>NC_084839.1:62815166-63135666 GCF_033115175.1 Lepus europaeus
TACATTTCCTACCTAATGAAGCCACTTGATTTCTTACATTTCCTACCTAATGTTAGCAATGAGTAATTTATTTTCACCACTTTATTTCCATATGTTTTCTGAAATTTAGCATCTAACTTCTACAATAGCTAAGAAATGCACAAGGTCAAGGTCAAGAAGACTACTAATTGTAAAATGTCATGGCCTTCTCTTAGATCTTGCTGTCTGTCTAGCATTGGGTATCACGGAATACCTCTTCTTTCTGAATTTTCTCTTTCTTTGATTTCTGGGGTCATGATTGTTTCTGATTATCCTTCCTTCCAACAAGTCCTCTTTCTCCATTGCTTCAATATTCATTGACAAGCCTGTTTTCTCTCTGCAGTTACTCCTGAGGGCACTGTTGATTTCTTACCTATTGCCTCTCAGTCCTGCACTTTTATGTTGTGCTCTATGCTGCAAGCTTTTATTCCATTGAGCTAACTTGCCAGCTTGCCTGTTGTTAGGCTCTATCCATACAGACATCAGGTGGTGGTCAGAAAGCACAGAACAATAGAAGCCTAATTCTCCTGACTTCAGCAGTACAGTAATCCTTCACAGTTGCTTGTGGTTTCCATGGCAGCAGAAAGATGGGATAAATTCTACTGTCCAGAAACCTTTGGAGAGTAGCACCATTCCAGAAGTTCCAGCCATGGTCAAGGATGGGTTCAGAATTGAACTCTAATAGTTGTTCCAACTGCACAGAAGCCAATGTAGAAACATGCTCCAGTCCAGAGGTATTAAACACTTTCATTCTCTGGCTGTTGGCAATCCTCTCAATTATCACTATTTGCTGTTTAAGCCCTTTCCATATGGTCATAATAAATTCTCTTCACTTAAATTTGAAATACCCAGAGTGGCTGGTGGTTTCCTAGCTGGCCTCTGACTGATCTATTCTCAGAAGTTTAAGTCTTAACAATATATATGAGATTCAACCTCAGACCTCCATTAAAAATTATTTAGAACCTATCTTCACAGATAAAACACTATCTGTCCTACACTAGTTGCCTCTTACAGATCTTGATCTTCTGTCCTAATAATTAGGAAAGAATTCTAGTGGTGTAGCCATTATTTGTCTAGTTATCACTGATATTTGCTTTTCCCTTGCCCCCAAAGCATGATCACCAAATTTTGTCCTGTTTTTAAATAAGTAAAAATAAAATCCAAGATGTTTCATTTGTGTTCCTAGTTTTGTCCCCCATTACCTCATATCTGAACAACAGCAATATCTTTCTCACACTATTTTTTTTTAACTTTTATTTCATGAATATAAATTTCCAAAGTACAGTTTATGGATTACAATGGCTCCCCCCACCCATGACTTCCCTCCCACCTGCAACCCTCCCCTCTCCTGCTCCCTCTCCCATTCCATTCACATCAAGATTCATTTTCAATTATCTTTATATACAGAAGATCAATTTAGCATATATTAAGTAAATATTTCAACAGTTTGCACCCACACAGAATATAAAGTGTAAAATACTGTTTCAGTACTAGTTATAGCATTAAATCACAATGTACAACACATTAAGGACAGAGATCCTACATGAAGAGTAAGTGCACAGTGAATCCTGTTGTTGACTTAACAATTTGACACTGTTGTTTATGGCGCCAGTAATCACCCTAGGCTCTTGTCATGAGTTGCCAAGGCTATGGAGGCCTTTTGAGTTCGCTGACTCTGATCATATTTAGACAAGGTCATAGTCAAAGTGGAAGTTCTCGCCTCCCTTCAGAGAAAGGTACCTCCTTCTTTGATGGCCCGTTCTTTCTATTGGGATCTCACTCACAGAGATCTTTCATATAGGTGTTTTGTTTTTTTTTTTTTTTTTTTTTTTTTTTTTTTTTTTTTTTTGCCAGAGTGTCTTGGCTTTCCATGCCTAAAATACTCTCATGGGCTCTTCAGCCAGATCCAAATGCCTTAAGGGCTGATTCTGAGGCCAGAGTGCTGTTTAGGACATCTGCCATTCTATGAGTCTGCTGTGTATCCTGCTTCCCATGTTGGATCGTTCTCTCCCTTTTTTATTCTATCGGTTAGTATTAGCAGACACTAGTCTTGTTTATGTGATCCCTTTGACTCTTAGTGCTATCATTATGATCAATTGTGAACAGAAATTGATTGCTTGGACTGGTGAGATGGCATTGGTACATGCCACCTTGATGGGATTGTATATTTTGGTGCAAAAATTTTGATGGGATTGAATTGGAATCCCCTGGCATGTTTCTAACTCTACCACTTGGGGCAAGTCTGATTGAGCATGTCCCAAATCACATTATTAATACATATTAATACATGTTATCTTGAAAGGGGTGGCTACTTTGTATGAACTGTTTTATGTATGTGATTTCTCAATAAATTGTCACAACTTAGAATGCTGTCTCCTCTTCTAGATGAAGTCATTGAAATTCATTAAAGTTAACATTGCAAAGGTCCACATTGGTGCTATGTGAAAGAGCCCAGATCTGAGTGTAGGTCCTTCCAACCCTAAGCCCATGATTTCTCCTTCAGTTACTCCCTTTTTAGTCTCTTTAACTTCAAATCCACTAGTGCATAACCAGTCTGGTTAATATTTGTAATTCTCACTTCTATATAAACCAGTTGAACAACAGTTATGATCCAATCAAATCACTTCAGCATCACCTGTTGAAAAAATCATCCTTTCTCTATCGAATTGTCATTGTATGTTTGTTGAAAGTCAGATGAATCTATTTCTGATCTCTCAATCCTGTTTCAATGATCCATTTGTCTCTGTTGATGCTACTATGACAATCATTGTATTTTTTTTAATAGATCTTGATGTAAGGCACCAGAAGTCCTTCAACTTTACTTATCTTTTTAAATGTTGTCTAGACTATACATTATGTCATGTGTATTCCTATATGAATTTTAGAATCAGCTTGCCATTTCCCATAACATCCTATTATGATTTAATTGGGATTGTTTTGGTTCTACAGATGAATTTGGATAGATTAGTCCCTGATAATATTGAATCTTCCAACCTATATACATGTCATAGCTCTCCATTTATTTGAGTCTTTAATTTCTCTCAGCAATGTCCTGTAATGTTAGTGTTTAAATTTTACATATCTTTTGTCATATTTCTCTTAAGCATTTCATATTTTGATGCTAATATAAATGAAATTGACTTTTTAAATAAATTTTGGTTTCTTATTATTCACAGTAAATCCTTAGAAACACAATTGAATTTTGTTTCATAACCTACAACTTCGCTCAACTCATTATTTGTATTTTCTCTTCAGGAGATTTCACAGGATTTTGCACACAGACTATATGTCATCACCTCTAAAAAGAATTTTGTCTCTTCCTTTCCAGTCTGGACACCTTTTCTTTCTTTTCCTTGCTTATTGAATGGACTAGAATCCCTAATATAATATTGAGTAGAAGTGGTGAGAGTTGGCATTCTTGTCTTCTGCTCGATCTTATAGGGAAAAGATTCCAGTATATTGTTTCCTGTAGTTTTTCTGTAGGTCCTCTTTCACAGGTTGAAGAGGTTCCCTTCTATTTCTAATTTATTGAGAAATCTCCTATATGTTTATATTTCTATAAATTCCTATAAATATTTGTTAAATACTTTTTTCTGTTTCCATTCCTGGGGTTTGAACTCCAAAAAGCCTAGCTCTCATAGTCATGATAAGAATTCATATATCTATAAGATAGATTTTACAAAGTGCTCACTGCTTCCTGACCAATCCTGGCCTTCCTTCAGGAGCTGAAGAGGAGAAAGGATGGTTATGGGAAGAAAGGGGAACCAGATCTGCAAGGAATTTCCAAACAGGGGCCACTTCTCCTTTCAGTCTCTACTCAAAGTCTAAGAGTTTCCTGGACCCATGAGCTGGCCAATCTTCTATCTTATTTACTTGTCTGTATATCATTTTATGCCTTTGTGCTCTTTTTGGCTGATCTTGTTTTTACAAATTGTTATTCATATTATCATTTTATTGATGAAGTAGATCTTTTTTTTTCTGTGTATTTATGCCATTTAGTTCTTCATTATTTACTTTAGAGTAAAAAAAAATTTCTTGATTTAAGGTAATTTTTACCTTGTCTGTTCAATCTTAATCTAATGATTGCATTATTGGTTTACTTTAAAGTTACAAGCAAGAATCATTGACTTGAGGGGAACGTCTGTGACAATTATCTGTAGATTAAGCCAGAATGCCTGGAAGATTTTCCCCTGGCAGTTCTTTATAGTTGACTCTTCAAAACTGCCCCAATATTTGCCAGTGCTGTGGCACTTCAAGGAGTACTGCTCAAAATTGAGTTCTATGCCAATGTCAGGAAGAAACTGCTCTAGGAATTCATTCCATGTTCACATACTGTGCAATGTAGATACATTCTTTGAAGTTGTACAACACAATATTGGTCATCCAGGAAAGAGTACATCCAGTGTTAACGTTTTTAAAGTAAATAAAGCAATAGCTTCATGGGCTGGTCTCCCTTTCAAAAGATCACATTAATCCTGCCTTCAGTCACAGCACAGCCAAATCATTGAAACAATGTTGTCTTTTCATATCACAAATCATCCAAACCCTTTATAAGGATCTGAATTATTTAAATTTATGATCTTTATTCAGTACAACCACTGAGCACCCAGGTAAATATATGGTTGTATAACAAAAGAAAAATGTGTAAAAAGGTTACAGATAGAAGGGGCTCTCAAAAAACTCTTTTGTTTATTTCATTTTGGCTTATAATTTCTAAAACTTCTGATGTTGCTTTTACTTTATTTTAAAATGTGGATAAAATACAGAGCAGTAATATAAAAATAGAGAACTAAAAGTGAAGAATGGAAATTAAATAACACATGTCACCTAAATTTAATTTTGATAAACTTCACTCAGATTAACTTAAAGATAAGCATCTGTCAATATATGCCTCTTCCAAAGAGAACTTTAGGAAAATTCTTTAAGTGTATAGGTAAAAGTACAAAGATGAGTTATCTAGAGATGGAATTATTGTTGAAAATGTTACAAACATGAAGCCAGCTCT
This sequence comes from Lepus europaeus, assembly GCF_033115175.1. Classification (NCBI taxonomy): domain Eukaryota; kingdom Metazoa; phylum Chordata; class Mammalia; order Lagomorpha; family Leporidae; genus Lepus; species Lepus europaeus. Next base: position 62,820,190 of record NC_084839.1, read on the forward strand.
ACTAGTGACGAAGAATCACTAGAAAATGAAATCTCAAAGAAATCACCACTTAGTGAATATTTGTCCAGCTTCATTCTATAACCATAAACTGCTGTTTCCTATCGAGCACTTATGAGTTTATGTGAACTGTGGGCAGGCCTCTGTAGCCTTGCCCAATTCCCTAAATTCTAAGACAAATGTGGAAGGCTTAACTCTCCACAATGTAATTTGATTGATGTTCACCCCTTCCTCCATAGAGTTTATGACCTCCAATGCAATGAGATTTTTATTAAGTAAACTTCTCAAACCCCCTATCTGAGACCCACTGCTGTGAAAATGCTATCCCTTCTGTGAGACCTATCTAATTGACATCCTCATTAAATGCTTACACATTCCATTTTCCCTGCAATTTCATCCCTTTCCAGATGGATATAACTTTGTGCTAGGGGCTGAGTAAGATACTCTACACATGGGTGATGAGGTTCTTGTGTTTTAAAAATGCAATTTGTAGAAACAAAGATCTGCATAAATGAAAGATTTCATGTAGGGAAATAACAGAATCAAGTGGGCAACATTCCATACCATGGAATCTGTCCCCTTCCCCCCAAAAAGAGAGGAAATTGTGTATTAGGGTGACCAAGGGAAATTACCCAAAAACGCTGATATTTGGTGTATCCTGGATGGCTGGGAGAATTCAGAAGTCCAACAACCCTTATTGCACAGTTCTGGAAACTAGGAGTCCAAAGGGCAGATGTCAGCGTGCTGTGTCTGATGCCTCTGGGAAGCAAGCCTCCTGGCCTTCTCCAGTTGCTGGTATTTCTCAACCATCTGGTGTGCTGGGCTAGACGTATCACTCTAGTCACTCCAGTCACATGGCCATCTTCTCTTTGTGTGTGTGGGTCTCTGTAACTAAATTCCCCCTTTTACGAGGACACCAATCATATTGGAATGGAGTCTACTCTAATGACCTGGTTTTGATTTGATTACCCTTGTGGAAAAAAAAAAAAAAAAGCTATTTCCAAATAAGTTTACATTTAGAAGGTCCGGGAGTTAGGACATCAGCGTATCATTGAGAGGCACACCATTCAACCCATACCAGTAACCAAGTAAAGAGATTAAATGAACAGTTGTCAACAATTCCATCTAAAGTCAGGAGAGAAGTTTGGTCTGGAGACAAAAATGTGGGAGTCATCAGCTTTATAAATGATATAAATGAGACTGGGTGAGATCACCCGAAAGTGAGAGTAAACAAAATGAAATGTGAAGTCCTTTAGAAGTTGGGAGCAGCGTAAGGACTGTCAACATATCATTTTGCGACAATGTGTTTAAGTACCTCATCTAGGTAGGGCTTACAAACATTACCTCTCTGCCAACTTCAGAAGAGCCTGAGATTTAGTGTCTTTTAAAAACGGCTGCTGCTTAAGAGAATCAAGCGGAGTGATTTTTTTATTTGGACAATCTTAATATGGAAAATAAAATAAATAAATATATACCACTTTGAAAAACAAAGCCAGATAGCTGTGCTGAACTTCAGTGAAACATCCCATTAGAGCTCGTTAACAAATCAAAAATAATATGCATGGGCTCTGCATAATACAAAATAGTCTAACCGTAAGCGGGTAGGTTTTCAATCATAACTAACAAAAATATTTTTGGATTATAGAGCCACATAAATAAATATTCCCAAAGTAAAATTTTCTAGTGCTGATGGAATTCAGCACTGAATGTGGTTTCTAGATCATCCTGTTGACAGATGAGGAAAGAGAGGCCACAGCCAACAAGGCACTGACCCAGCTCCGATGGCTGTCTCAAAGGACAGCAATCAGTGCCAGCAGAGCACTTTTGTGTCCTTGCCTCCAGTCCAGTGTGCTTTGTACTGCTCTACACCCTTATACAAGTGGAATAAAAAACCAGAGACATTCGGGAGAGGAATCAAAACTTTGTTTTTTAAAAATATTTATTTATTTATTTGAAAGAATGACAATTAGAGAGAAGGGGAGACCCAGAGAGAGAGAGAGAGAGAGAGAGAGAGAGAGAATCCTCCATCCGATGGCTTATTCCACTAATGTTCACCACAGTGGTAGGCCAGGCTGAAAGCAGGAGCCAGGAATGTCATCTTGGTCTCCCACGTGGGTGGCAGAGATCTAAGCATTTGGGCCATCATATGCTGATGATCAGTTCAGATAAAAAAATACTTCCAAAAAATTGCAACTTACTGTGATTCCTCACACATTTTAAAATTACTTGACTATCTTTAAGTCTCTTTAAAGAATTATTTTATATTTTTCCTTTATACAACAACCACCTTGCCTATGACCAACTTATCATTGAGGCTTAGAAATACCTTATAAATTTTGTCAGACACATAAATAAGGTGAAATAAAACTGCTTTTTCCATTTGATGTTTTGTTTAAAAAAAGCAAAGAAGAAATTGGAAGAACTTCCCCAAATGTCCAATTTTCAAACTTGAGTTTCCAACTTGCATTCAAGCTTGAGTCCCTTTTGCCTAACAGTCAGTTTTAAAGGGAACCAGCTGTGGGTGGATCGGGTGCCAGGAGACTAACATCTTCAGCACGCAGGCTTGAGGACTGTTCTGAACGGGGGCTTTGCTCTCGTTTGCACATCTGATGGCTCTGGGAACTTGTCTAGGGAACACTTTGTCACCAAGGAAACACTTCTATCACATCAAGTCTAGCACCTTCGCACGTACAACGCGCTTGACAAGCACCAGCTGTAAATACGTCTGTACCCAGGAGCAGGGATATCGAGAGTCCCTCCCTAACGCCTTCCCTAAGTATTACAAATTGCCCAATTTTGGGACTTTTAACAAAAGTTCAGGACAACGGTAGATCTGGCACCAAATCTATTGCATGCTAATTGTTTCACTGAGATAATTTTGAAGTAATTATACCTCACCAGCCCACCAGTAACCTCCCTCACGCTGTACTTAATCCAGTGTAGCTTGCTATTTCCAAAAGGTCAGGAAATCTCTTTCCTCACCTCTAACTGCTCACCTTTCTCGGGTGCACTATGGGGATGCATAATTCCAACCAAGTGGAAATTCAGTCAGTAAATGAAGTCTAGGCATAAATATTCATGGCAAAAACTTTTGAAAAAAAGTCAAGAAAAGAGGCTAAGTAAATTATACCCCCTCTAGAGGCAACTAGACAATTTGCACAGATTTCTTTAAAATTTTACTCTAAATTAGAACTCTTTTCATGGTAACTGACATATCCTGCATGTTCATATTTGGATACCTCCTTTATGTTTTGTCCACTGAAGAAAGCAAGAGCGCTTGGAGCCTTTCAAAGTGTTCTTATTCCTGTGACCCTTCATTCCCTGTCTAAAATTATGGTCTTTAAAAAAAATTCAAAGGTTTATTTCTTCCCCAATGAAAATGTATGTGCTTGTTGGGGGGAAGGGGTGTTTACATGTTTCATGATAAATGCAAACCAACCTTTAGTAATAGCAGTGGCTTTTTTCCATGTTACAAATATCAGACTTAATTCTCATACTTTTTAGTTCAAAGATGTGGCAGGGACCAGGTACTTGAACCATCTACTGCTGCTTTCCCAGATACATTAGCATAGAGCTGAAGTGAAGTAGCCTGGACTTGGACTGGTGCTCATCCCATACACAGGCATTGCAGGCTGTGGCTTAACCTGTTGAACCATACATTAGTCCTTATACTTTATCTTCTTAAGCCCTGGAAAACTAGTAAAAATTTCCCTTGTTGGGGTGAGCTATCCACTAGGAACCATGCCAAATTTGGTACTTCTTAGTGTTCAGTCATCAGGCAATAGAAATAGCCATGCCATATAGCCTTGTGTCAGGGATCTTTATCAAGTGGTAGCTAAGGTCTGAAGTTGCCTGTCATAGCTAATCAAATTAAGATCATGCTGAATATGTTAATTATGTGAAATTAAAGTATTTAAATATAAATAAATACTTCTGTTTGTTTTACATTGATTTCTGTTCACTTGTTTCTTTTGTTTTCTATTGACTGATGTGGAAACTCCATTAAAGCAAGACATTGTAAGGCTGGACTGAAGGACTAAATACCCATTTATCAGAAGAATGACGAGATTTGGATATAAGCCTCCTGTTGGCACTCCTTCTGGTAGCCCTTCTTTTTTTTATCAGAGGGACAGAGAGAGGTCTTCCATCCACTGGTTCACTCCCCAAAGGATCACAACGACTGGGGCTGGGCCAGGCTGAAGCCAGGAGCCAGGAGCTTCTTCCAGGTCTCCCATGTGGGTGCAGGGGCCCAAGGCCTTGGGCCATCTTCCACTGTTTTCCCAGGCACATTATCAGGGAGCTGAATCAGAAGAGGAGCAACTGGGACTCGAACTGGCACCCATAAGGAATACCGGTTTTGCAGGCTCTGTCTTTCACCTGCTGTGCCACAGGGCTGGACTCTCTCTCTCTTTTTTAATCTTCAATATAGTATAGGTTGTTATAAAAGGATACTTGTTACCCTAGCATGTCTCAAGCCAAATGCTAGCGGCAGTCAAGAATGTCTCATCTTTTAAAAACAGCTTTTCTTGCTATGCTAAAGTGTATGAAAAGAAAATAATGAAAATAATATCTTCTCACAATTTCTTGTGATGTTCATATACATAGTAACATGAATACTTTTGAAGGTATGTACTTGATATTTTTCTTTAAAATTATGGATTAAGAAGCTACTGAAAAGTCATGCTTATTCGCTTACTATCAAATGATAAAGGAGAAGGCAACAATTATCTTAGTAGCTCACATAAATAAGTTCCTATGCCTGGCCTTTTTCATGCTTGATCATGGCAAGACCACAGGACTGCTGGTAAGGACCGTCCGTTATGCTTTCTTTGGTGTGTGACCCTAGGCGTATCACTTCCCTACTTCATGGACTCAGTTGCATTACTTGTGTAGCTACTGGCCTAGCAGAGGCGTAATAAACCTTTTGGAAAATGATTCCTTTGGCCCTTAAAATTTAGTGTTTCAGATGGACAAGAAGGAATGTTTTTTTCTTTGGAATATAGTCCTCCCTCATAAAAGATCTATTTCCCATTACATTTTCTACACCGTGTACTTATGAGCCTCAGGTGAAAAATAAGTAGTTAGCCTTTAGAAGCCATACAGGTAAAATGCAACCTTCCTGACATATAAGTTGTTTTAAAATGAGTTTGGTGAGACATAAATATACTATTCAAAATTCAAACCCAAACTCCAAGTTTTTCTTTCCTCTTTCCTATTTTCCAGGGATTTCCAGGAATAGCCATTTCATAGTTCAGATGTGACATCAAATCCTTGTATCACCAACCAGGGATATTGAACCATAAGGGAAACTAGAAAATGTACAATTTGCTTTTTTCGCTTTCACTATAGTTTTATGTGGTTTATTATTATTATTTTTAATAATCATTGTGGCAACCTGAATGGAGCACAAAAATGTTAAAAGCATGACTCAGTGAAGAAATGTTAGTTTTCATTAGTAATGTCTTCTCGATCTTTTTTCCTCAATCTTTTGCCTTCATAAAAGAGATGATGTCATAATTTATGATGTTGAGCTGACTGGTTAAATGTCACTACACAGTGATGTTTTAATTGATGATGTTAGGCTGGTTAGCAAGAAAGTGTCAAATGTCGCTTTTGTGACATAAACTGGCAGTTATGATTATATAATATCAATTTTTCTTTGGAGAATTGCATTAGATCAGTTAGAGCTGAACCAATTTATTTTGAGCAGGTTCATATTTTTTTCTAGCTGTTCATCCTGTTCTAATTATTAGGAGTAAAGCACACTTTGGATGTAGTTTAGATTTCATAATGTCCTCCCTGGAAGCATAATAGGTGTCTTACATGGCCTTTGTGTTGCAAAAGGAGGAACAAGAAAAATCTGTATTGACCTTCCAGAAAAGAGGCTGCACCCTGAATTGTTTTACCCCATCCTCTTGCTCCATAATTGAAACTCTTGGAATTATTTTCCTTGTTAATTGTGATTTAAGTGAAATATGTCACTTATTTTTTATGTTTTTTAATCCAAAGTTATAAAAGTATGTTTTTTTAGAATCTTAGTTTAATTTCCTTTGCGTATTTGTTGCTAAGATGATTTACATTTAATCCAAAAAGTCTAAACATACTTGCTTCTGTTGTTTCATTTTCTTTACAAATAAAGAAAAAACCCAATAGAGTTGAAACAACATTTCCTCATATTCTCTCTCCTTTATTACTAATGACATTTTGAAAATGTATGAGTTGACTAGAAGGATTTGTGGACTCAAAACTCGAAAACCAAATGATAAAATAATAAATACCGTGATAGCAATAACTGCCACTTCTTTTAATTAATTAATTAATTTTTAATTTTTTTTTTTGACAGGCAGAGTGAACAGTGAGAGAGAGAGACAGAGAGATAGGTCTTCCTTTTTCCATTGGTTCACCCCCCAAGTGGCCGCTACAGCCAGCGCGCTGTGGCTAACCTGCTGCGTTGATCCAAAGCCAGGAGTCAGGTGCTTCCTCCTGGTCTCCCACGCGGTTGCAGGGCCCAAAGACTTGGGCAATCCTCCACTGCACTCTTGGGCCACAGCAGAGAGCTGGACTGGAGGAGGAGCAACCGGGACAGAATCTGGCGCCCCGACTGGGACTAGAACCCAGGGTGCCGGCGCCGCAGGTGGAGGATTAGCCTATTGAGCTGTGGCGCCGGCAATAACTGCCACTTTTTAAAATGCTATGTCCATGCACAAAGCTAATCCTTCACAAGCATTATCTTATTTATTTCTAAGACAAGTCTGAGAGCTACCTCTGAGTAGTTACTAGTGAGGGCTAAGTGCTAACAGAAGGATGAGCAGGAAGAAAATATATAGCTGGCACAAAGTGAATGTAGTTGTGTGTACATATGTGTATACGTATCTGTGCATAGGTGTGCATGTTTGTGCTTGGGCATGCATGTGCATGTCCATGTCTATGCATGTATGTATGAAAATACTTGTGCAAGAGTAGACTTCTGTGTACTAGAGCAGAGCTAAGGAGTTACCATGTTGACTTGGGCATTAACCATTCAGTTACTGGACTGTGGAGCAGTACAGCAAAGTCAACTCCTGGAGGAGAGGTCAAGTGATTACAGTAAGAGGTAGATCTGCAGGTGGTAGACTCTACTTTCCAAATGTTGAAATTATAAGAGCAGAGAGAGTCCTACCATTCACAGCTGAGAGTCTTTGAAGGGCATAAATTTATAGGAGATTGCTAGCATTTTCCTGTATCTCATTCTCATTTCTTTACCCACTTGCTCCAAACTAAGGTGTCTTGTTTTGTTGCTAGTCAAAGAATTTCCTCCAAGACACCAAGCTGATAACTCTCTTCAATTATACAGAACAAGGAGGAGGAAGAAGGGTTGGAGCATGGGCAGGAGGGAGGGTAGGGTAGGAAATAGTACTATATTCCTAAATCTGTATATATGAAGTACATGAAGCTTATATAACTTAAAGGAAATTCAAAAAAATATACAGGACTCCTTTCCTTCATGCAGATATTATTTTTTAATTTTATTTTTATTTTATTTATTTTTTTTGACAGGCAGAGTGGATAGTGAGAGAGACAGAGAGAAAGGTCTTCCTTTTGCCGTTGGTTCACCCTCCAATGGCCACTGTGGCCGGCGCACCTCGCTGATCCGAAGCCAGGAGCCAGGTGCTTCTCCTGGTCTCCCATGCAGGTGCAGGGCCCAAGGACTTGGGCCATCCTCCACTGCCTTCCCGGGCCATAGCATAGAGCTGGCCTGGAAGAGGGACAACCTGGATAGAATCCAGCGCCCCAACCGGGACTAGAACCCAGTGTGCCGGCGCCGCTAGGCGGAGGATTAGCCTGTTAAGCCACAGCTCTGGCCATGATTTTTTTAACAAGAAAAAAAATTCAAACCTGAAGCTGAATCAGGTGGAATCAGAAAACTGCTAAGTCCTAAGCCAATATCAGATATTGTAGAACTTGAGTGAAAGGTTCCTGCATTTCCCTCAGGATCCAGCAAGCCTCACTACAAAAATAAATTAATCAATAAATGTGTCAAATGAGAAAACACTGTATTCTTGTCCTTGGCAGCATTTTGAATCTTCATGATAATTCTTCATGGCAAGTTATTATATTTGCCTCTGTCCAAGGCTCTACCTTTTGTTCTCTTTTCCTTTTCCATCTTGCATTAACCTTGATTTAAGAGCAAAACCAAATTATTTTATTTTGAATGTGAAAAAAATACAGAAATTGTATCTGAGACATTGAATTTTTCCCCATTGCTCCAACTCAAACAAAAGATGACTCCAGAGGAGGCAGGACAACTGTAACACACATTTGACCAGTGCTCTGTGAGTCCCAAAAGTATGTTTATGGATAAAATCATTGTTTCTTGCTATAATTTTCTGAGGTCATGCTTATTATTACCTCCTTTGACAGAAAACAAAACAAGGTTCAAAGAAGTTGTTACAATAATGGCAACAGTTTGAGTCCCATGTATTTGTGGGGGTGGTTCCCAAAGTCTTACGTTAATGGTTAATTGATTAATGTTAACAGAATGCTCAATGGATTAAGAGTGGAGACTAAATAAAATTATGGCATCTGGGAGCTCTCTAGCTCATTGGGATGTGTCCTTAGAAGGTCTTCTTGAGAGAGGTTGATGATTTAAGCTGATTTTAGCCCAGCTTCTCTCTCTGATTCCTGGCATTCCTTGTGATTGTTTTATTATCATATGGCTTCACCAGATATATAAAGCAAAGAAGCCACTTGATCTTGGATTGTGAACCTCCAAACTAAATTCAAAACAAACCTCTTTCCTCCCTAAATAGCTTCTCTCAGATATTTTAGTTAAAGTAATGCAAAGCTGACTAAATAGAAGTTACACAATACAGGTAACAGATTTTCTCAGTATATGCTCCACGATCATTATGAAGTAACAGTGAACTTCATAACTGTCTTCACTCTGGTTATTTGGAGAAATCCTAAGTCCTCATGCCTTGACTCCAAAATCACTTAGACTTCATCTTTTCTTGATTTAATTTCTGACCATGACTCACTTATTCACTTGTGTTCACTCATCAAATGTTGATTTTACATCTACCATGTCAAACACTGATACATGTTTGGTGATATGAATGTTAGCCCACTTGTGCCTTTCTCCAGGTTTCATTCCCACTGGGCCAGGTCTAAAATATCTGTAAATGAAATACTTTTGGCCTTCAGTGTTCCGTGGTTTTTCTTTTTCCTTAGAATCAAATCACCAGGTTTAGTTCACAAACATGAACACCAGGACACAGGGGTCTTTGGTAGCAAAATACCATATGTTTTCCCTAATTGGTTGTAACTAATAGAGTACCAAAAATGCAATGTATAGGGGTGAAATTGACACTCAGAGATTCAATGGTTGTTTAAAGCCCTTGTTTCTACTGTTGAGGAACTGTTTTTTTTTTTTTTTCTTCTTACTGTTTGTTGAACTCTACTTAGGGTTAATCTTATGAGTATACAGTAAACTGAAAGTAGATCATTTTGAAAATTAACAGAGGTAATAAGAGAAGAAGGGGGAGGAAAGATGGGCACACGGGCAGGAGGGAGGGTAGGATGGGGGAGTATCACTGTGTTCCTAAATCTGTTTATATGAAATACATGATCTTTTGTATACATTAAGTAAAATAGGAAAATAAAAAAAAATAAAACACTTTCTAGCAAAGAAACTAAGAAGATCTCTCAGGGCCAAAAATATCTCTCCCCTACAATGGCACGCTTATCTTAGCACGTAGTGGTAACTGCCAGCCAAACTTTCCCCTCGTAAGATGTTTTTCTGTATTGATGGCTTTAGCATCTATCTCTTAATACCTATTAAGAAATAAGCTACTAAGGACTTGAGGTGTTACCCTTTTTAGGATTAAAGCCTTCTCCAGAAGGATTTTCATCGCAAAGTATTATTATTTATTTGAGACACAGAAGCAGAGAGACAGAAAGGAGACATGGAAGATAGAGAGAACTCGCACGCACTGGTTCACTTTTTAGAGTCTTATAATGGCAAAGCTGAGCCATGACCAGAGTCATGAGCCAGAAATTCAATTTCAGGTCCCCCACATGGGTAATAGAAACCCAGTCTGCATTGGTGAGAAGCTGGAGTTGGGAGCATGAACCAGGAATTGAACCCAGGCATACAAATGTGGTACATGGGTGTCTTAACAACTAGGCTAACCACTTGTTCCCTGAAAATCATTGTATTAGAGAACACTAAGCAGCATTTCTGATCTCCAAAGCCACATCAATATCTTCCTATTCCAGTCACTGTTGGAATAAAAAACAGGCTCTAATCAGTGTCCAGTAGATTGAAACTTGCTGCAAGTCAGCACTATTTGTCTCTTGTCTCAGACAAGCATGAGTTGCTTTATTAGTAGCATTGCATTGAATGTTTCAGTAACTTACTTTGTGTCCAAGAATATTCATCGTAGAGGTGGGAGGAATTAATATCAGGTTAGAAATGTGTACTAAGGAGACTAGAAGTCCATGGTAAATGCTTCTTTCCTTGTCCCTTTCCCTACCCAAGGAAGATGTTCACATGCATTTCATTCTATAGAATAGATGATCCCACAGAGAGAAACAACTGGAAACCCAGAGATGTCTTTGCATGGGTTCTGTATTCTTCCATTTCACTTGAGTTTCCTGAGATCACTTTCCCAAATCAATTACTCATACATAATTTTTTTTTCTTAGACTTTTCTGCCTGTGGAACCCAGGCTAAGGTAATTTTCAAGATTTGATCACTCATAAAAAGATAAGGAAATAAATTACTTAAGATGAAATTTTGTGCTATATATATAAGACACTCAGATTGAAATATGTTTGAGTAAGCTGGCATTTTGTGAGATCCATGACATAGCATGAGGCTGACCATTGTGGTCCTTGAATATTCTTTCTCAGTCAGTTGCCACACTGGGTCCATCTATTTCTCTATTAAGATAATTATCTGGATCTTTATACTTGGGTTTTCTAAAATGTAGGTGGTGGATGAAAATAACAAAATGAATAAAACTCTCTGTCAGTTTATATATATCTTCTTATTTTAGGCAAAGTTTACAGGATGGACACCAAGAATGGCATTTGCTGGGGTTGGACCACAGTGCAGAATAATCAGTTCTGTGTTCATCCTGCAGGGCACTGTGCTTGGGCATGAAGCCACTGGATGCATTGTGAGACTGTTCTTCTTCTTAAGGAACCTCAAGTCCCACTGTTGTCCCTTATTATAAAACAATATACAAGCTAATTTGATAGGAGGTAAATAATCTGACCTTGTTTTCTTTCAAGAAATCTAAGCTTAAGACCAAAGCTTTTGAGCCTATTCTGAGGAAATAGATGCCCGGCATCTAGAAATATTAGAGCTTATGGTTACTTAGGAGGTGATTTAATTGTACTCCCTCGAGCACCCATGGAAAGTTGCAGCTCAACCCTCGCCCAAGGAATGAAACCATTAATCCTAGCTAGGTCATTACCAGGGAAGCCATGGTCATCATCAGAGAGCTACAAGATGATTCACCCAGAAATCCTACCCTTCCCTTTATGAGATATAGCAGATGCACAGTGACTTGAATGGAAATTTTCCATTTCCTTTGCACTTAGGATTAGTGATAACCTTTGGCCAGTATGGCCAAGGGAATATTACTGAACTGGCCCTGATTCTCCTTTATTTGCCAAATATGTCTCCTCTACACTGCCTTTTGTGTTGCTTGATTGGGCAATGTGTACTTCTGGTTTTGATGACTTCATTGTTAAGCATTAGCCTTGCTTCTGACCTTCACAACAGCGGAGTCATCAGGTAAGGGTTCTCATCGAGTGATTTTCACTGAGGTCTTTCCTCCTATCCGTTATTCTCTGTGAACTGCTGGCTGTGACTGGTTCTAGGTTGCTGTACTCCCTAGCTCTTGAAGTTTCCTTGCCACAATTACCTTCTCCATGTAGAACTAAGGTTCTTCTCAGGGCTTTGGAACAGGCTTTGAGGGTGATAAAATCATGAAGGAAAGGGGATGATAAACATACTTTTCCAGAAAAAAAAATGGTTTTCTTCTTGCATTTGGAATTAAAAGTAAGTTTCCTTTTTGTCCTATGCCAATATGCCCTATATGAATAACACCACTAAATTTCCTGCTAGTAATCCTGACACAAGAAGAGAGCCAAGATGCTATCATTCATTTTGTTGGCTTGCAGGTTTCCTTAACTAACCCGATAGCAAGTTATGATAAGGATATTTTGGACCCTGGAAAGACTTGTGATTTCTTTTGGTAGAAAACCTTCTACAGTGGCTCCCAGTGACCTCCGCCTGTTGGCATTCACACTCTCTGCAGTCTCATTCCCTTATGTGTGGTTTGAACCTAGTGACTTGTTTCTAATGCAAATATGATGGGATCCCTTCTGAGGTTATCAAAATCCCTGTCTTCCATCTTGTAGGCGTCCTTTTTCTTCCCATCTGGCCTTACTCAATTTGATGAAGCAAGCTGCCCTATTAGATCACATGGAATATGGCAAGGAATTCAGGGAAGCTGCTAGACAGCAAGGAGCCAGAACCCCCAGTCCAACGACCAGCAAATACTCAATCTTGCCTACAACCAGGGAGGGACCAAAGGGACAGCTCTTGATGTGACCTCAGGCTGGCTGACACTCAGATCCCAGTAACAATAACTTGAAGAGGAAAACCCAGCCAAGCCTGACCAGATACTTGACCCACAGATACATCAATAGTTGCAGGTAACTAATTACATAGCAATAGAGAGTGAATACAATCCCCTTAGAATGCAATCCCCATTCAATTAGGAGGCTGCCTCTCATTTTTTTGTGAGCCATTTTAACAGCATCCTCTGGTTGCAATACTTAAGAAGCTCCTGTAATATACTATCTGTTTGAATGCAGGCAGTCTTTGCCATCCCTGGATCACTAAGCAACATTCAACCTGTCAGAAACAATGGCATCCAAATTCCATTAGAGTCACCATATTTAACACAGGTACCTGGGTAATAAGGTCAGAGATGTATTTTACAGCCTCAACCTGGCATTGCATCTTCTCTGGACTGAGGGCACTTTCTATGGTTCTGATTGAGAATAGCAGTTATTTTTCCTCTCCCTCGATCAGTGATCAGTTATCTTTACTGAAAATGTACATTGCTGTCGCTTCTGACAAGGAGGACTTGTATTAGACACCATGGGCTTGCACCTGAATACCCAAGTGATGCATTACATGAATATAATTTACATAATGAACCAGGCAAAAAGCGTGTGTTAGAGTGTACATGCTTGTCAACATTTAAAAAGGCTGCAGTCTTGACAGAAAGCTGCCTCTTCCAGTGAAGAAAAGAATGATACTTATTCCTACCCCCCTTCAAACTCTTATCTGGTGCCCTACCCCAAATATTAGTCATGGAGGGAATTCACACTGTTCACACAGAAAGCGTAAAACATTTGCTGTACATCCAAATGTTAATAAAACTAGCACATTTGACTTACCTGATTGCCTTGAAGGAGATTTTTTTTCTAGGCTTTCAATGACTATGAAAGATTAAATTCACACACCAAGTTGATTTTATGGTTAAGCCACAATTTATAAGTGGGCATTAATTAATGTCAGATAAAAATGAGATTCCCAAGGAATTATATTTTACCTTCTCATTAGTGACTTGTTTATAATTATAAGCCTTGCTGGAATGAATAATTAAGAAATTGTAATAAATAACTATAGGAAGGCCCTGGGATAATGAAAACAGCAATGTTTGGCACAAGTTTGAGTAAGTAACTGGTAGACCTTGGTTAGACACATTACCTTTGGCTACTTTCACAGCCTATGAAAGACAGATTGGACTCTAACAATTGCAACTGAATTTCAGGATAATTTGATATTTTTATGAGTTCTGAGATTCCTGAGATCAGGCATAAAGAACTCTGGAAATCAAAGCAGAGTTTTTAGATTACTGGTAGATCCCAATAAACTTGATAGTGGATTTGACTTGAACACATATTCTATATCAACTATGATGTGAAAATTTTCTAGTTTGCTTTTTCTGTAATATTTTGAGGTTTAGAGCTGTATTTGCATGATACAAAAAAGTGTCTATTTAGTAGAAGGGAGAAAAAAAGCAACAAAATTGTTGTCTAGCTTCTCATAAATTCCCCTCAATCTCATTCTCTACAATGAATTTTATTTTATTAATTCCAGCTTTTAAAAAGATAGTGGACCTTAAGAAATAATCAGTGTTTTGTGTCTTAAAATTGTTTATTTCTGTTACTCAATTAAATGGAGCTATCTTTTGGTGCCTCAAATTCATGTTATTACCTTGATCCAGTCACTTAGTGTTAATAGGTGCTTGTATGTGCTATGCCAGGTAGGGGGCACACTGTCATTCTCCAGGCTATATAGTACCTGAAGCAAGATGTCCAGAGGAATGCAAGAGGAATGAGAAACTCTGACATATCGTGGCATTTATTTGCCCTATAACCTCTGACCTTGGCAAATCTTCTAGGATGGGAAAGCATAAGCTGTGCACTGACCTAAATGGAATCTATCAATCCTGCTCAAATGTTAGCCAGCTCGTAATTACCTTACACACTAACAGTTGAAATGTCAAAAGAATTGAAAGACCTTTCCTTTTAGACTGAAAGGTGGCCACCTGTACTTTCCAGAGGATGTGGCTCTTACCAGTCTTAGGTGCCAGGATGAAAGTAAGCAATAATGGCTTTGCTCCTAGCCAGCTGGATTTACCACTTTATCTTTATTTCTAGTTCCTTCCCACCTAGGTCCTTGCATTTGAGGCTACTTCTGTTTAGAATATGCTCAGATGTTCTCGTGGCTGGGCTCTTTCATTTACGCATCCAATTAAACATCATCCTCTATAATGGTCCAGTCAAACTTTTCAGTCACTTCTGGGTTTTGGATGACTTCAAATACCAATTCTATTATCTACTAGCTTTGTATACTTAGACAATTTATTACACTGTTCTGTGTGTTTGTGAGTATGGATGAATGTATCCATCTTTACTCTTTATTATTCCAAAAAGTATTTAAGACAACCAAATATATTTGCATAATTTGAGTGTTTTCCATTGATATGTCCTTAACATTTCTCTTTCATTTTTCTGTCATCTTAATTTGATTCTAGGACCAATCTAACTTCTGTGGATTTTCTCTATGTCTTCTATTATCAGGCCACAATCACTTTTATTTATTACTCCTTTTCATAAGATGATATTGATCATTTTTATATTAGCAAAGACTGTGTTTTGGATCAAAACACAAACAACAGGAGCAGATAAGAATGGGAGCAGATTTATTTAATGAAAATAAAGAGGGGTGTGTGAAATTTTTCCTATGTCTTCCAAACTAGAGGGCTCTTGTTTTATTGTCTAGTAATGGTTCAACTTTTCATTCATTTCAGCTTTATAATTACCTAACTATTTGTAAGAATTGAGAGAATTTGATCACTTTTACAGTATTTGGAAAATGATACATAACTATCAATAGAAATGAATGAATTCTAAATTGTTTTGCAATAGAAAAAAATTTGTTGGTAATTGGCTAGTAGCATTATTAACAATATTTCATGGTGTACATATGCCATAATTTCTCTACCTAGTCTTCAGTTGAAGGACATTTGGGTTGATTCCACATCTTAGCTATTGTGAATTGAGCTGCAATAAACATGGGGGTACAGATAACTCTTTCATAAGCTGATTTCATTTCACTTGGATAAATTCCTAGGAGTGAGATGCGTATGTCTATATTCAGAGTTCTGAAATAGTTCCATACTGTCTTCCACAGTGTCTACCACATTCCCAGCAAGAGTGGATTAGGCTACCTTTTCCCCCACATCTTGAGCAGCATTTGTTGTCTGTTGATTTCTGTATGAAAGCCATTCTAATGGGAGCGAGATGAAACCTCATAGTGGATTTGATTTGCATTTCTCTGAAGGCTAATGGTCCTGAGCATTTTTTTCATGTGTCTCTTGGCCACTTGGAATTCCTCTTTTGAAAAATGCCTGCTCAAGTCCATTGTCCATTTCTTAATTGGATTGTTTGTTTTGTTGTTATTAAGTGTCTTGAGTTCTTTATATATTCTGGTTATTAATCCTTTTTCAATTGCATAGCTTGCAAATAATTTCTCCCATTCTGTTGGTTGTCTCTTCACTTTGCTGAGTGTATCTTTTGCAGTGCAGAAGCATCTCAATTTGATGTAATCTCATTTGTCAATTTTGGATTGTCTGTGCCTCTAGTGTCTTTTTCAAGAACTCTTCACCTATGCCAATGTCTTGCAGGGTTTCCTCTATGTTCTCTAATAATTTGATGGTATTAGTTCATGGATTCAGGTCTTTAATCTATTTTGAGTGGATTTTGTGTAAGGTTTAAGGTAGAGGTCTTGCTTTATATTTCTGCATTTGGAGATTGCTTTTCCAGCACAATTTGCTGAAGAGATTGTCCCTTCTCCAGAGATTGATTTTACCTCCTTTGTCACAAATAAGTTGGTCATAGATGCATGAGTTGATTTCTGGCATTTCTATTCTGTTACATTGGTCCATCCATCTTTTTTTTTTTACCAGTACCAGGCTTTTTAAATTATTATAATTGCTCTGTAGTATGTTTTCAAATCTGGTACTGTGATGCCTATAGCTTTGTTTTTATTGTATAAGATTGCTTTAGCTATTCAGAGTCTCCTGTATTTCCACATGAATTTCAGCATCATTTTTTCTATATCTGAGAAGAATTCCCTTGATATTTTGATTGGTAATGCATTGATTCTGTGAATTCCTTTGGTAGTATGGATATTTTGATGATATTGATTCTTCCAATCCATGAACATGAAAAGTTATCCCTTTTGTTTGTGTCTTCTTCTATTTATTTCTTTCATGTTTTGCAATTCTCATTCTAGAGATCTTTGACATCCTTGGTTAAAGCTATTACAAGGTATTTAATTTTTTGTAGCCATTGTGATTGGGATTGATTTTAGAAGTTCTTTCTGTGTATACAAAGGCTAGTGATTTTTGCATGTTTGACTACAATGTGTCATGGTGAAGATCTTTTCTGGTCATGTCTATTAGGAGCTCTATGTGCATCCTGTAGTTGGACTTCCCTTTCTTCCTCCAAATTAGGTAAGTTTTCTGTTATTATTTCACTAAAAAGGTCTTCTAATCCATTCTCTCTTTCTACACCTTCCAGAACTCCTAAGACCTCTATGTTGGGTCGTTTGATAGTATCCCATAGTTCTCTGACATTATTATTTAGTTTTCTAATTTCTTCTCCTATTTCTCCTTCTCATTCTTCTTTTTCTCCTCTTCCTTCTTTTTTTTTTTTTTTTTTTTTTTTTTGTCTGATGGTAAAATTTCCAGAGACTTATCTTCTAATTTGGATATTTTTCTTCTGCCTCACTGAGTCTGTCGTTAAGGCTTTGCACTGCATTTTTTATTTGTTCTATTGAATTCTTCATTTCCAATATTTTGTTTTGATTTCTCTTTAAAATTTCAATTTCATGGCAAAAGTTTTCATTGATGTCATGTATGGATTTCTTTAGTTCACAGATTTGCTTCTGATTACTTCTAAGGAAATCTATGATCAAGTTTTTGAATTCTGTTTCTGGTATTTCTTCAATCTCTTCACCTTCACATTCTAGTACTGAACTGTTATGTTCTTTTGGGGGTGTGTGTCATGTTGTTTTCCTTATTCTTGTTTCTTATAGAGATACTTGCTATTTTTTTCCCCTATGATGGCTTTCATCTTTGGACTATGCCTCTGTGACTTAGTGGAGTGTCTGTTCTTTCAGTGAATACCCAGAGGCCTGTGCTGGGTGTGGTCAGGGGGCTTTGTTCAGTGCTCCAAGGTGAGGGGCGTTTTTAAGGTTACACCCTTAAATTTTCTTTTCTTTCTTTCTTTTTTAATCAGAGGGGAGGTTTGTTCAGCTCTATTGGCATATTCTCGTGCTCACTACCTCTCCTCAAAGAAGACCAATGCCTGAACACTAGCCCTAGTAGGTACAATAATCATCCATGCTGCCACAAGAACCACAGAAAGAATCCATGCAGTTCTCAGTCTGAACACAGATTGCACATCAATGACCCTCACCAGACAGTCAGGGAGCTCTGAGCATGTGGAGCCAGGCACAGTGACTGCCCAAAGTCGCAGCCACACCTTGCACCCTCCCAAGCAGCCACTGTGTTTTCACAGTCCTGACACACAAGCCTCCCATAGTCACGGACACCTAGCCCCCTGTCAATTCTCCCAGCCAGTCTCAGATGTCTCCTCTAGGTTGGTTGCTGGGTGTGCGGACATGAGCTGGCACAGCTGTTACATATGTTCAAAATGGCACCCACCCTTTCTCAGCTAATTACAGGACACCAGTGCTGGGTGGTAGAGGAGAGAAAAATGTACTCCCTTTCTTCCCCCTCTAGATTGGCAGGTACACTCTCTCCTACAGGGCTCCAAGCCAGACTATCTCCCCAGGCTCTTCTCACAGCTTAATCGCCAGTGGCTTGGGCTGCTGCAGTCTGGTTTCACCTCACTCCAAAGCTGGTAGTGAGGCTCTCAGTTGCTGGGGCCCTGAGTTGAGTCAAATTATTTAATTTAATACTTTTAAGATTTTTGCTCTGGAATAAAAATTTGGCCAGCAATGATCTATAATGGTCTTAAGACAGAAAAGGGGTACTCATTAGTGGAGAAGAAAATGAAGGCATAGTTTTAGAAGATTAGGTAAAGTATGCTTTTTAAAATCTGAAATGTTTGGGTGATTTAATTCAGGTTGACCTACCAGTACTTTCTTTAATAAAGTGCAATTAATGAGTAACCAAATCAGCAGAGACTTGGTTCCAAATAATCTATCAAGTTTGTCCTTTCCTATGGTCAGATTATTGACCCCAAAGACTTTATGAAAGCACTTTAAAAAGTTAGTGGGAAGTATAATTAAACAATGTTTATTTTGGAACAAAATAGTTTTTAAAATCCCTGTATAGGTTTTTCAAATATTCATTTTCCACAAACTTTTTGAAGATTACTAGTATGTGTCAGTCCTTCATATCTGGGCTAATTTTATGGTGAAATTAGTACTGGATTCAGTGGACAGAAAGACATTGCCTTTTATGCTGTTTAAAATAGTTTAGAGCATCATCAAAAATACTTTACCTTTTAAAGAACCCTTCCAAAATGTTTGCACTAAATGAATTTTAGAAGCAAAGGAAACTAAATTCAAATCCATTCAAATAGTGAGCCATGGGCTAAATTGCACACGGCAGAGTTTGGTGATGGAGGACACTCCGTGAACACGTTAAGTACTCCATCGCCTGAGTTGCACTGGATGGTTCTCTTCTGCTGTTTAATCAGAGCATGTGTAGAAAAACTTTACTCACATCATTCTCATGAATTGTGCCATATCAGAGAACTCCCTCTACTGTGCTTTATTAAATTGGTTTAAAACAAGTCAATATTTTACTTAGACCCATTCCAAGAAATAATTTCCATGAAAGCAAAGATCTGAAATACTACCAGTTACATTTCTTTTACCAGACATTAGAACTGCTAAATACAAAACTAAAAAAAAAAAAAAAGCTTTCATATATCACTGATTGCACATGTAAAATTGGGAAAAGCTGATGGAGTCACGGCTTTTATTCTATCCTTGTATTTTAAAAATATCCATTTGCCTCAAAAGGGTACACCCATCTGTGAATAAAACAGCCTTCCTAATGTACAGAATTCCAGGATAAAAGAACAAAGCCTGGATGCTTGTGGCTAATTAAAGAAATACAGAAATTACTTTAGAACTTGGCTTTTGTTCCAGAAATGCATTCTGATTATAATGTTCAAATTCCTAATTTAAGAAAGATGAGGTAGGTTATACTATTATGTTCTTTGCTAGATAAAGAAAACAGTAAAAAACAGCAGAAGGATTTTTTTATTACTTAGATTTTAAAATTACATTGAAATTGTAGGATTTTGCTTGATAAACACTGCTACATACCAAGCCAGTAGCATGTCTATTTTGCATGAGTAGATGTATTTCTCCTTTACCTTTGTCCCCATCCAAGAAACCCCACTACCCACTGGAATGTTTCTGTGATGTGGTGACCTATTGAACACCAACTCCCTTTAAAAGTATGCATTCCATTGCATGTCATCAACCTTTATCTAGGGCTGTCATTCTCATTGTGGGCTGCACATTAAAATCACCAGGGAATTTTTTAAAATATACTTATGCCTGAGTCCTAACCACAGAAATTCATATTTAATTGTTCTGTGGTGGAACCTGGGCATTGGTATTTTAAACACCTCACCAAAGGTTTCCTTTGTGCAACCAGCCTGGTGATTTTATTTCTCTTGCCATCATGGCAATTGTTGAGGACCTTGAAAGGACCAGGAGCTTCAGTCATGTTCAGGTTCAGGCAGGGGGGCTTTTGCAACAGAGACCACCTACAACCCTAGGTTCTGCCCATCCCTACGTTTCATTCAGCATGAGGAAAAAAGGAAACAGAAGAGCATTTCCTTTTCACAGGCTTGGCTTCTCTGTACTGGCAAGATGCCCTGGGAGAAATGGCTTTCCAGCGTGCATGCAAAGGAATGCAGTATGGACCTTGACATTAATCAGACTATGTCTCTTCTCCCTGTAAAAGCACAGCTTAGCCATAAGGTGAAGAAGACAAGACAAGGCTGTTTCATCCTGGCTAGATTTCTCTCTCTCTCTCTCTCTCTCTCTCTCTCTCTCTCTCCCCCTCTCTGTTGTTGGGGAACATGGAACCCTGAACTCAACATTTATAATAATGTTTAACAGCAAGTAAAGAGGCCTGGTCAAATTTCTGGAGGGAAAAGCAGTAGGAGGTTGAAAGTCACCATTTTATTCTTGTTTGAGAAATTAAGCTTTTCATTTTTCCCTAGCTATGCTGTATCTGCTGCATTTTCTTTCAGGAAATATGAAGCTGGTAAAAGCCTGTTGCTGAAATGAAGTTCAGGCTTTTCTCCTTTCCTCATCTTTCTGGTTTCCTTCCCTGAAACTTGGGTTCATGACAGCTTGTTGTTGGGCAGGGCATTAGCCTTTTGTAATTTATTGCTTTTAGATTAAATCTGGGGAAACTCAATATTGCAGTTGAATGATTAGAGCAATACCCCTTGGAGTAATAAATTTTCTTTGGTGCTGTGCACCTCCAGATCATGTTTCCCTTCTAATTACATTTACATAAATGATATTCTGTAAAATTAAATTAACATTCAAACGGTTACACTGGCAGGGAGAGACAAAAATTAGTTACCAAGTTGCATCTCTTAAAAAAAAATTGGAGTTCTTTTCATAAAATGAATCACCACCCTCTCTCAAGTGTCAGCAATCAACAAAACCTCGGTTCCAGAACTGCACAGGGATGTTTGTCACCAGCTAATGGAGATGTTTTGTTTCTTTCTTGGAGGTTTAGACTGTAAAGCCTCATTAGTCAGTGACTATGGTGACTTTTCAAACTTGGACACTAATGAATTGCTAATCTTCCTTCAAGCTTCTCGCCTTGAAATTCTGCTGTGATCATGGAGAATGTCCAATCTGCATATGCACAGAGAACTTGGTTATAGTCTGTGCCTTCCTCACCATCCTCCCCTGTTCTTCCAGCCGTGGTCTTTGAGTCTACAAGTTTGCAAAAGGCCTGCCACAGCTCACATCAGGGACTCCATACTCTTCCATATCTCTTATTCCACTTCAGAACATTTCCATTATTTCAGTTTGGATCTATTCAGCAGTTGCTCTATTTGGAAGGTTTGAATCAAAATCATCAATCTCTAGCTTCCTTGTGTTGGCTAGCAATTTTGCCTCCACCATGCTTATGCACATGATCTCAGAAAAACTTGACTCATTTCCGTTACATCTTTCAGTCATTCCAGTCGGTTTCATTTGTGAGCATGATGATTTGATACAAAGGTGATTTCATTTATCTCAGAGAATATACAGACATATCCTTTGAGAATATGTTACTAATTCTTATTTATGCTGTTTGAATTGCTAACAGTCAATATGTGTCATTCTTATTAAAAGCAGTATACTATTGCAGAAGAAGTGCCTCTTCAGGTACTTAGGTTTAGGTGAAGAGATACTTAAATGGGGTGATAGCAGCCTGAACCCCTAATAGCTGCCTTCTCCCTGTCAAGTTCCAGAGTTCATGATTCCTCGGCACGTAGATTCAGTAATACCTTGGATATAATCATATCCATGATCACAATTATTATCTATTGAAATGTCTTATAAAATGTGACCATCAGGAGTCCTCTCTTGAAATAATCTTTCAGGAACTTAGAGCATAATGGGAGTAAAGAAGACAATCAATATCTCTTTTGAAAAAAGATTGTTACCCTCAAAAGCTTGTGTAGGTATGTTTGAACTTTTCGTCACCTGATTTCCCCTGTTTTCATCTTTCTTGGACTTGATGGCGCTTCAACTATTCATGTAACCTGTATTGAGTTCCTATAGTATGTCAAATCTTGTGATTGTCATTGGCAATAGAATGAAAAGACAAAAAAAAAAAAAACTAGATATAGCTCTTGTTCTCATAAAGATTACAGTCTTCATGGGAAGACAAATCAAATGCTAATTAGCTAATCATGTAAATGTTTAATTAAAATCTGAGAAGAAACACAGTCCCAGGGGAATATAAATGTAGATAATCTACCCTAGACTGCTGAGGGATGAAAATAGGGGTCGAGGAAGATTTTCTATGGAAGTGAGACTCAAGATGAAGTGAGACATCAAAGATGGATTTGGATGACCCGGCAGTCATGAAAAGTCTTCCCAGGAGGGAGGAGATGATCATGTCAACTTGAGGGAACAGCATGCACCAATGCCTTGCACTGGAAGGGAGCACGTGTGTTAGATGCCAAGGGAAGGTCACTGTGGTTGCATTAGAGGAAGCCCAGGGAAAAAGATATGTAATGAGACTGGTGAGGTAGGTTAAGTTTGATCAAGCAAGACCTGAGGTCATGCTAATGATTTTGGTTTAGGACTCAGAGCAACATGAAACCATGAAAATGTCATATCCAGGGGAGTCACATTTCCATTGTCAAAAGCATCCTGAGAGCTGGGTGGGAAGTGGATTGTGGAGTAGTAAGAGTGGCTGTGTGGAGACCAGAGCAGTGTCCACAGAAATGTGAAAGAGTACATGGAATCAAAAGATAATTCATAAGAAAATAACATCGATTGGTGATAGTTGGGTCTTGTAGGAAGAGACATAAAGCAGTGACAAAAATACCTCTTGGGCTCCTCACTTTATAAAAAGGTGAGTAGTGGATGATGGAAGAATTAGGGAGCAAGGAATCAGGCCTAGAGGAATGAACAATGGCTATAGTTTGAGGCATCATGACATTGATGTCTAGAGGAGAAGCTGAGTAGGCAGTTACACATATGTCCATCTCAGAGTGGAAAGTCCCAATAGACTGTATAAAGATGGTAACTAAAGCTATGAGCAGGTACCCACGGAGACACAAATGAGCATTAGCATGTATTTAAAGGCCATGCCCTAGCTTCTTATGCCTCAACACTGCCACCTCCCTCTGTAAGCTCAGCTGACAGCCTTGTTGCACAGTTTGCCTCCCACCAACTGTGTGTGTGACAGAGGAGAACTCTACATACTACTTTGACCCTGATGTTGATAATGAATTGCTGGATTTTGATCCTACCTTTTTAGCTCCTTTTTCCAGTATTAGCTGCCATAGACCTGTTGTCCTGAATTTTGAGGAGATAAAAGAAGTCACTAAAAATAATGCTTAACTTTGAAACTTGGGTCTTAGCTCTCACACCTAACCTTCCTTCCTTTGAACCAATGGTTTCCTGCCTTCTTATGGGATTCATTCAATATTTCTGTTTGTTTCAAGAATGGATTTATAGTATATCCAAACACATGCACTGAAATACCATGCCATAATAGAGTTCTACTACACCATGCAAATGTCTATAATTCATTTTATGCCTCTTACGTAGTACTTAAGTTTTCTGTAAGTAATAGTTATTTGCATCCTTTTCTTATTCCTCATTCTCCCCTGAGAATTCAAGCCCATTGAAAGCAGGGATAGCAGGGATGTTGCTTTATGTAGTTTTATATCTTGCATGACACCAAGCATAGTGTCTGTCAGCCAGGTAAGAACATATCAACATTTACTCATTGATTCCATCCTGAAGGACTGGGATCTGCAACTCCTGGGCAAAATCAAATGCAGAATATAGATACGAGACAATGAGAAATTGGGCATAGGAAATAAAGGAATGAGAATATCTTACATGAAGTAAATATCTAATAAATAGTTGTTAACTGGTTGAATTTTAGGAATAATTGATAGAGAAAAAGATCAAAGTGAAGGAGGGAAATAAACTCATCAAAATGCTACATTCTTTTGTGTCTTACTGCTTGTGTATGCTGTTTCTTTGCCTATGACTCTATATCATACTCCCTTGTGTTCCTGCAATATTCTTTTTTTATTGATTTTTTTATTTGAAAGTCAGAGTTACACAGAGAGAGGAGAGGAGAGGCAGAGAAAGAGAGAGAAAGAGGTCTTCCATCCGATGGTTCACTCTCCAATTGGCCGCAAACGCAGGAGCTGCGCCGATCCAAAGCCAGGTGCCAGGAGCCAGGAGCTTCCTCTGGATCTCCTATGCAGGTGCAGGGGCCCAAGGACTTGTGCCATCTTCTACTGCTTTCCCAGGCCATAGCAGAGAGTTGGATCAGAAGTGGAGCAGCCAGGTCTCTAACCGGTGCCCATATGGGAAGTGGGAGCTTCAGGCCAGGGCGTTAACCCACTGCACCACAGTGCCGGTCCCTCCTGCAATATTCTATCCAGTGACCAATCATAACTTTCTCCCCATTAATAAGAGACACAGGCATCTTCCCTTATTTAGGGTCTCATTAATTGTAAAGACTATTCTGACATTTAACACATTTCTTCTTATGCACATAATTCTTTGCTCTCCAGCATTAGCCATTTTTTTCAGGGTTCTACACAGGGTCAGCTTTCAGTTCAAAAGAGGCACAATACAGGAGTCATGAGTAGTACAGAGGGGTGAATGAGGCTCCACATTCAGAATTGAGCATAATTTTAAGGGCACTTAAAATGTCATCTCACATCTGAAATGCATTGCTGTGATTTCTTGTCTGCTTGGATTCCCTTTTATGGGGAAAATAACATTAAAATTTCCAGTATTTCTTTATTCAAGAATTTCATTTTTTAAAAAAAATTTCAAATAAATGAATTTTATTATATACTTAAATAAGAAATAATACTTTTTAAATTTTTATTAATATAACTAGAACAGATTTCATGTATTTCAGATATATAATTAGAAGAAGAAAACCATACTTCCCTCTCTTCCTCTTTTTCCTCCATCAATGCCCTTCATTCTTTCATTTTTTTAACTTTTATTTAGTAAATATAAATTTCCAAAGTACAGTTTATGGATTACAATGGCTTCCCCCCCATAACTTCCCTCCCACCTGCAACCCTCCCATCTCCCACTCCCTCTCCCCTTCCATTCACATCAAGATTCATTTTCAATTATCTTTATATACAGAAGATCAATTTAGTATATATTAAGTAAAGATTTCATCAGGTTGCACCCACACAGAATATAAAGTGTAAAATACTGTTTGAGTACTAGTTATAGCATTAATTCACATTGAACAACACATTAAGGACAGAGATCCTACATGAAGAGTAAGTGCACAGTGACTCCTGTTGTTGACTTAACAAATTGACACTCTTGTTTAAGGTGTCAATGGACACTATTGACAAACAATAACTTGATCGGCCCTTGTCCAGGCTGTTGATATACAATGTAATACTTTATCCCTTTTAGTACTTTTTTTGTTCTACTTAATACTATTGGTTGAACTCTGTAATTAACACACAATTATTCTTAGGTGTTTAAATTTAACTGAAAAGTGATCTCTGTTAAATATAAGAGTGGGAATAAGAGAGGGAGGAGATGTACAATTTGAGACATGCTCAAGCTGACTTGCCCCAAATGGTGGAGTTAGAAATGTGCCAGGGGATTCCAATACAATCCCATCAAGGTTGCATGTACCAATGCCATCTTACTAGTCCAAGTGATCAATTTCAGGTCACAATTGATCACACTGATAGGTCTAAGAGTCAAAGGGATCACATAAACAAGACTAGTGTCTGCTAATACTAACTGATAGAATCAAAAAGGGAGAGAACAATCCATCATGGGAAGTGGGATATACAGCAGACTCATAGAATGGTAGATGTCCTAAATAGCACTCTTGCCTCAGAATTAGCCCTTAAGGCATTCAGATATGGCTGAAGAGCCCATGAGAGTATTTTAGGCATGGAAAGCCAAGACACCCTGGAAAAAAAAAAACCTAAATGAAAGATCTCTGCGAGTGTGATCCTAGTAGAAAGAACGGGCCATCAAAGAAGGAGGTACCTTTCTCTGAAGGGAGGAGAGAACTTCCACTTTGACTATGACATTATCTAAATAAGATCGGAGTTGGTGAACTCAAAAGGCTTCCATAGCCTTGACAACTCATGACTAGAGCCTAGGGAGATTACTGACACCTCATTCTTTCTAAGATCAATCTCATTCACAATACCTACAAAAACAATCAAATACCTTGAAATAAACTTAACCAAGGACATTAAAGATCTCTACGATGAAAATTACAAAACCATAAAGAAAGAAATAGAAGAGGATACCAAAAAATGGAGAAATCTCCATGCTCATGGATTGGAAGAATCAACATCATCAAAATGTCCATTCTCCCAAAAGCAATTTACAGATTCAATGCAATACCAATCAAAATACCAAAGGCATTCTTCTCATATCTGGAAAAAATGATGCTGAAAGTCATATGGAGACACAGCAGACCTCGAATAGCTAAAACAATCTTGTACAACAAAAACAAAGCTGGAGGCATCACAATACCAGATTTCAGGACATACTACAGGGCAGTAGTTATCAAAACAGCATGGTACTGGTACACAAACAGGTGGATAGACCAATGGAACAGAATAGAAATACCAGAAATCAACCCAAACATCTACAGCCAACTCATATTTGATCAAGGATCCAAAACCAATCCCTGGAGTAAGGACAGTCTATTCAATAAATGGTGCTGGGAAAATTGGATTTCCACGTGCAGAATCATGAAGCAAGATCCCTACCTTTCACCTTACACAAAAATTCACTCAACATGGATCAAAAACTTAAATCTGCGACCAGACACCATCAAATTATTAGAGAGCATTGGAGAAACCCTGCAAGATATAGGCACAGGTAAAGACTTCTTGGAAAATACCCCAGGAGCACAGGCAGTCAAAGCCAAAATTAACTATTGGGATTGCATCAAACTGAGAAGTTTCTGAACTGCAAAAGAAACAGTCAGGAAAGTGAATAGGAAACCAACAGAATGGGAAAAAATATTTGCAAATTATGCAACAGATAAAGGGTTGATAACCAGAATCTACAAAGAAATCATGAAACTCCACAACATCAAAACAAACAATCCACTTAAGAGATGGGCCAAGGACCTCAATAGACATTTTTCAAAAGAAAAAATCCAAATGGCCAACAGACACATGAAAAAATGTTCAAGATCACTAGCAATCAGAGAAATGCAAATCAAAACCACAATGAGGTTTCATCTCACCCCGGTTAGAATGGCCCACATTCAGAAATCAACCAACAATAGATGCTGGAGAGGATGTGGGGAAAAAGGGACACTAACCCACTGTTGGTGGGAATGCAAACTGGTTAAGCCACTATGGAAGTCAGTCTGGAGATTCCTCAGAAACCTGAATATAACCCTACCATTCAACCCAGCCATCCCACTCCTTGGAATTTACCCAAAGGAAATTAATTGGCAAACAAAAAAGCCATCTGCACATTAATGTTTATTGCAGCTCAATTCACAATAGCTAAGACCTGGAACCAACCCAAATGCCCATCAACAGTAGACTGGATAAAGAAACTATGGGACATGTATTCTATAGAATACTATACAGCGGTCAAAAACAATGAATCCCAGTCATTTGCAACAAGATGGAGTAATCTGGAAAGCATCATGCTGAGTGAATTAAGCCAGTCCCAAAGAGACAAATATCATTTGTTTTCCCTGATCGGTGACAACTAACTGAGCACTAAAGTGAAACCTGTGGAAGTGTAATGGACACTATGAGAAACAGTGACTTGATCAGCTATGGTGCTGACTGTTGATGTACAATGTAATACTTTATCCATTTTAGTATTTTTTTGTGAATTCTGTAATTAATACACAATTATTCTTAGTTGTCTAAATCTGAACTGAAAAGTAATCCCAGTTAAATATAAGAATGAGAAAAAGAGAGGGAGGAGATGTACAATTGGGGACATGCTCAATTGGACTTGCCCCAAATGATGGAGTTAGAAAAGTGCCAGGGGATTCCAATACTATCCCATCAAGGTGGCATGTACCAATGCCATCTCACCAGTCCAGGTGATCAATATCAGTTCACAACTGATCACACTGATAGATCTAAGAGTCAAAGGGATCACACAAACAAGATTAATGTCTGCTAATACTAACTGATAAAACCAAAAAAAGGGAGAGAATGATCCAATATGGGAAGGGGGAGACACAGCAGACTCATAGAATGACGGATGTCCTAAACAGCACTCTGGCCTCAGAATCAGCCCTTAAGGCATTTAGATCTGGCTGAAGAGCCTATGAGAGTATTTTAGGCATGGAAAGCTAAGACACTCTGGGAAAAAAAAAGATGAAGAATAAGAAGAAGATCTAAATGAAGGATCTCAGCGAGTGTGATCCCAGTGGAAAGAACGGGGCCATCAAAGTAGGAGGTACCTTTCTCTGAAGGGAGGAGAGAACTTCCACTTTGACTATGGCCCAGTCAGAATAGGATCGAAGTCGGCGAACCCTAAAGGCTTCCATAGCCTCAGCAACTCATGGCTAGAGCCTAGGGAGATTACTGACGCCATAAACAAGAGTGTTAAATTGTTAAATCAACATCAGGAGTCACTGTGTACTTACGTCCATGTGGGATCTGTCCTTAATAGGTTGTCCAAGGTGAAGTAATGATATAGCTAGTAC
The DNA here is from genome assembly GCF_033115175.1 of Lepus europaeus. Lineage (NCBI taxonomy): Eukaryota > Metazoa > Chordata > Mammalia > Lagomorpha > Leporidae > Lepus > Lepus europaeus. The sequence goes on from NC_084839.1 coordinate 62,849,238, forward strand.
TGAAACAGTATTTTTACACTTTGTGGTTATGTGTGGGTACAAACTGATGAAATCTTTACTTAGTATATACTGAAGCGATCTTCTGTATATAAAGATAATTGAAAATGAAAAAAAAAAAAACCCTTGGTGTTAAATTGGAAATTACATAGAAAAGTAATCAATGTTTTTTAAAAAATATCATGCAGGATCTCTGTCATTAATGTGATGTACACTGTTATTTAATGCTATAACTAGTAATCCAATAGTATTTTTTCACTTTGTGTTGCTATGTGAGGGCAAACTGTTGAAATCTTTATATATACTAAACTGATTTTCTGTATATAAAGAGAATTGAAAATGAATCTTGATGGGAATGGAAGGGGAGAGCGAGTGGGAAAGGGGAGGGTTGCGGGTGGGGGGGAAGTTTTTTGGGGGAAGCCTTTGTAATTCATAAGCTGTACTTTGGAAATTTATATTCATTAAATTAAAAAAAAATTTTCAAAAATATAATTTCAGCCTACTCTATAATCACAGGTTTAATGCAGCACAAATCTGATATTCAACAATTAAAAAGTAGAATGACCACTATTCCACAAGAGTATAAACAAGGGCTAAAAGCAACAATGAAATAAAAAAATGTCCAATTCATTCCTATATATTTTTTTAAATTTTACATTGACTGATACATATCAGAGAAAGCAATGGACATTTGTATGAGACTGGCTGATTTCACTAAGTTTAATTGTTTCAAGCTGCATTCAGTTGTTTCCAGTTGCACAAGACAGTATTTCATCCTTTTTTATGGCTGAACAGTATTCCATTTTGTATACACGATGATAGCATTTTTGGATGATAGCCATTCTAACTGAGGTAAGGTGAAATCTAACCATGGTTTATTTACATTTCTCTGATTAATGATACTTACAATTTTTTTCATGTGTGCATTGGTCATTTGTATTTCATACTTTTTCATATTTTGAAAATGCCTGTTTGTGTCCTTTGCCCATTTCTTAATGTGGCTTTTATTGTTGAGCTTCTTTTTAAAAAAATACTTATTTATTTATTTGAAAGTCGGAGTTACACAGAGAGAAAAGGAGAGGCAGAAAGAGAGGGAGAGAGAGGTCTGCCATTCACTGGTTCACTCCCCAGATGGCTGCAATGGCTGGAGCTGTGCAGATCCAAAGCAGGAGCCACGAACTTCTTCTAGGTCTCCCACACAGGTGCAGAGACCCAAGAACTTGGCCCATCTTCTACTGCTTTTCCAGGCCACAGCAGAGAGCTGGATTGGAAGTGGAGCAGCCGGAACTTGAACCTGTGCCCATATGGGATGCTAGCACTGCAGGCAGTGTCTTTTGTCTGCTATGCCACAGTGCTGGCCCCTGTTGAGTTTCTTTATAAATTTCTTGGGTATTAATCCTTTATCACTTTCAGTGTTTGCAAATATTTTGTCATTTTCTGTTGGTTGCCTCTTCACTTTGTTGAGTGTTTTCTTTGCTATGAAGAAGTTTCTTAGTTTGTTGCAATCCCATTTGTCTATTTTTGTTTTAATTGCCCGTGCTTTTGGGGTCTTTTCCAAGAAGTTGCTGCTTATGCCAATGTCTTGCAGAGTTTGCTCAGTGTTTTCCTCTAGTAATTTGATGGTATCACGTCATAAATTTAGACCCTTGATACATTTTGAATTGATTTTTTACAAGGTGTAAGGCAGGGTTGCTGTTTCATACTTCTGTATTCATAGATCCAATTTCCTCAGCACAATTTGTTGAAAAGACTGTATTTTCTCCAGGGATTGATTTTATCTTGTTTGTCAAAGATTAGTTAGTTGTAGCTGTATGGATTAATTCCTGGGGTTTCTTTTTGGTTCCACTGGTCTACATGTCTATTTTTGTGCTAGTACCAGGCTGCTTTGGTTATAACTGCTCTGTAGCACGTCTTGAAATCTGGTATTGTGATGCCTCAGTATACCAGCTTTGTTTTTGTTGTTTAAGACTCCTTTAGCTATTCAGGGTCTCTGGTGTTTCCATATGAATTTCAGCATTTTTTTTTCTGGAACTGAGAAGAATGTCTTTGGTATTTTCACTGGATCACATTGAATCTGTAAGTTGCTCTCTGTAGTATGGACACTTTGATGATATTAATTCTTTCAATCCTTGAACATGGAAAAGTTTTCCATTTTTTTTCACTTCTATTTCTTCCTTTGTTTTTAAATTTTTCTTTGTAAAGATCTTTTACATTCTTGGTTAAATTTATTCCAAGGTATTTAAACTTTTTAGTTGCTAATGTGAAAGGTACTGATCTTACAAATTCTTTCTCAGCTATAGCATATGTGTGTATACAAAGGCAACTGATTTTTGTGTGTTGATTTTATATCCTGCCATTTTACCAAACTCTTCTATGAGTTCCAATAGTCTCTTGCTGGAGTCTTTTGGTTCCCCTATTTATAACATCATATCATCTGCTAACAGGGATAATTTGACTTCCTCCTTTCCAATTTGTGACCCTTTGATTTATTTTTCTTGACTAATGGCTCCTGCTAAAACTGCTAGAACTACATTGCATATCCATGGTGTACTTGTCTGCTTCTCGATGTTTGTGGAAATGTTTACTAGTTTTCTCCATGCAACAAACCTCAGGTTAAATGCAGATGCAACTATGATAGGAGTCAGAAAATGGCTTTAGAAAAGTCATTAACAAAATTGTCTCAGTGTTTTTTTGTATATAGATTAGAAATATTAATATATTAGATCTGGCAATGCACATTAAAGGAACTGTTATCCAGGACCTTATAGACATATGAAGTGTCACATTCATATTGGTTTCTGCAGCTGATGTGAGGGAAGTCAGTGGTGATTGCCTTCAGCCTGTCATTTAGCCCATACGTGATTAGTGAGTGCATAGTGCCCGCCCGATTTGTGTTTAGCTGCTTTGGAAAGGAGGAAAAGTTTGGGAAGATGTGGCTTGTGTTCTCAAATTGTTTGCAATATGAATCAGAAGACAAAACAATGTAAATCAACTAAAAACAAAATATATACCAAAGCAAGGTCACCTGCCATCAGGCCATGTGTACCATTGCAGTCCTTGGAAAGAAGAGGGTAGATGAGTATTCACTTTCATTTTTATGTACAGAGGCCTCCTTTCCTTTCCTCTTCATAGATCCCTCTGCGTTTTCCATGGCCTAATTTGTAAATCCTCACATCAGGATCTCCAATCAGTACCTCCCTTCTTTGTCATGCACCCACTTTCTTTAAGCAACTCAACTCTAAGTAGCCCAAATAGCTCCTGCAATTCAGAGCTTTCAGTCCCCTTAATCACCACCTGCAGCCCCTTGCTTTCCCAGGTGGGAGGTGAGGTGCAGCTCTTAGAGCATGATCGGCCTGCTGGCCTCTCGCTGCCTCCATCTGGACCTGCTGTCAATGGATGGATGCCCAAAGCACTGGCTCACCCACCCGAGATGAACAAATGGGACCTGTGCCCCAGAGTTCCTTGGGGAGAGTTATGAAGACTGGTCACTGGAACCCATCATTGCCTGCAACTTATACACCAGGGAAGGGTTAGAGAAATTTATGAGTGGGCACCATATGCCAGCCCAACATCTGCTTCCTCATAGGGGCATGAATATAGGACAGTGCTATGTGCATTAAAGATGAGACGCAGGCACACACACAAATGTAACTGAACTGCTGAAGAAGGTAAAGACTCTAAGGCACTGTTAAGAGTTTTCATTGTCATTTTTCAAAGGCAATTTTATGGAGAACACCAAATATAAATGCAGGTGAAGTTGCTTTCTTTAGGGGAGCTAGGAGGCCCTGAGTCCTTCCCCTAAGCATTCCCTTGGATATTTCTGGGCTTCTTCCATCCGTGCTGGGAAACTGAAAGATGTAATTTTAAAAGAACTTTTTGTTGGTTAAGGGAAGGATAGTTGATTTTTTTTAAACCTTCCAGTATTTTCTGCATTAAACACTGGAGGAATTCCAATCCCATTTAAACATAATTAGACACATAGACAAGTGCAAAACACAGACATGGATCTTACTTATTGGTGTTCTTGCTAAAGTAATTAGCTTGAAGTAAGTAATGAGTTAGTCTTCTTTTGATATGGTGAATTATATGCAAAAGGTAAGTACATTCAGTATTTGGATATTGTTCTTCAGCTTGTAGGATCTACTAGATAGCCAAGGTCATGTTTTTACCATGCTATTGCTCAGAGCCAGTTTGCAATATCAACTGATAGTGTCACACAGGCAGGTATGAGAGCGAAAGGGAAATTATGGGATTATAGTGATGATGCCATTTTGGTTTCAAAACTGGTGACAGTGGTTGTATGCTGGAACCTCTATTAATTGTCTCAATTCTGCACATGCCACTGTTCTTCAAAGAAATGTCACTTTCACTGTTTGAAGCTCCATTCCATGCTGCAGTCAGCACAGTGAGTGGCCACCATCACCAGGATCGTTGTTAGGCATGAAGGTGACAATGATACATTAAAAATGTTTTTAAATTATTTCAAAATGTTCTGGTATGTTGTTGATTCATAATTCATATTTAAGTGCTTTAAAAAAGCCCAATTAGAAACAGGGGCTTTAATTATTAGATAATTATGATAATATAAAGAAGTAAATTCTATGCAGTAGAAAATAAACCCATCAGAAGTAGTATGGTAGTGGACATATCATGGACAATTGAATTGCAGAGAACTCTCCAATTTGAAGTTCCCCTCAGCTCTACAACTTACTGGATGCACTGTGAACTTGAACAGATACTTCTCTGGACCTCAGTATACTCAACAGTAAGAGACAACCACCAAGTCCTTTCTTCAGGTTGTTTAAAGACACAGTTATTGGAAGCTCCTTTCTTACCCCTACTTTATCTCACTAAAGCCATTCATGCTAGTCATAGGATCTCTGTTATAGAAAGTAGCTTGATGCCATGGAACAGAACTGGTTTTAAAGTCTGGAGATGGATACGTCATTCCAACACCATGAGTTTTCATTTTCTCAACTATAAGATGAATAATTTACAGTAATAGTCTTAATCAACATCCAAATTTTTTGCCCCACCCCCATGTAGTGGCATTGGGAACATACAAGAAGAGCAATATAGACATCCAACAACTTCTGAAACAGCACCTATTTGAGGTGCTCAATATGTAAAGATATTCTGCTGGGTGTTCTGGAATTAGAAAGTTGTGCCACACACACTCTTCAGTTCTCTGAAATAAATTGTCCTCCTGGGATAAAGAGAGCTTCCATTACTCAAGTACCCTAGCAAGTCCTCTGCCAAATAGTTCACTAGCCATGAAAGTCTAGTGTCCTGGGGCCGGCGCTTTGGCCTAGCGGATAAAGCTGCCACCTGCAGTACTAGCATCCTATATGGGTGCCAGTTCGAGTCCTGGCTGCTCCACTTCCGATCCAGTTCTCTGCTATGGCCTGAGAAAGCAGTGGGAGATGGCCCAAGTCCTTGGGCCCCTGCACCCACGTGGGAGAAGCTCCTGGCTCCCGGCTTTGCATCAGCTCAGCTCTGGCCCTTGCAGCCAATTGGGGAGTGAACTAGTGAGTGGAAGTAACCTCTCTCTCTCTCTCTCTCTCTCTCTCTCTGCCTCTCCTTCTCTCTCTGTGTAGCTCTGACTTTCAAGTAAATAAATTAATTTTAAAAAAAGAAAGTCCAGTGTATTCATTCTTTTTGTGCGACATACTTATATATCCTGTTTCTTCTAAGTCTGCGCTCCCAGGAACCAAGGGAAAAACAGCATCCTCCTGTAAAATGGTTTCACACTTCTTAAATTCTAATCAAGAAGCGAATGAATAATTGCTAAGGAAATCATCACCTCACCTCAAATATTTACATCAAGTCTTAAGGATTATAGGTAAAAACTAAAGATAGATTATTTTAGTACGTATCTTAAGTGGGAGATTTATTTGGATATATGATAGTCTTGAATCCTAGACTTAAGATGAATTATTTTAGTGGTTATTCTGTGTGCCCCATAAGAAGTCATGTCTCTTTTCCCCCACCAACACCCAGGGAAAAAGCAAAGTGGTAAATAAATGCCAGTCTGAATTTCTGGTGATACCGACATTTTACCTATGCTTGCTCCTAAGCAGAACTTCTCCTGGCAATGGTGAAGAAGAACAAGAAGCTAATAAGATCTGACCCTAATCTGATGGTATTAGAGTGCTCTGGACATCAGTGCCAAAGAACAGGGCCAGAGTTTCACATGTAGCACTTACCATGTTCTATGCAAATTTGTCTACAGCCTGCATGACTGTACCTGTTGCAGTCATTTTCTTCTCAACGTCTGCCACCAGAGTATGAATACTTCACAGCACACTCTGGCTGAATCCTTGACCCTGAATTCCCAGATTCTAACCTAGTCATCAACGTGCAAAAGTTCCCCAGAAACAGTTGCCAAATAAATTACGAGCAAAATTGTTAAAATATTTGTCTGAACTTTGCCAGAAAGGAGTAAACACATTATCATATTTTAAACAAGGAAACCAGCTATTCTAACAATTCACTTTTGTGTGATTTCGACTTGATAATAATTTGGAAATTTTTATTTTGTTCTGAAAGTGAAAGGATGAGATAAGTAGTAAACATGCAGGTTTCCTCACTTGTGTGGTAATAGATAAATCACCCAGACTCTTTGTGCCTGTTTCTTCACCTCTGAATGGGGAATAATAGCCAACTATAGACACCACAGAAATTAATCCAAGCATCTACAACCAACTAGTCTTTGATGAATGAACTAAAATCACTCCCCGGAGAAAGGACAGTGTCTTCAACAAATGGTATTGAGAAAAGTGGATCTCTGAGGTCAGAAGTATGAAACAAGAACCCTGCCTTATGCCGCATACAAAAATCAACTCAAAATTAGTCCAGGATTTAAATCTCTAATCTGATACCACCAAATTACCAGAGAACAGTGTGGACCATCTGTAAGACTTTGGCATAGGCAACAACCTCTTGTAAAAGACCTCAGAGGCACATACAATAAAAGCAAAAATAGACAATTGGGATTACATAAAGCTAAAAAATTTCTGCACTGCAAATGAAGCACTCAACAAAGTGAAAAGGCAATTGATAGAATGGAAAAAAATATTTTCAAAATATGCATCTAAAGGGTTAATATCCAGGATATATAAAGAAACTCAGCAAGAACAAAACCAACAGCCCAGTTAAGAAATTGGCAAAGGGCATAAACAGGCATTTTTCAAAGGATGAAATTTAAATGGCCAACAGACACATGAAAAGCTGCTCAGGATCACTATCCATCAGGGAAATGCAAATAAAAGCCACAATGAGGTTTCACCTCTCCCCAGTTAGAAAGGCTATCATGCAAAAATAAAAAAGTAGCACATGCTGGTGAGGATGTTGAGAAAAAGGTTCCCTAATACACTGTTGATGGGAAAGTAAACATGTACAACTACTAAGGAAGCCAGTCTGTAAATTCCTCAGAAGCCTGAAAACAGATCTACCATATATCTTGGCCATCCCACTCTGGAGGATTCACACAAAGGAAATGAAAGTTATTTGTACACAATAGTTAAGATTTACAATCAACCCAGATGTCCACAACTGATGACTGGATAAAGAAATGTGGTCCATATACACCATGGAATACTACTCGGCCATAAAAAAGAATGAAATCCTGTCTTTTGCAACAAAATTAATCCAACTGGAAACTTTTAGGCTTACTGGAATAAGCCAGTCCCAAAAAGACAAATATCATATTTTCTTTGATATCCAGTATTTAATATAAAATATGAAAATAAAAACCTCCACAAAGAATGAAGCTGACATCTTATGATTTGATTATTGTTTTCGGCCCTTGTTTATACTCCTGTGGAACAATGGTCTTTCTACTTTTTACTTGTTGAACATTATTGTTAGTGGTACATTAAAACTGTGATTATAAAGTATATCCAAATTATGTTATTGCAAATATTAAAGGAAAAAAAGGGGGGCTGGTGCTGTGGCATAGTGGGCTAACTCTCCACCTGTGGTGCCAGCACCCCTTTTTGGGCACTGTTTTGTGTCCTGGCTGCTCCTTTTCCAATCCAGCTCTCTGCTATGGCCTGGGAAAGCAATAGAGGATGGCTCAAGTGTGTAGGCCCCTGCACCCATGTAGGAGAGCTAGAGAGAAGCTCCTATCTCCTGTCTTTGGATTGGTCCAGCTTTGGCTGTTGTGGCCATTTGGGAAGTGAACAAGCAGATAAAAGACTTTTCTCTCTGTCTCTTCCTCTCTCTTCTTGTTACTCTCTCAAATAAATAAACAAAATCTTAAAAAATGGAAAGGAAAAAAAGGGAAATAAGAAGAGAGGATTGAGGGATGGAGGAAGGTCTTAAAATTATATCTATGAAATCTGTTCTCTTTTTGCTAATAAAAATTATTTTTAAATGAATGCCCAGGCATTAATAATTTTTTTAAAAAAATAGCAAAAATAAATGGGAATTGAAAGGATTAAATCCAGACTTATAAAGCACATGGAAAAATGCCTGGCACTTGAAAAATTTTATAATTATGAGCATTTTAGTAAGTCACTGTTCAGACAGAATGGCATGGTGAATTAGACTGCCAATCCTCCCCTGCATGTGCTTGTCAACTGCCTGGGAATTTGGTCCCTTGGGTTGTGAAATTGTGTTGGAACCACTGACTCTGAAAGTGCTTCTGAATCTCACAGTCTATGGAGTTCTGAGCTACTTGGGTCAACGGACACCTGGGAATTTTGACTTTTTTTTAAAAAAAGATTTATTTATTCAAAAGTCAAATGTGAGAGAGAGAGAGATTGATTGATTCCATCCACTGGTTACCCTCCAGATATTTGCAATAACCAGAGCTGAGCCAGGTTGAAGCCAGGACCAGGAGCTTCAACCAGGTCTCCCACATGGGTGGCAGGGGCCCAAGCACTTGGGCCATGTTCTGTTGCTTTTCTGGTGCCTCTAGTAGGGAGATGGATTCGAACCAGAGATGCCAGGACACAAACCAGTGCCCAAATGAGAAGCCAGTGGCAGCTTTACCTGCTATGGCACAATGCCAACTCCGGAATTTTGGCTTTTGGAATGATTCATAATTGATATTCCTCTGACATATGGCAAGTTACTAATTTCCATCCTTTCTGATATCTCAGTGTATATTTATTCTTGTCGTCTGCGAATTCTACTACTTAAAGATTAAAAGTTAATTTGAGATATATAAGAGAAATGCTGAAATAATCCAATGAGTTTTCCTTTTTCTGCTTTTCTGATTCTTCAAAAAGATTTATACTTTAAACATATCAATTTAATTACAAACATAAAGAAAATGGTGAGTTTTCCAGTCACACCCAAAATTTCACATTATTATTTTATATTTGGTTAAGCAAACTTACAATTCCAGGGGTCCTTGTAATAAAAATCATATCTCTAAAACATCTCAGAACAAACTATGTCATGTTAAGTCAATCTGATAATTTTTATTTTCTACATGTTTTTCTTTCAATGATTTGCAAATTCATAAACTTATAGATTTTTGAAGCTAGCTCATTGGTTTGAGGTAATATATGACATTCTCATCAATTTAAGGACACTTAATATGTTGATCCCAATCTTAAAGATGACATTGAAATACTTTTAAAATTTAATGCTACTTTTATTACTTTGCATATACTTTATAAGACCAGGATATATAATGTTCAGTGTTACATACAATGATGCACACTTGAACTTTATATTAGTGGGGGATGTACAGTCAAAAAGAGTTAGAGACCACCTTTTTGGACAAAAATAGTAAATAAGATTGATCCTAGTGGGCTGTAATTTTGGTCAAACATTTTGAAATGCATAAAATCACAAATCATTTATTAAATACCTACTGTTTACCAGGTACTTTTGGCTGTTCATATGATTGTGCCTTCCACACTGGAAGTGATAAGTTATGTAGTGTACCGCTGGGAAAGAACAGACATGTGGACATGGGATAGAGTTTATCTGTGTCAGATTGGCCTCTTTTAGCTTGAGTAGCTTTATTTTTTTTTACCTCCACTATTCATTCATGCATATTTGGCAAATTAATAAGTGTGAGATGATAAAATACAAAGTTCATGTCTGAAAACAAATGACAACAGACACTCTCACGAGACGGAAAGGAGGAAATTTATGCCTGGAATACTTGGTGCTTTGTGACTGGCTGGCTGTCAGCTAACAGAAGGAAGATTAGAGAAGACCTATGGGAGGCTGACTGAAATAAAAAATAATGGGTAAGTTTTAGAGGTAGGCTGATGGAGGCTCAGCGTCCCAGACATTTAGCTACAGTGCAAAGATAGCATTATCTGTCATCATTAAGACTTAGAGATAATAAGAGAAAAATGCTTAGGTTTGGGGTGTCTTAGGACCCCAAGTTAGTGACACATGTAATGCTTCTATGAAGCAGAGTATGTGTGACATTACCTAAGGCAGCATCTGAATTCCTAAACTTCAGTGTTGAAGAACTTTGTATCTCATTGGAGGCATGGCTCCTAAAGCGTACAGAGGAATGTTAACAAGCGCAGTCATGAATTTGGAGTCTATGTCATCTGAAACACTCAGAATAAAATTATGGAACTTGCAGGAGAGTTTAGAAGAAGGGAAGTTGGGAGGCCAATTGATAACAAGTTCCAGCATATGGTAGGAACTCGGTAAGTTTTAGTTGAGTGAATGTATTGAACTTTGAGAGTTCAATAGATGAGGAATAGCTTACCTAATTCAGAGATGCACAACATACAAAGATATAATGATTTGTTACCAATATTATTTAGACCAGATAACAAATAATATAGTTTTAAAGTATTTTATTATTTTAATTTGCAATACAGGGACAACTGAGTATGGTTATTGTTGCACTGTTCAGAGAAAGGTACAAGGCCAATCAAAGGCTTTGGTTTGGGGGCTCTCAGTAATGATACAGCTATGGAGCAAATCACTAAAGAACAAGAAACAGAGAAGACAAGCCAGTCAAGTCATTTTCTGCTTTCCCCATTGTTCAGTCCAGTATAGCCAGACCCAGGCATCTGTCTATGAGGTGACTTTTGACACCACAATCATCCAGAAATGGCAAATCCATGGCTATGAATGTCTGTTCAGAAACTGCCTTTGATTTCTAATTACAGAAGGTTAACAATGACAGGACAACCCAGGAATCATGGAAAAACTCATGGAATTTTGCTTTGCAGGAATGGGATTGAGGCATGCCTTTGAGAATGCAAAACGAACTTTCTGTAGGGCAGAACCTGACTTACACACACACACACACACAGAGAGAGAGAGAGAGAGAGAGAGAGAGAGAGAGAGAATTTGGATTTGGAACTGGCCAGATGAAGTAGGAAAGAATGCCTAGCAGTCTGGTTGAACATCTCTCACCTATCAATTCACTCAGTGTCTCTAAAGGATCACAGAACCCATGAGCCCTGAGCAAAGGGAGATGTCAAGGCAAGCAGCATAGTCAGTGGAAGTTTCTCCCAATTTTCATGCTGCTGGTGTCTCTATATTTTCCAGGGAATAACAATCACTTTATAACTCCTCTGGTTTCCAAAATAATAGAGATATAATGTGTAGCTAAATCAATCCTATTTCCAAAAATGGGCAGCTTGCATGTGCTAAGTGATCAGAAGGAATAGCTCTCAAGTTCAACACATCCATTCAACCAAAACTTACCAAGTGCTTTCCATATGCTGGACATTGTTATCAATTCTTGGAATATAGCAGTAAATAAAATGATAGAAAAAAGAGAAATAACAGGAAGAAAGAAAGGAAGGGAGGGAGGAAAGAAGGAAGAAATTAATAGTTTAAAATACCCCCTTTGTAAGTCATATCTAGTGTAGCATCAATGAAGTTTACAACATTTATGGCATTTTAGGAAACAGAAAAACATGACTCACAGAAGACAGTCAGCAATGCGGCCACCCACCCACTCCACATGAACAGCTTCTTGATGATGTAGACTGTGTTCAGGTCAGAGAGGAAGATCAGTCAAATCTGGATTAAAACCTGGCTGTACAATTGATTAGCCATGGAGTCTTGGTCAAATGAATACTCTCTTTACTGTGGGTTCTTCATTGGTAAAATGAGGATGAGTATACTCATCTCACCTGTCCAGGATGCAGATTAAATAAAAAAACAAAAATTCTCTGCAAAGCAATGGCTTATAATAAAAGTCCAGTAATCTATATTTTTCTTTTATTTCTGAAAAACCCCATTGTCTATGACAATTATATTCCTTTCTCTCATGATCTCTCTGGGTTTAAAGTTCAAGCTCAAGGAGAGTAAACCTGAGCAACTTTAGAGAGCTGATGGAACTATAGAAGCAAGTAATATGTGCACAGTGATGGGCATTTAGCTTGGCACATAGTAGGTTCTGACTTTTTCCTTCCTTTCTGAAAATATCATATAATAAAACCAAGCTAGATTATATGGGTAGGTGAGGCAACTTTGGGTGTGTATTTTTCTCTATGAAGAGAGTCAAATTGTGGTAACTATATGAAAAGGAAGAATTTGTGGAACAAAAGAACTACGTTCTTCAGTAACACTGGTACCCTTGCAGCTGGAAAGACATTTTTCTTAAGTGGCTGGAGCTTGTCGCTCTGCTAGATACATCCTATTTATGGTGACTTTCTCTAAAGCTCATGATTAATGTGGGCTTTTAAAAATTGTTTTTCTTTGTGTTATGTAAATAGGGTTTCTTTCCAGTATAGCTGAATGCTGGTTTTAATTAAATTTAGGGAGGAAAAGAAGGGGTTGGGTAGCCTGACAAAGTTGAAGAGCATCAGTGAAAATCACATTTATGTTTCGAGCATGGCATTTGAAAACAGAATAAATAATAAGAAAGAGAAGACTTCTCTAAATGGGAAAATAATGAATATGCTTAAGCTCTCTTATATTGTTCTCATTTTGCCTGAAGATGGGATTTCTGCTTTGGAAGGGAGATTTTTATTTTATTTTTAAAAATTTAACCCTATGTATTCTATACATACCTTCCCATGAACCACTTTTTTTGTTTTCTTTTCCTCTAGAAAAAAGTAATTATTCTATGCAAAAGAACTTGACTATTTAATTAATCATATGTGTATTTGTGTTGGTTTGGCTGTAATGTAATTGAAACTTAGACCAAGACTAATCTGCACCTGGCTCAAGTTAATTATGATGCGGTGATGAAACAACATTACTTTTGGCTGAAAATCTACCTTTACTTAGCATACTCTTTTCTTTCAAGAAGTACAAGTTAGTGGCATAAACAAGATTACTTAGGAAAAAATTCTTTTCAAACACATGAAGAACTTACCTATATTTATAATAGCTATGTTAATTAGAAACTAGTCTCATCTATTCTCAAAGCAAGACCATAAGAGCCTTCAGTTGGTAATACCATGAATGGGTCAACTCTGACATGAACTTAAATTGTTGTGCTTATTTGGGAGTCATAAAACAATATTTCTCCAAAATATTTCCGTACCCACATTTCTTAATGGTTTCAGCCTGACCTTCCCCTCTACCCGTTCAAATAAGTAAAATTGCCTGTCATTCCTAAATCATTCCTGAATGTTCTAACTCCTAACATCCAATCAATGGCATCTCCTGAGCAGTTTATGTCCTTGTAGGCTGCTTCTCACCTGAGGCAGTAAGCAAGCACACTGAGAAGGCTGATTAACTCCATCTCTGAAATATGATTAGAATTTAACTTGTGCATTTTTTAAGTGGAAAGAAAAACGCTAAATTTAAGGCAGTCATGCTTCTTGCAAAGAGGTCAAAGAGTGAGTAGATTATGGGGTAAGGGGGACGAAGAATGAAGGAGCAAGATTTATGTGCTCTGTGGTATTTGAAACCAACTTACAATGGGTCCCTAGAGTCTAGAGATTTACATATTGTGTAGTTTGAGAAAATTGATGGGAAATTTTAGAGAAACCCTCTAAAGTACTTCTTGGGAGCTTTCCTGGCCAACAGACTCTCCTGGTTAATTTAAAAAAAAAAGAAAAAAAAAGCCCTTAATATTAAAAGTCTTATTTGCTTGAAAGAAGTAAACATTTGTCTGGAAGTGTTTAATAGTGGTTAAAGGCTCAAATTAAGGTATTTATGAAGCTTTCTGAATTTGGGCAAGACCCTTAATTTCTTTATGCCTCATTATAAGAAGGACAACAGTAGTGAAGAATCACATCCTACATACCCAGTGTACAAGAATTCAACACCATGCACTTGTTAAAAGAGGAAGGGGAGAGAATAATAATTTGAATTGAGAAAATGATTCCATCTGCAATTAAACTCAATAAATGTTTTCCCAGGAAAATATGAGATGGGAGATATGAATCTGCTGCTACCACATTTTTTTCTAATTTCTGATATCCTCATGTGATGTAAAAACCACAACAAGCTCAGTATGCTTCAACTATTTAAAGATAAAGTAGACACTTTTACACAATGAGATCCACAATGTGTGAGCTGCAAGTGAAGAAAGTAAAACTGGGTCATGCTTTCTGGGAGAGAGTACATAACCCACTAACACAAAGGATGGGTAAAAAAGTTCATGAAACATGGAATTAAAAGATAAGTATATATATATTATATATATATACACACATATATGTATATATATATATATATTTTTGTATTTGAACTTTTATTTAGTAAATATAAATTTCCAAAGTACAGTTTATGGATTACAATGGCTTTTTCTCCCCCATAACTTCCCTCCCACCCACTCCCCTCCCATTTCCTGCTCCCTCTCCCATTCCATTCACATCAAGATTCATTTTCAATTATCTCTACACACAGAAGATCGATTTAGTATATATTAAGTAAAGATTTCATCAGTTTGCACCCACACAGAATATAAAGTGTAAAATACTGTTTCAGTACTAGTTACAGCATTAAATCACAATGTACAACACATTAAGGACAAAGATCCCACATGAGGAGTAAGTACACAGTGACTCCTGTTGTTGACTTAACAATTTGACACTCTTGTTTATGGCGTCAGTAATCTCCCTAGGCTCTAGTCATACGTTTCCAAGGCTATGGAAGCCTTTTGAGTTCACCGACTTCGATCTTATTTAGACAGGGTTATAGTCAAAGTGGAAGTTCTCTCCTCCCTTCAGAGAAAGGTACCTCCTTCTTTGATGGCCCCGTTCTTTCCACTGGGATCTCACTTGAAGACTTGCAGAGATTTTTTTTTTTTCCACAGTGTCTTGGCTTTCCATGCCTGAAATACTCTCCTGGGCTTTTCAGCCAGATCCGAATGCCTTAAGGGTTGATTCTGAGGCCAGAGTGCTGTTTAGGACATCTGCCATTCTATGAGTCTGCTGTGTATCCCGCTTCCCATGTTGGATCGTTCTCTCCCTTTTTTATTCTATCGGTTAGTATTAGCAGACACTAGTCTTGTTTGTGTGATCCCTTTGACTCTTAGACCTATCAGTGTGATCAATTGTGAACTGAAATTGATCACTTGGACTAGTGAGATTGCATTGGTACATGCAACCTCGATGGGATTGTATATTTTGGTACAAAAATTTTGAAATCTATGCACAGTTTTTTTATCAGATGCATTTTTCCAGAAACTTTTAAAAATATTTAAAGTACCTCATATGGTACTTTTCTTCCTCAGGTATTTTCAGTGAGAATATAAGTGGTTTGTGATTTTTGCTTCATATTTTAATTGCACTCCAGGGAAGATATAACTCCACTTTTATGATTACTCTTAAAATGTAGTTGTATCATGGAAACAAAAAGAAGAACAGTTAACCAAAAGTTGTTAGGGAATAGAGGAAGTTAGAAATGGAGAGCTATTATTTAATATCCAATTTGGATGGTGACAAAGCTCTGGAAATGGTCTTGATAAGTGCATAGCACTGTGAATGTACTTTATGCCACTGAATTGTACACTTAAAATTGATCAAAATGTTAAATATGATGTTATGTGTGTATTCATATATATATATAAAGATTTATTTATTTATAAAGCAGAGTAATAGAGAGAGGGAGAGGGAGAGAGAGAAAGAGAAAGGAGGTTTTATATATACATATATATATATATATTTTTTTTCCATCCACTTGTTCACACCATAAATGGCTGTAATGGTTGGGACTTGGGACTGGGCCAAGTTGAAGTCAGGAGCCTGGAACTCCATCCAGGTGTCTCATATGGATGGTAGGGGACCAAGCTTTTGGGCCATCTTTTACTGCATTCCAACGTGCATTATCAGGGAACTGGATCAGAAGTGGAGCAGCTGGAACTCACAATCAAACCGGCTCTCCTATGGGAACCTGGTGCAGGTGGTGACTTACCCCCACTGCACCACAATACTGGCTCCAAGTTATGTGTATTTTAACACCACCACAATGAAAATTTATTTAGGAAGACTCCATGAGAAAACAAGACACAACAAACACTTAGTACAAAGACATGAACAGTTGGTGCAAATTAACTATGACTGTTAGAGGAATTATTTGGTTACTGTTTATAAAAAGACACTACAAATAGGACCCAGAAAAAATGGAATTTAAAGCTAGTGTTCATTTTCCATGAGTGTTTTAAAGATCCCTTGTATGTCAGACCTACCTACCCCTTTGACTCAGTCTAATTCATCACAAGCGGGGATGTGATGTGATGATTTTCCTGGCTCTTGGCACATTTCAGGGCATATATCACATAATTCTTCTCTGGATACCATTAAGTCCTTGCCCCTCCTCCTCCTGAATCCTATTTCTCCCACGTTCCTGCATCTACCCAGCTCTGGCTTGCTTCCTGGGTTGTTGTTTCCATTTCCATCTCCATGATCACTGTTTGGAATTGTCTGTTTTCTCTTCATATCATACTTTATTCTCAAAATCATTTTGATTTTTCCTCCCAAATCCTATTTCATTGTTCAGGGTAATTTCTTATGGGACAAGCTTCAGTCCTTAATCTTCCACTCACTGGAGACCCAACAGGATGGTCTACCCTCAGGCTCTGAATTCGGTGTCTCTCAAGGGGATCAGATAAAATCCCCAGAATAAGATCCCAAGAGGATAAAGAGGTCCTTTCCATAACCATTCAAGTCTCATGTTCTACCTTAGGGCACAGCCTCTTTGAATATCTGAGAGAAGTAATAAAACCAGAAATTGAAGCCCTGATATGGATTTCACTTGGACAAGAAGGAATTGAAGAAAAATGGGGAGGGAGCCAAGGTGAGAAACAAACAGTGGATTCAGGATGGAACAAAGTGCTATAAACACTTTCTTGATGGTCTCATGTTGAAATCAGGAAAAGAAACAGAATTCAGCATACAAACATTGAACTGGAATCCAAAGACTGAGAATGTCTCTGGGCATAGCTAACTGTTAAAGTTCCAGATCAATTCTCATTTAATATGGCTGCCTCCTAAGCGGGAAGAGGACCTGACACCACACCACAGTGTGACAGCACCTTAGAGATTATGTAACTCTTCAGATGAGGCATGGCTGAGAAAAGGAGAAATCTGTGATCCAGTTCACCTGGCTGTTCAGTGGTGGGGTCTAGATTTGAACTCACATCTCACTATTTTCAAGAATGCCCTTGTACTTTGAGCCCCAAATGGGTGAAGACCATGAAGATGGAATTGTGTAGAACCATGCCAAATACAGTACCATATGCAGTGCAAAAAGTTATAAATGCTTCTTGATGGTGGTGGCAATGAAGATGGTGATGATTATGGCCATAGAGAAAACTCCATTTAGATGAAATTAAATGATACCGCCTGGATGAGAGAGGGAAATGCTTTGCTATTTAATGGCTGACATGTAAGATGAATTTGGTAATGAAGCTCGGGGACTTATCAGGCCAGAAAACTGCATCCTTTCATTCTATAGCCCTTAATGACCCACTTATTACTAATATAAAGGGAAAGATATACACATAAACACATGTTCTTGAATGTTTGACTGCAAGAAATGAAACCAGCACACCAGCTTGAGGGGTTAGCAACAGACGCTGTTTCTATACGAATGATCAAATTTGCTTTTTTCCATCTGGGGAATGACAACTGCAGTGAGAAGGTAAAGGATGATTTGACAGCTTACAAAGCAGACAGGGGAGAGGGGTGAAAGGAAAGCAGGTGGAGCTGGGTAGCTCCAGGCATCACTGCAGGGAACCAAGAAGTCATAGACTTATTTGGAAGTATGACTCATGCCTTCTTTTGGAAGGTGTGTCTCTAAAAGTATTCCAATCCTCATTTATATGGCATTCATTTCTCCGGCAAACTCAATCATCTAAGATACAAATGATTGCTGTCAGGGAAGCCAGAGCAGAAACTACATTTATTGAAAAGTCTTATGCCCTTCACTCATTAAGAGTCCTTGCTAAAATTTACCTACTCCTATTTGATGTCCAATCTTGGAGACTTACGTGGCTTTCTATCTCAGAGTGAATTACAAGCCACACAGCATAAGGTATGAAAGAGGTGTTTACTGACACACAGATTCTTTATAACCAGAGCAAGTGACACCTGACAACTTGAAAGTGAGCCAAACGAAAGGAAACCATAAAGCAAACAAATAAAAAAGAGTTAAGATGAAATAGGCCTCAGTGGTAGGCTGCCATTTACTGTAGGGAAGTTCTTATACATCACTACCCCTTGGGGGCATTGTTGATTTATATCACAGCCCAAGGAGTTTTTTTGTGTCATCCATGACATCTCAAGATTTAGAGGGTTAGACTAGATAACCTCCAAGGGCCTGCCAAAAAAAAAAAAAAAAAAAGGAATTTTTGTAAAAAAAGATTTTTATGGTATCTTCATAGCAAAGACTACATTCAGAAATGGTGAGGAAAAAAGCAGATTCCTTCTTTCTCTCTCACTAGCCACTACAGAACTTTGTCACTTGAAGAATTTATCTCAGTTATTTTGAAAAATTTCTCCTTAAGAACAATATTCCATACCGCTGCCCCACTGACATGCCCATGCTTTGGTGTTGTGAGTAGTAGAGTTCTATTGTATTGTGTGTTAGTAAATGACCTAGGCAAGATATTACCCTTTGATACTCTTGGTTTCTTCAATTTGTAAATTGAGAATTATAATATTTATTACACTAGGCTGTTATAAATGTTAATAGCTTGAGTTTGTGTCTAAAACATAGAAAATAATAAATATTAATGTTGTCATGTTACTGGCAATATTACCAGCAAACCATTTGCCCTTCTATGTTTGAGAGCATATACTGTGCATATGTAAGAGGTAGAGCTGTAAGTCAGGGACACCTGTGACACTTAAAGGAGCTACTCAACAGTAAGAAAGGTGAAGCATCCTCATGCCAAGATACTGCCACAAACAATGCTATATTGAGACCCCATCCTAGATACTTGTCCCTTCACTCAAAGCAGGACACACATTGGAGCAATCTTTTCTAGTTTATATGAAAATTTTGCAAACTTTGTCCCTTTGGCCTTCACAATAATTTTATGAAATAATACTATCTGCCCCATTTCATGGATGAGGAATGAGTTACCTAGAATTTAAATGGCTTGTCCACATTTAACTACTTGCAAAGAAAAATAAACCTGAACTCAAAAAATGTAATGTATACCAGTGAAAGTCACATCTTGAGATTTGATTTAGCTTTTAGCCCTTGTCTAGACTGCTGCAGAACAGTGGTCTTCCCCCTTTCAACTTGTTGAATTCATTATTTAGCGGAAGAGTAAGCCTGTGATAACAAACTGAAGGCATTGTTATTGCAAAAATTAAAAAGAAAAAGAAAGAAACAATGAAAGGAAGGAAGGTGTGAGTTATCCTTATGTGCTTCAAATTGTATATATGAAATGCATTAAAATCTGTTCTCTTTATTTAATTTAAAGATTAATTTAAAAAAGAATTATGCTCCAACACTAGTGGTATTGCTCTTTGGTAATTCTATTCCACAAGGTACATAATGGCTGATAATAGAGTTGCTAATAATTTGACAAAGGACTGACCATGGGACATGTGAGTTTGTGAAACTGCATTGAAGTGATGCAGAGTTCACAAATCCAGAAAAAAACTGGGTCAAAGATTTATTTTCTCCAACTAAGTTATTATCTGTAGATAAGTTGATAGTACAATATATAAGAGAATGTTTTAAATCATTAGAGAGAAAAATGTTTTCACGAATCCTTATGCCAATTTGGAAACATCAGTTTTACATAAAAATCCAACTACCAAATTACAAGTCATTCTTGTCTGGGTTTAAGCAAGTCTATCCATGCTGCTGGAGGGCATTAACATGTGGACTACTTGGTAGGTTGGAATGGAGTTCAATATAACCAAATCACCAATTTCATTAAAAATAATACATATTTTTTCTTTAATATGTTCTCCTATTAAATAAAATAATCCCTTCTAACATAGGCAGGAATGAGGAAAGAAAGAGAGGAAATTATTAAATTTGAGCATCTATACAGGAACATATACTTTGCTATGTACTTTCTTACATGCCAACTTATTTAATCCTGAAAACAGTCTTTTGCATTGGCTGTTCATTATTCTCCTCCTTCAAAAGGGTGGGTTTGCAAGAATTAGTACAAAAGATATTCTAGAAAGTATTTGTGATAGTATGTGAAGGGTTAGAATCAGGTCATAAACTTGCTTAAGATATGTTTTGTTTGGCCTGTAACATTGTTTCAAAAATTGTAAGCCTATATCCAGCTTAAAGAAAAATCAGAGGTTCTGGCATCTCTGGGCCTACATCCAGAACAGCAAATCCATGGCTAGAGCTGAGCTGCAACTGCCCTGTTGGTGGCCTGTGGCATTCATTTTGCCATAGACACCCTCTGGCCTGTTTTGCTTGGTCACATTGCAGCCCAGGTCCCTGTTGGCATCTGAGAGGAGATCCCCAAAGGGATAAGAATCATCAGTGTGGACCATTTTCTAAGAGCTCAAGTGTATTTATTATTGTGAGCATCACTGCATATGACCATATATTCTTTTTCAGATGAAAGCAAAACTCAAATGGGGAGCAGTTGTTTGGAGTGTCTTTGAGGACAGTATTTTTAAATGGAAATCAGCATTCTTCTTTCCTGTTTCTGCTGCACACCAGTGACACTGGAGCAAGTGTTGAAGGCCCCTCTGGCCTGCCTCTATTCCTCCCTGCCTGTCTTCAGCAAATATGTCAAAAGCAGTGAGGATGTACACAGTATTATGAGGGTGATATAGAGATGATTGATTGGTACATGCCTCAAGGACTATACAACCTAGCAGAGGGTAAAACACAGGGTCACATAACTATAATGTAGGAGAAGGAACCAAGCTCTATAAAGGAAGAATAGGCAAGTGCCCAGTGTATATAGGGAGGACTGATTAATTCCAATTTTGGGGATCAGTGTGGGTCTTTATAGTTGAAGTATCATCTTTTAAAATTTTAAAATTTCCTTTCTCTGAGAGACAGAAAGGTAGGCAGAGAGAAAAGACAGAGCTCCCACCACTGTTTCACTCCCCAAATACTTGTAGTGGCTGGGAATATTCCAGGCCAAAGGTGGGAACCATAACTCACTACAAATACCAGCCCCCAAAGTATCATTTAATTAAGCCAGATGTTTCCATAGACTTTTGTTGTGGTGGTGGTAATGGTGGTGGTAAAATATATACAACATAGAATTCATCTTGTAACCATTTTTTAAAAAAAGATTTATTTATCTATTTATTTGAAAGGTTTGGAGAGAGAGAGGGAGAGACCAAAAGAGAAAAGGAGAGAGAGAGGAGAGAGAGAGAGAGAGAGAGAGAGAGAGAGAGAGAGAGAGAGAGAGAGTCTTCCATCCACTGATTCATTCTCCAGATGGCTTCATGGCCACAAAGGCCAGGTTGGGCCAGACCAAAGGCAGGAGCCAGGAGATTCTTCGAGGTCTCCCACATGGGTGGCAGGGGCTTAAGCACTAGGACCATCTTCTGTAGCAGCCTAGTTATGAACCAGCATCCATATGGGATACCAGCTTAAGACAGTGGCTTAATCCACTACACCATACCTCTGGCCCATTGTAGCCATTTTTTAAATATGTAGTAAGTGGCATTAAGTACACTCAAAATGTGCAGCAGTGGGCATTTGGCTTAGCTGTTAAGATGTAGGTTGAAATGTCAGCATACACGTTGGAGTGCTGGGTTGCAATTCTTGGCTCCAGCTCCTGATTCTAGCTTCCTGTGAGAAAGTGATGATGGTTCAAGTAGTTGAGTTCCTGCTTTCCACTTGGAAGACCTGAACTGAGTTCATGGCTTTTGATTTAAGCTCTGGCTCCAGTTCAGCACTGGCCACTGAAGGCATTTGGGGAGTGAATCAGCAGATGGGAGTTTCTCTCTTTCTCTTCCTCTCTCTCTCCCCTTCTCCAAAAAAATAATAATGACAATAATAATAATGACATACACCTATTACAACTACTGGTTGGGAAAAATTTTGTGGGGCTTTTTTCTTCTTTTTTTTTAGTTTTTAAAGCTTTTAACAGATTCAATATAGCTCATAGATACAATTCTAAGACTATAATGATATTCTGTTGCTCCCTCCTTTTCTCTGGGGAGAGTTTAATGAATTAAAGAAACCAATAATAGTATCTCTTATATGCGCTTGTAGAATTAACCTAGTTAATTTACTCGTCTGCAGCTTCATCCTAAAGAGAATTTGATAAATGAGAACACACAGTATGCAATAAATGACATGACCTATACTATTTAAGAGTTTTGGTCATAATATAAAATCTGAGGTCCATGGCCAGGGCCTTGGATCACAGGTAGGAGGGGTTAGATTTCAGGAAAGAGGTAGTCAGAGAGGGATCTAGCTGGTTCTCGGTTTTTGTCTTGTGTGATTGGGTGCACTGTGGAGCCCTTGCTGAGATAGTAATAACAATGTTTTTTATACAAAGGACCAAAGAGTGAATATTTCAGGTTTTGCAGGCAACATGGTCTCCACCACAACTACTCAACTGTGTCGTAGAATGAAAGCAGCTACAGACAAATCATAAACAAATGAGTGTGGCTGTACTCCAACAAAGCTCTAGAGAACAATTCATTGGCTTTTGCAAGAAGGAATCAAGGCTGTCCTCAGTGCATTTTCTATGGTTTCCTACAGGCCTCTATAGGTTTATGGAAGTTTACAGTCCTCACAGTATTCTCCAACACATGTCATGTTATTTTCACAATACCCCAAGGAGTGGATTTCCCCCTGGTTTTATTCATGAGAAACTGATACTTGAGTGCTTAAAGCCCCTTTCACAAGGTTACAGAGTGACCTGATTTGAAGCCACACATTCTGACTTCATAGCAATGGCTTCTATAAGCTAGGGTTTTCAATCCACTGGGATCTAACAACATGAAAAATGATTATTATTGTTTTGGATGACTTCCTTCACAGTGCCTGTCTACTATGCATACCTTAATGAGTTCTTTATTTACTTATGCATTCAACCAGTATGCATGGAAAGGTCTTTTATGCTAGACATGATGTTAGACTGTTCAACCTTACTGACAGAAGAGTAATCAAAAGCTTATATGAGTCCTTTCCTCTGAGGGGTGGTAAAGGATGGATAGCACCCAAGTAAGATAATAAATATCACATCAATGCAATTGTAGCAAGAACTTTGAAGGAGAAGTGCATCAGATGTTCAAAGCTTGTGCAGGGGTATTTGATCTAGTTGATGAAAGTCCAGAAATACATCCTCTAAATGAATGATGATTAACCAAACAGTGAAAGGATAAGGCCATTTTAACAAAGGAGACAGAATTTAGGGTAGAAGCATTAGCTTTCCAGAATGAGGGGCTGGTTTGTTCAAAAGTATTGTGGCAGAAGGAGCACCTCATTTTAGGGACTGGAACAAAGCACAAGTGATAAGGGCACTTTGGGTAGCTGTGGGTAGAGGATCTAGATCCAGGTCTTTTATGAGAGTTTTGATCACCATATGAAAGATTTTCTGCAGAGTGTTTATCTACATTTAAAAAAGTCATTAAAATGTTTAAATAGACAAATAATACGGTCCCACTCTAATTTTTTAAACTATTGCCTTCCCACAGTAGGGAGGAAAGGATTGGATGCAAATAAAATGGATATTAGACACCAAGTGGTGGCAGTGATCATGGTAAAAGAGAGAAGTGGATAGATGCAAGGAATAGGAGGTAAAATCAGTAGTATTGGTGGTGGCCTGAAAGAAGGAATTGAACTAGTAGAGATATAAGGATCTTCCCTGGTTTTCTAACAGTGGGAGGCTGGTGGCTCACTCACTGAACTGGAAGTATGCTTCTGAAGTATTTTAAGTGCAAGGATGTTTTGTGTCTTTAGATTTTTAAGTTTTGAATTTCACAAGCCTTTGAGACATCAAGAGAAGCCATCAAATAACATTTACCAGTCTTGACTGAGCAAGGGAATAACCCAAAATGAAGATTTGTGAGGAATGTCTTATAGCTGGCATCAATTGAGGTATATCTATTTTCTCATCACGCAGGCTATGATTTTATTTAAGTGGAAATAAAATATTCCCTGTATTTTTTTAAAATAAAGTCAATAATTGATTAAATGAAATCAACGAGGTAGAAACAAGGACGTTCCACAATGGGGGATTTTATAATGAATAGAAAGAAAGTATAGACTTTCAGGTTTGGGAATAAAACTGTATGTTTTTAGTTAACTGGACATAAATTTATCCCAGCTCACATCTGATATTCAGGAAAAGCTTTACCATTCACGCAGAGCATGCTGTGAGTCTTTTAGGCTATTGTAGCTGAGAATTGGAGTGAAAGTTTCAAAATCTGCATTGTGTGGAAAGGGCTTGTTGCTTGTTTGTTTATTGTGCATCTTTCTCACTTTATGCCTCCTCTTCGCCTGAAGCTACTATCAGGAACGAGATGTTGTGGTTGTTATTTCCCAGTGAAGTATGTAAATATAAACATGAGCTAAATGCAGTTAGGGGATGTTTAGAAGAGAGTTGCTGCCACTCTGCATCTGATTTCCTTATTCCCTTTTCACTTTCTCTCCTCGTGGCTTTTATCTGCTGCAACCATATGTAAAGGTGAAAACAGAAAACGAGTCAGCTGCGGGGGAGGGAGAACCACTGCTACCTGCAAGCAAAGACATCAGGTCTGGTCTATGCAAAACTGTGACTTCTGACAAAGACACTCCATCGTTTAATTTAATCATGAATGACAAAATGAAACTGGCTAGGTATTCCCTAGAATCACCTGTGTCAGGTTGAGACATTTAGACCCATCATCTCCACCAATGTACCTGGAAGTGTGAGGTGCTAGGATAGGAACTACCTGCACTCTTAGGACAGTACCTCCATGAGAGCAGGTCCTCTGCAAATGGGGTGAATGCATGAATGACCAACAGGTAATCTTTATGGAAGCTCTCCTGGGTCACCTAACTCATTTTTCATTTTATTAATGTCATTATATGTTAAGATACCTCTCTTACCACTTTTTCTTTGTATCAAAGTCTACTCATAGTGTGTGCTCAATAAAAATTTTGGAAGGTATCTGAACTGTTTTTCTAGAATTTCTAGAAATCTAATTTCTAGAAATCTAATTTCTAGAATGAGATTCATTCCATCCCTGGGACCATCTAGAATAACTTTGGTCTTATTCTCATGTCTTAGTCATTTAAATATTGGAAGATGACTGCTGGCTTTCTAGCGTATTCTCCTTTTCCTTGCTTTTACTCCACTAAACGTTCCTTATTGCTAAAGGACCAACAAGTCTAAAGGTAAGATCTGTAAAGGCATTTCAAAATTCAAAAGGAAGTGCTCCTGTAGGAATTTTAAGTTTTAAAAAAGTTTACAGGGGCTGGCATTCTGGCACAGCTGGTTGAGCTGCCATCTTTGATGATGGCTTCCCATATGAGCACTAATTAAAGTCATTGCTGCTCCACTTCTAATCTAGCTCCCTGCTAATGCATTTGAGAAAGCAGCAGAAGATGCCCCAAGTGCTTGAGCCCCTGTCACCTATGTGGTAGACTGCGATGAAGTTCCAGGCTCCTCACTTTGGCCTAGCCCAGTCCTGGCCACTGTGACTATTTGGGGAGTAAACCAACACATGAAAGATCTCTCTCTGTCCCACTCTCGCTCTCTGACTCCCTCTCCTTCTCTCACTGTAATTCTGCCTTTCAAATAAATAAATATATTTTTAAAAGCTTACAAAATCCTAAACAACACGAGCAGCCCAGCTCTCACCAATGAGTCTTTTCTCTTCTTTTCTCCTAGATGCATTCTTGCTACAGTCACTGTCCACTTGATCCAAGTCCCTAATGAGGAGCATACATGTAGCAGTTCATTCCTCTTTGTAAGTAAAACACATTTTCTAGGAAACTTACTGAGTTCTCCCTTGGGAAGTCAGTGACTCCTACTGAGATTAGGAACACACAAATAGATTTAAAGAACATTGTTCTCTGTCTAGCAGTGGGAACACGTTCTGAAATAATCTCAAAGTGATGTGAGACCCCTACTAGAGATACTTACTAGGTGCTATGGTTGCTGAGAGAAGGGGGTTCTGACTACCTGGGGAAGCAGGAAAGACAGCCTTACGTTGAGAATGGAAGAATGAGTGGTAATGGGTCAAGAAAGGACATGAGGAAGGACACCTTCAGTTGGGTGAAAATGGTGTGTAGAACTTGTATATTCTGGTTACAGAGAGAAATCCCATGTTGTTGGGATCTGGTGACCCCAGCCTATACTGGAGTGGCATTTAGAAGTAGGTGAAGTGATGCCTTCATGATGAGCTCTGGACACCCCAGTTCCTGTTCTAGTGTTATCATCTGAGCCTGACTCTCCTGGCAAGATGCTATAGGCTTCTTCACATTGGGTGTAAAAAGTTTTACCGTGTGTGCCTATGTTCAAGATAAGGTGGACTTACACGTGTGTGCATGAGAAAAGTGAGAATCATTATTTAGAAAATTCACATCTCATTACTTAGAAATTCTCAAGGGAATTTCTGGAGCAAATTTGGCCACCAGAATTTTCTGAAGCTCTTCAAGTATCAAAGAGGAAAATTATATCAAGAATATAAAACGGGCTGGCACCGCGGCTCAATAGGCTAATCCTCCGCCTTGCAGCACCAGCACACCAGGTTCTAGTCCTGATCGGGGCACAGGATTCTGTCCCGGTTGCCCCTCTTCCAGTCCAGCTCTCTGCTGTGGCCCGGGAGTGCAGTGGAGGATGGCCCAAGTGCTTGGGCCCTGCACCCCATGGGAGACCAGGAGAAGCATCTGGCTCCTGGCTTCAGATCAGCGTGGTGCGCCAACTGCAGAGGCCATTGGAGGGTGAACCAAACCAACGGTAAAGGAAGACATTTCTCTCTGTCTCTCTCTCTCTCCCTGTCCACTCTGCCTGTCAAAAATAAAAATAAAAATAAAAGAATATAAAACAATAATTTGGGAGATATCTTAATCCCCTTGGGGCAGGAATCATTTTTCTGTGGGGACGTTTGGATATTTAACATCATTGATGGGCAATACAAAATGATCAACTTCAAAATGAACCTACTATAGATTTATTGAATTTCAAGTACTGCCTATGGTTCTCTTGGCAGGCCCAGACCAAATGATTTTTAGTGCTTTACATGGCCCACAGGTTGGATGTTCTCTACCCCTGCAAACCAACAGAAACTTTAGTATGTCTCAAACTATAGTTGGAAATTAGTTTTTAGATTTATTTCATGATATTAGAAGACAAAGACTGTTTTGCTCTTATTTGAATTGTATTTTTGTTACTGATGCATGTATATCAGTGTTGAAATTTCTACTTTTAATGTGGTGTTAAGAGTATTTACAAATTGTGTCATTTAATATGATTTTTCTTGAGTTCAACTTTATTTTATATTGATATTTCCATCTACAGATCCTTTTAGTTTGCATTGGTTGCACATCATCCACCACTTACTTCAAAAAGGTAATTTTCATTTCTTATGGGCATGTGTCTTTCATTGACAACTAAGCTTGGGGGGCTAACTATATTTAAATCTTGATCCTAATACTTTCTGTGTAAACTTGGGCAAATTTCTCAAAATCTCTAAGCAGTATAATGAGTTTAAGCAAGACCTTGACACATGACATTCAGTAGGGAACAGTTATTATATGATAATGGGAGTAATAGCATTAGTCTTGGAAGATATGTTGCAATAGTAGTAAGTAGTAGTAGTACTTACATTAGTCATTATTTGTTCTTACACTATTTAATTTCCTATCATTTTCTACTTTTTAATATATGCTACTCATCTGTTTTCTTAAATTTTCTCTAGAAATCTGAAATCTCTACATTATCCTTGTACTATTAATGATTAAAGATAGTAACTTAAATTCTGTAAAATTTAACTTAGTCTCATGTTTTTAATCTGTCAAAAAAAAAAGTAGACATGGAGCTTTCTCTTTGATATATTTAAAAATCACTTTTATCTCTTTCATTTTCCTGCTCGTTTTATTTGTTTTTAAAGAGTAATTATCTGGCAGCTTAGATCTAAATGATTATTCATTTTGTATACACATTGTTCTTTATAAAGAATTATTTTGACATTTACCTCACTTTACAACTATATTAGCATTTATTTAATTTGAAAATTATTTAACTTAGATGCTCAATATATTTCTTTCTCTCTTTTCTTCTTACATTTTCCTTTCTAGACACTTTACTCTTTTATCAGTGAATTTAAACTTTTCCTTAAGCAATGTTTTCATGTATGGATACAGGGTTGGAGTCTCTGTTTTCTCTCATATTTCTTTTTTTTTTAAGAATTATTTTATTTATTTGAAAGACATTTACAGAGAGAAGTTGAGCCAGAGAGAGAGAGAGAGAGAGAGAAAGAGGTCTTCCATTCCACTGGTTCACTCCCCAAATGACCACAACGGCCAGAGCTGAGCTGATCTGAAGCCAGGAGCCAGGAGCTTCTTCCAGGTCTCCCACACGGATGCAAGGGCCCAAGGATTTGGGCCATCTTCTACTGCTTTCCAGGGCATTGCAGAGAGCTGGATCAGAAGAGGAGCAGCTGGGACTCAAACCAGTGCCCATATGTGATGCTGGCACTGCAGGGTGGGGCTTTAACCTGTTGTGCCACAGTGCCGGTCCCTTCTCTCATATTTCTATTGGGATTGCATATCAGTGACGATTCAGTTGATCCCAAACTCCTGGGTGATAGTCTTTTTTAAAAATAGCTCTAACTCCTTTATCTTTTGGCATTTAGTATTTCAAAAGACAAATCTGATGACAACCTTACATAAGCAATGCATACAATATTTACGTTTATTACATGTTATATATTCATATATATAAGTATTGATAAGTCTATCATCTCTAATTTTTTGACAATGATAGGATAATAGTGGGATATTCTCATCTTCTAAGGATAACTGTTTTTTATATTTACTTTTACACTTGGTTTTACTGTTGTAAGAACACATAACATTAAAGTTAGCAGTTTTGCTGAGAAATTTGAGTCACTAGTTATTAATTTTATATAATACTTGACATGTCATTTTGAAAAAAGTTTTTATCTTTTTCTGGCTCAGAAAGTTTTTATTATTTTTTTAAAATTTTTTTCTCCCTAGCCATTCTTTTCCTTATAGGGTCCCTTGGATACCTTGTAATGTGTATCCTCAGTCCCATATCTCTTTATTTTATTTTATCTTATTTTTTTATTTTTTGACAGGCAGAGTGAACAATGAGAGAGAGAGAGACAGAGAGAAAGGTCTTCCTTTTTCCATTGGTTCACCCCTCAGTGGCTGCTACGGCCAGCGCGCTGCAGCCGGCGCACCGCGCTGATCTGTAGCCAGGAGCCAGGTGTTTCTCCTGGTCTCCCACATGGGTGTAGGGCCCAAGCACTTGGGCCATCCTCCACTGCACTCCTGGGCCATAGCAGAGAGCTGGACTGGAAGAGGGGCAACCGGGACAGAACCCGGCGCCCTGACCGGGACTAGAACCCGGGGTGCCAGTGCTGCAAGGTGGAGCATTAGCCTATTGAGCCGTGGCGCCAGCCCAGTCCCATATCTTTGATTTCATCATGTAGATATATGCACTCTTTCCCTCTCAGTTTGGGAAGTTACCCTTTCCTTTCGAATTCTCTTTTAAGCTTTCTGTAGTATTCAACGTGTTGATCACCCAGTCCATTGTGCTTTCAGTTTATGAATTACCTTCTCTTTTCCAGTGAAACTTTCCAGATAATTTTCCCTTTTACATGAGTGCTCCTCATCCTTGTCTCCCAAAAGGCTGATAGACTCCTAATCTTGCAAACAAAGACAACAGATTTAAATATCCCTTTCTCTTTTAGTCTGAGTTCAGTCAGTTGAAGCAGATCGCACGTTCTGAGCTCATATGGAAGAGAAAAGGAGGGAGCTCTGAGCCCCAGGAGCCTTGGCAGAAAGCTTCTCCAGGGCCTTGGGTGTTCTTATTTCCTGGGAAGACCGCAGCGAGATGAATCTAGTCACGAAGTCTGCTCCAAGGCAGAAATGCAGTTCTCTGTGGACACCACTACCCAATACAGACCACATCCTGGGGACACTGGAAGGATTAGGATTTCTTCTCCTTTCTCCTCATTTTTGCCATTGCCTTAATAATACAGAGTGAACCTCTCGTAATGTCAGTAAGTGTCCTGTGCTGTCATCAAGTGGTTGTATCCTCTTCGCTTTGATGGATGCATCTAACTTATTTATTAATTTCCCAATTGATGGACGTCCAGATTTTTTAAAAAAAATTCAGTACTACAAATAAAACATAATAAAGTCTCTCCATGTTCATATGGAAACATTTATCTGTTTATTTATCATATAGTCATAGATGTGGAAATACTGGGGAAATTAATTTGTATAACTTAAGAATTTTAATACATACTTCCAAGTTATCTTTAATACATTAAAGACACATAGTATGACAGGAAAATTGAATCACCTATTCCTTTATCTTCTAGAATTCAATATTCTTGTGGATAACTCTAGCATATTGTGATTTTTCTTCTATTATGGATAGTAGTCGCAGTGTTTACTATTTGGTGAGAACTTCCCATATTTATTTCTGTTATAGATATTATCCTTTAATATTGTCAACAAATCTATAAGCCAACCATTGCTATTATTCCTACTTTTTAAGTGTGGAAACTGAGGTTTAGCACGGTTAAAAAATTTGATGATTTCAGAGTGCATAAATGACAAGCTATGTTTTTGACTCAAATTCCTCTAACTCTTAACCCTATGATATTTTAAATTTTCATAACTTAAGTATATAGTATTCTTCCTTTACTTTTGAAAATAAAAAAAAATTAAACAGGGTGCAGACATTTACCTCCTTATTAATTTTTACTGGTTAATGTAAACTTTTTTAAAACTGAAAGTCATTCCCTTTTCCAGTTTAGAAAAGTGTCTCAATATAGCTTGATTAATACACTTGTGCATTTTTCTTGTTCTTCTTTAAAAATAGCAATAGACTCCTTTGCTCTGAATTCTGTGAGCTCTTCCTTGGTTTACCATCCATGCTGTTCATTAGTTTCTCTGTGGCATGGATCTTGCTGATTGAGGAATTTCATTTTCAAAGAATTAATCACAGAAAATGAGAGTCACCCTACGTCCCGGAAAATGTACTGTGTTGCTTGGAAATATATCAACTTTCTGTGGCTGGTTAGTGGGTGCCAAGGAGGTACCTCATCTCTAATCCTTGATGCTCTCATTGTGAAAAGGCAGAACAGTAATCACAACATCTACTTTCCAAGAGTAGGCTAATAAGGCATGAAAGAATGCTGCAGACATCTAAAAGTATATTTTAAACAACTGATATTTTTAAAACATTTTAGTACTAGATCCAGGACAAATTATCATTGGTGAAAACAAATCAGTCTGAAACAAGTAGTCCAGGACCATCATTCCAAAAATGAGAAAATTGGGGTCCAAAGAATTTAAGTGACTTGCTCATGGTGTCGGGTTAGCAACAGATATGGAGTAAACCTTCAGCAAAGAGATTTGCATTATTTTTATTTGTTCTTGAGACACATTTTCCAGCCAGGAACAATGTGGTAAAAGCCAGATCGTGGGCTGTAAAGGCTCTTCAAGGCTTTTTGGAGAGGGTTTTCATGATGTCTCAGGGAGTTAATTTGGGGTGTAGGCAATGAGCCAGCTTGGATGAATCCTACACGCCTCTTCCTTGGTTACTGCATGGTGATTTTAAAAATTGTTTTCCCTGCTGAGTGATAAGAACAGCTTCCCCAGGGAAAGTGCAGTTTGCACAGCTGAGCCTGTTCCCTAACTTTGTCCCGAGATAGTCCCATTTAAGTAAAACTTGAAGTAAGGAAACTGAAAAAGTGAACTCAATTCCATGAAGAGATAATCAAGCAGCATAATTTTACTAGTTCTAGATATCCCAAATATTGAAACTCACATTATGCAAACAGATTCATATCCAACACAAGGGAAAGACAGTGAACTACAGCAACCCCCTCCCTACATAAAAAACTCCACTGTTTCTTCTTGTCAAAACCTCCAGATGTGCACCAAGTGATCAGAATTTCCATTAAAAGTTCAAAAGATGGAATCCAGATGTTTCTCTCAGCTCTGTGCCCTTTGACCCTTGATGCATTTACTTGCTTTTGGATTTTTTTCGGCCACATGATGCTCTGAACTTTATGCTCTACCTAAATAGCTCTGAAATTTACTCTATGATAATGGAACATAGAATTGTTTGGGTTGGGGATCAATTTCATGTGTATGAAGTGTTGCTGAAACTTTAAAGTTTTCTTTTTTTCTTTCAGTTCTTTCAAAAGAATGTCTGTGTTTAAGTCATGTTATCACTATTCTATCTGGAATTTTAAGTGCTGAGCATTTTAAGTGCCAAATGTTCGACCCACTTTGGCAGCAGAAGTTTGAAACAGATAAAGATGCTAATAGAATATACATTATCTTTCCTCATATTGCAAATAGAGCATTAATAGACACTGCTGTGATGAGATGAACAAAATGTTCTAAGAAAAAATTGCTTTAAAATATATGGTTTGGCTTTCAATAACCAATCATAAAACCATTGGGCTCACACAACAATAGCAACAAAAATGGCTTTAAGCAAGAATAGCAGTTCTCCGTGTTGGACACAAATGTGTTAGTTCCTAGCCATAGGATGTGAACAGGATCTTCTGGAAGTTGAAAACAAAGGCCTGTGTAAAGTCACATTTGCAGTGGCAAGGATTCAATGTGGAAAGTCAGTTATAACATGTAGTGATAACCAAAGAATGTTAACTTATTTTTTTTTCCTCCAGCCCTGTGGGCAGTTTCCAAACTGATTCAGAGCAATAGCTAGAACTTTAGATTCTTTAAGTGAAAAATAATGGCAAAGCCATATTCACTTTTAACATTTTCAAAGGTCCTTAAAAATACTGTTTAGCTCACACCGTAAGCCCACAGTAGTTAAATGTTGAGTTGCTTTCTCAAAGGAATGTCAAGAGAGGGACTGCAGCTTGCTGTGGTCAAGCTTGGTGGAAAGAAAGTGTTGCTAATGGGAACCCAGAAGAATTCTTATAATTTCTGGTCAATGTTGTTTTTGACAAAAACATATTGATACAATTGAGAAAGATTAATAGAAAAAAGAAGTTCTCTGAAACTAAAATGATTCTGCAGCAATTTCATTTGGCAAGTTGTCATTCTGCACTTTAATATTTTGTTCTTGGAATTGCCTATTCTAGAAAAAGAGAAATTCAAGGTTATCTTTGAATGGAGATCCAACCAGGGAAAGTAGATTAGAGTACAGCCATTACTCCTTCTCTGAAAATACAAAATTCTCCATGAGGTCTTCTGATACACAGTTCCACTGTATCTGGGCAATGGCTTCCCTGCTTACCATACCCACTCGTTCAAAGACTAGAAAAACTCACCTCCTATTTTTTTCCTGGAGCTAGGAAGATGACTTTGTCACTTATAAGTGTGGATCATTTCCCTGCATTTCCTATCATACCAGTTCTAGGTGATGAATATAAATTACAGAATAAAAACTGTTTAGCTATAATTTTATAGCTAAATCACATTTTTTCTTACAACATAATAATTAGCTTTTATATATCTATTTCATTTGATATGACTCTGTGGTTTGCATTTATTTCAATAACACTGAGTTACAAAGACTGAATAACAATGTCAATAAGTGGTAAATAAATCAATTTCAAGTAAAAGTATTTCTACAGTCAGTGTTCTACTGATCAGGCAGCAAAATGGGGGCAATTCGATGGATAATTTGGCTAAAAGTAAAATTCTATTTGATGGAACACAGGAATCAAAATAATATGCATAGCTAGCTAGATGTTTTATATATTCTTTTACTTAATCATATATCCATTTATACATTCATTATTAATCATTTATTCATGTCAAGAGTAACTCAATGTTCTTTTGTCATTAAGGGCATATGATGGAAGTAGGATTCCTGAACACACACGTGAATCATCATCTTTAAGTGCTCCTTATCACCTGAATCTGGAAGGTTGACTATTGAGTGGTCCCTAACTGGCACTGATAGAATGGCTAAACTGTTATCGTTTTGGTTTTGCCTACTCTGGCAACATTTGAATGGAATTACACAATTGCCACCTCAGAAAATAAAAGAGAAATTATTTTAAAATAGCTCAAATATTAAGTAGACCTATCCATCAACTTACTAATAATTAAATTAGACATTTATAACTTAAATATGTTTCTTGGAATCCTAATTTTAACACCAACTCTACTTATTAAAATAAATTGTTATAGTTTTCAGGAGTCATTTGTGGCTTCCTCAGTGTTTCAATTCTTGTTCTTGCATCTTCTGTTGCTTCTTCAATCAGACCTTGACCTGCTCCCTCAGATCCTGATAGCCTCACTAGGCTAGATCTCTTTGTTCATGGTACTGTCATTGGTAGCATGGGTCATATTTTGAGATGGAGTAACAGTTTTCATTTTATTTTATTTAATTTTTCTCTGCCATGAAAAGTACCTGCAACAATTTTGGTTACTCATTGATAATGAAAAGCCCTGAGTAACTTCAAACCATTAAATCAGAGTCAATTCAGAAAATAAAAGACAGGGCTATATCAAAACGTCAAAGCTTGACTTAACCTTATTTTTATATTTTTTTAATTTCAAAGTCAGAGAGAGAAAGATATATCTTTTATCCACTGATTTATTCCCCAAATGGCCACAAATAGCCAGGATTGTGCCAGGCTGAAACCAAGAGCATAGAATTCAATTTAGATCTCCCACATGGGTGGCAGGGACCAAAGTATTTGAGCTATCACCTGCTGACTCTCAGGGTGTGCATTAGCAGGAAGATAGAATTGGAAGTGGAGCTGAGACACAGATCTAGACACTTTGGTATAGAATGTGGGCAGCCCACACAGTATCCTATCACTGAGACAAATGCCCACTCCAATTTGACTTAAGTTGCCTCTCAACTCTAGCTTGTACCTGTCAAAGGTGAAAACATGCAGTGGGATTAGGGGTGGAAGTGGTTAGTCTTTCTACTCTCTGCTCTCCCCCAGTTTGCCCTCCTCCACTGTGGTATTTCTCCCACCCAGGGGTTCAAGATAGAGGTGACAGAGATAATATAGATGTCACTTAGCTGAGAAGCACTAGGCCCTTGGGAGCTGAAAAATTGTTAAACTGATTCTTTCCTTGTGGACACTTTTTTTGTTTGTTTGTTTTATTGAGAGATTCCTTGCTGAGCCCCTTTTTCCTGATATTCCCTTGACCTGGATGACACTGTGTTCAGGTAGTCAACGGAGCTTCTTCCTGGGGTCTACAAAGTGTCCTATTTATGCAGGATACCCCGTTTGGCAAAACCCAACAGCTTCCCACCCTGGCCCTCTCGTCCGCACAGCCTTCATGTGATCCATAGTAAACACTGCCACATCCCTTGTTGTGCTAACTCCAGTGCAGTAGCCAGTCTCTTCCCCCTCACCACTGAAGCAGGCAGCCACAGAGAGAGAGAGAGAGAAAGCAAAAAATTCTCCCTGCTCCTCTCACATAAAGGCTTCTTTCTCTATAGTCTCTGTTATCTCCTGGTTCTGTGTAGCCACGGGATCCTGGAACAGTTGCTAGGATCATTTCCTTTGCAGGGAGAGTCCCACTGCTTCCTTTTGCCATAGTATTCAGATCATGGGAAGCAAGTGACTTAATTTTGCTAATATAAAGAGAAGACATCTATATGCATCTGCATCTCAAAGTCATCCTAACAATGTTTCAGGGGAAGCCCAGATTTCGCATCCTGCCTGCCCTGCCCCCTTTTACCTGATAACCTGCCAGGTGGAGGCCCTCACCCCTCCTGCTTCCTGCCTGATAAATCTTCCACAATCTCCCAGGTGCAGCCCAGTATCTGCATCTCAAACACCCTGCTCCCTTCCTCAGGTCTGATAACATTTGCATCCATAAAGTCCTTTGTTTCAGACCTTCAAGAGAAGTTTTTCTATTTACATCCAAAAAGCCCTTTGTTCCAAGAGGAGCAGAGGTGGGGAAGCAAGACCCATCTCCTTAAAAACCCCCAGCCTCAACTGGACTGCGCGCTCAGCTCTCTGCATCTTTGCTGAGCCGCCCGCCTGGCCTGGCCGGGTGTACTCTCCACTCACCCATGCAGCCCCCCCCCCCAGTCTGAGGGACTGGGCACTCTCTCTCAGGCCCTGTCTGGAGAGGTGCCCATCCGTCCTTACAGATGTTCCTTCTTAATAAACCTTGCTATTTTACCTCCCACTAAAAAAAAAAAAAAAAAAAAAAAAAATTTTTTGCTAATATTTATAGAGATTGTTCTTCTTCCTGATGAAGTTAATCTGTTATTGATACAATTCTGTCTTTTGGTCAAGCCTCCCTTGAAGGTCATATTTTACCTAACGTTCAGTTCATTCCATTACCTCAGGTAGGAAGACACAACATATTGAACTCTTGGAATAGCAGAATTTGAGGGCTTCCAGGCAGGCCCTTAAGGACAGTGCTGCTTTATTCCTATACAGATTCCTGTCTCCAATATGTCTGTGGCCCTCAGTGAATTCCTTGGGTTCGACAGATTAATTGCCAGTGAATGGGCTAAAACCCAGCAAATACTGGAATAGAGAAAGAGAACAAACTTCAGGCTGAAGTGGTCCATGGAAGGTTCTGCTCAGATAGCCCACCTCTTTTCAACTGTGTTTACAGCCCCAGATAATGGGTCTTAACCAACTAACAACTCTCTTACAAGGTCTAAACTCATGATCAGCCCAGCCCTTGAAACCAAGACATTAATGAAGGACTTTACAGTCGATGCAAGCTTAAGGCTTAAAATTAGTATAAGGCTTAAAATTAGTATAAGGCTTAAAATTAGTCTAATGCTTAAATTTTTATGTGGAGAAAAGTATGGCTTGGTCTTCAAATTTTATACTGTCCTGGATCAAAAGGGTGCCTAAAACCCAGGGTCACAGGTGTTGCCCATGACAATTCACAAACATTTTTTCAATGGGGTTGAGTGCTTACTGAAGATCAAATCATTTGTTGACTTCCTAAATCTGATAAACTATTTTAACATTTCACAATTACTATTTGTTAAGACTACCAAAAAATGCATTAGGCCTTGCTGCTTTTCTCACATGAAGCTGTGTGTGTAAATTAATTGGTCCCAGCTTGCACTGCCGTTGTCGAATCAACATGGTCTGGCTGCCTTCTGTGAAATGCCAACTAACGGATCAAAGCCTCCGGAGAATGACCCCTATCTTCCCCCAAATATGTGTGGTTTTCTGGAAATCCATATCTCCTGCCTCTTTTAATGTTTGTGGGTCATTGTGAGAAGACAGTTCCCATCATTTTTATTTGGACCCATCTTATTCCTAATTTACAGACCTATAAACCATGAGTATTCCACACACCACCCATGAGATGGTGTTTGAAGTGAGTTGCTCAAGTTTCTGTTCACTTGTGTGCACAGAAGTGCACTCTGGCTGTCCTATCTCTATTTCCAGTTCTACCTGGAGCAGGGCTAAGCTGGTACTTTGCATCTGCCTTCACATTGCTTTCTGTGGTAAACTTGCAGGCAGTCTGCTTCCTAGGAGATGGTAAAAAAGGAAGCATCAGTGACACATATCATGTGTGCTCTGCATGAATATTAATGATTAATATTAGGTAAGTTTGATTGATATTAACCATTCATAAGTGTATAATTCAATGGAATTAAAAGCATTCATGATGTTGCAGATCCATCTCCTGCATCCGTAACCGAATCTTCTTCATTCTTCCTAACAAAAGCTTTGTTTCATGAAACATAATCCATGTTTGTCCCCTTCCCCAAATAATATTAACATTGATGTCAATGAAAGATAGCTCAATGGATGGGATATAGGTGACTCATGTTCCTATTAGCACTACTTAGTGGTTGTCTTGTGAAAGACAACTGAGTGAGAGGGGATAAAACAGACTAAAAGTTCTAAAAACTTTCCCATGTAGTAGTATAAGGAAAAGCTAGGAGAATGTCCTTTGGGCTGAAAAAAGAATTTTTAAGCTTCTCATATTTTGATTGCATTTGGTTTTTCCTTTTGTGCTCAGGCAAATTTAGTATGAGCAAAGATAGGGGAGAGCCATGGCCCTTTCATGAAGGAGAAAGTTCTCTACTGTGTAACCTGCCCTTGTTTTCAAGGAGAGCTACACAATGAGATACTTGGACAGACAGGACTTTCCAAAGATCCTGGTGAAGGGTAGTGGGATCAGATGAGCATCAGTGAAGTCCAAGGCTGGCCTCCACCTCTCTCTCTCTCTGCCTCTCAGAAAGACCCTCCCACCAGCACTGCTGTGCAAAAGGACAATTCATTTTAACAGGCTGAGTTGCTCCAGGGGGACAACAAAAGCAAACAAGTTCCCTGTCCCACAGTAAATCGTCTCTTGCTGAATGATGTCTGATTCCTCTCTGGAAAGAATGTTCTTTGCCGAGGTGCAGTTTGCCAAGGGTCAAATATGACAGAAATGAGGGGCTGTTAATAGTGATTGAAAAGGATTCCTACTGTTTGTGGCTGGTGCTGGGTAGTAGAAAAGCCAAATTTGTGGGCCAGAAACAGCAGGAGCCAGTAAACTTTCCCCAAGACTCACTAAACTTTGAGTCACCTCTGCTTCCCCCAACCATTCTGTCAGCCCTGTTTGGGGGAAACCGATATTATAATTGCTAATCTCAGCTAGGGCCTAATGTGCAACCTGAAGCTTTTTCAGCCTTTGGAGCAATTAGGGTGGAGGGCAAGGCCAGCAGACACTGGCGGGTTCCGCCCTCTCCTCCCCAGTCACCCTGCTTGGGTTTCATGCACACACCCTTGCATCCTCTGTAGACAGGTAACTGAGCAGTGCCCGGCTCCTAGCCTCAAGTGAGTGGAAATTATTCCTGCCCAAACTGGTGGGAGCTATTAAAGGTTTAAATGTCACCTCAAAAGGACTCTGTGCTAACCTTTAAGTGGTGGCGTCTTGAGGGCTGTTTTAGGCAGGATTTGCCCCCTCCCAGGGAGTCTGGAGAGCTGAGAACATTTGTCTGTACTGTTTCTCCACCCCCTCCTTTTCTATTTCTCCTTTCAGGGAATTATCACTATACCTTCAAAGGGGAAATTCATAGGACAACCGGCACCTGCCGGACTGAGCTTCCCAATGAAGGCTCTCTTGGCTGAGTGTATAATTTCATTTAATCCTAAATAGCCCCCTTTACCTATTGTCGACAAATTCCCTTTAATCCTAACCACCACTTACAAGAATATTTACTATCAAAAGCAGACAAATCGCTATTTAAATGTGGATTTACTCAAGTCTGAAACTATGACAGTGACATATGGTAAAATGATAATATGTAAATAAAAACTGGAGACAGATTTATCCCCCGAGAAAGCTGGCAGAGCAGTGGATTAAAGTCACATGTGATCTACTTTGAGTGGCCTCAATTCAGGCCCAGCACTCAGCTCTGACCAGCAACACCATTCATTCTGCTTACTTCAATTCATTTGGCCCTAGTTCTGAATGACCCTCTGTTACCAGGCATACACCTCTGATAAGTAGGCCTTGATGTTTACAGCACTTTGGAGCAGAATAAATGCAAACTGCACATTATTTATGGGTGTGCACTCTCAGTTTAAGGGGCATTTCTCAAGAGCGTGAATACAGGTAGAAGAAGTAGATGAGTGTTAGCTCAGGCAGCCTGGCTTCCAGAAGCTAACCAGAAAAAAAAAAAAAATAGCACCCCAAAGACAACAGCTTTCAATTATTGCCCACAATCCTGAATTCCTCCCAAAGAGTTGAAAGGAAATCTATACCAGATGGCATTTTTCTGAATCAGCCAAGGGCACCAGTTATTCCAGACTCTGAGAGATGGGCAGTGATGCCAAAGAAGAGCAGGCCCTCCAAGTTCTCCCTCTGCTCACCAGTCAACAAAGACAACTTTGCTTTCTAGGACTGTGCTGCCTCATTGTTCAAATGTAATTAGAATAGTTAGAAATGGAAAATTTTTTCCTAAAAAGGCAGAAGTCAAGCAAATTATGTTCTATATTCTTTGGCAACCATCATCCAATTAACCTAACTCAGAAAGGGGAACATGCTAAATACCTATCTCTCTTAGGCATATGGTGATCATCTTTTCCATTGAGAGGCTCTCAAAATATGCAAAATCACTAACAACGCCTACACATATAGAGGGTGGGGCATAAAAATCATTGTGTTATGACATAGCATTAGAATACATTGTACTGAATCTACTCGTGTGTTACAAGGAAGACCTAGCCTGTGTTCATCAAATCCTTTCTTAAATTATCTCATCCCAAGACACCAAGTATGAGAATGAGAATAAATTTCCCTTGAAAATTCCAGAATAGGTCTGACATCTCTAACTTGGAAAGGATAGTGTCTGATACTAGTTTTGTTTTTATGTTTGTGTTTTGAGAAAATCGTTCCCTGTACAACACTCGCAGGGTTGGATCCAGTGTGTTCTACATCCACAACTCAGTATGGGCAAGTTAGAAGAAGGGTACCATGCATATACTTCCTTTAGCTCAGGAAAAGGTATTTATGACGAAGAGCAAATACCCAGGGCATTTATTCAACAAATTGTTTTCTGAACTTATTTTTCTCACCAAATAGTGTCATTTTATTAGTGGGTAGATAATGTATAGTTTTAACTTCTATTTATTTAATTTTATTTGAAAGACAGAGAGACCCAGAGAAAGGCAGAGATGGAGAGAAATCTTTCATCTGATTCACTCACCCAAATGACTGCAATAGCCAGGGCTGGACCAGGCTAAATCCAAGATCCTAGAACTCAATCTAGGCCTCCATGTCAGTGACAGGGACACAGGATATAAGTCATCACCTGCAGCCTCCCAAGCTGTGCAATAGCAGGAAGCTGGATTAGAAGTGAAGTAGCCAGGATGTGGACTATGAACCTCAACACAGGATGCAGGCATCCCAGGAGAAAAGGTGAGAGTGA
The DNA here is from genome assembly GCF_033115175.1 of Lepus europaeus. Taxonomy (NCBI): domain Eukaryota; kingdom Metazoa; phylum Chordata; class Mammalia; order Lagomorpha; family Leporidae; genus Lepus; species Lepus europaeus. Next base: position 62,890,546 of record NC_084839.1, read on the forward strand.
AGGGAATAGGACAATCATGATGTGTGAGAGACTGAATGGTAAATAGGTTTTCAGGCTGTGAAGCTGCTCATCAACGTGTTACTTAGCCAAGTCCCAAAACACTTCGGTTAGCTGCAAAGTTTAAGCAAATGTGTGGCTGTTTTACAGAAAGAAGAACAAAACACCAATTCAGCTCAAGAAGAAACCTGATTGATAGAGGAAGCCAAATGTCCATGGTTCATTAAAGATATTTGTGTTTAACTAAATATAGGTAACTAGAGGTTGGTGGTTGAGGTTGCCAAAGGTCTTCAGATGGTTATAGTAAGATAATTTATCAGGGCTGGTATGTCTTGAAATAATGGGCACTGAGAATCAAGGCCTTTGTATTATAATTTCTACAAGCATAAATATTTCACTTTATTACTTTGATAGCCTCTTTTTAAGAATTTTTTTTATCGATCAAGGGTAGTTTTAGTTGCTTTGTGATGATTTAATTCACTTGTAAAACTGGCACTGAATTCATTAGATAATCAAGGAGAGTCTGAAAAAAAGCTCACATTTGCTGCTGATTTCTGCTAAACCAACCATGAATGCCTCAACAGCCTTCAAGCTGGGTAACACTGGAAGAAAATGGATCTTGCTTTGATGTGTTAAGAAAAAGCTGAAAAAATCCAACACTTTCTGTGATAGTGATAGAGTAGGAGCCATTAGTCTTTATTGTGGATTGGATATCATATCCATTTTGGTCAGAACATTTTGCAGTGTCTTCTGGACTCAAGTTCAGGGAGTAGGATGGTATCAATGACCCCATTAAAGTAAAATGGGCATCTTGGAGTTCAAGCTTCACCCCTAATAAAGTAGCTGAGAGGATCCCTTGCCTCGGTTGCCACTGAGAATCAACAACTGATGGTCTTAAGTTAACAAGCTAATATTTCATCCATGGATACCAGAGCATTAATGGCTAAATATGCCAGTGAAGAGAAGGAGCACATATGCAGCTATTTGCCCGACACAACTTCTGCTGTCATGGCCTATTAAAACCAGTTTACATGTGCATGTCGAATTTGATGAATATGTATGTGACCCTTTTCAGAGCCATCACTCACTGGGCTATGGCCCCCATGGCAGGGAAAACAGCACCTCTCATTAAACACAGCATGAGTTACAGGCATGTTATGTTAATATTTCTTCAGAACTTTAGGGGGTTTTCGTCTTGTTCTAATAAATCGTGCGAAGAAAATAATTTAAAAGTATAATTGATTAAAAAAAGAAACCTTTTTCTCATTTTCTTCTTAACTATTTTATTTGTAAGTTCTGGAAGGCTCTTTCCTCAGGAAGTTGTAGGACATGCTTATGAATTGTGCTTTGTATCACTCATTTGGGACTCCCAAACGAGGCCCCCTCCTCAGTGGGAAGTTTAGCAAGGCTAAACAGGAGACCTCCCTGCAGGAAACTCTAAAACTCAGGAAAAGCAGGGCTGCCTCAGAGCTTTTGGAACATAAAGGAGTGATCTGTTAACTCAGAGTTCTAACCAGCAGGTTGGGTTTGTAGTAGGTGTTCAACAAATGGTAGCTACTCCAACTATAATAGAATATTATATATAATAGTTATATATATATAGTTATATATATAGTTATAATATATAATAGTTATTACTATTATTCTATTATACTACTATTGACAAAGTCAAGATAATCTCTGTACTAAGGGAGATGAAGCCTTTTTGAAGATTCCTTTCAAAGTATATTGGGCAAACTCTTGATCCTCATAGAGTTTGCCTATGTTAGAGCAAATATACTACTAAAGCAGTAAGTTCACAGGCTATTCCAGAATACCTAAAATGTCAGCTATGTCCAATGACTCACACAGCCTCCCCATTTTTGCTGCTGTCAAGACTTCAGATATCATGGTTCCCACCCACACTGCTCTGCGTGAGCTCCCACCTTATCTGACCAACCAGGGTATGAGCTGTTTGATGGCTAGGAAGGGATGATAGCTCATACTCTTTGGTAGCATCTTAAGTGCCTAGCACACATCTGACATACAGATTAAAATAGACTCTCAAAATTATCTCATAATTACTGATCACTTTAAGCCAAAATATTGGAGATCATCCTACGTGTGCATGAATATACTAGATGTTTATTAATCTATGACTTGGAATAGTTGCGTAGTTTAGCCACTGATAGGAGCCAGTACATAGAAAGGACAGGGTTTTGGTGAGAAAAAGAACATCAGTTCACAAGGAGTCAATCCACTGAGAGATGGCAGAGGTCCTGCAGGGGCTCCTTGGAGAGCCACCAGAATACAAGAACACTGAAATACAGTTTGGGTTCTAATCTTGATTCTTCATTTATCTGGCTGTGGACCATGGACCAATTTGTGTTATACCTTTATTTCCTCATTTTCAAGTTATTGTCAAGGTCCTTAAAATTTAGTTTTCTCCACTAAGAATTTCACTCTCTTTTCAAAGAATTGGCCTAGGTTTCAGCTACTGTTCCTTATCTGAAGATAAGAAAAGATGGTTATTTCCTTAATCTGCCATCATAGAACTATACTTCCTGTGAAGAGGAGATGACATGGCTTCAATTCTCAAGGAAGATTACTAAAACAGTCATTTCCCCCACCTTCAGGACTGCCATTTGCAAACATCAGAACTGGAGCTGAGTTGGCTGGCATGCTACCTGGTTGGTAGTCAATCCAAATCTCATTGTGAAATTTTACATTGTGGCCACAAGTCTTCAGATTTACTCTCATAGATCAGAACACACAACATGCATGACGACAAAATGTGTTTGTTAAAGTAATCATAGCCAAAATTCCTCAAGTAGTTGCCTTTGGAAGTGTCCTGCTCCAAGTGCTTTACATTTCTGGTTTTTGTTAAGTCATTCAATATGCACATCTACAATACTAGACAGGTGCTATTATCACGCCTGTTTTAAACAGAACCGTGATGGAAGTAGCCTAAGAATTACCCAAGGCCACACATAACTGGTAAGGGAAAAAGGCTGGATTTATATTTGAGCAGTGTGGCTCCAGAAAATAGTTTTTTTGTTGTTATGCCATACCCTATGTCAAACTTATTCTCCCAGGTGGTCACCTCCCCAGCATAATAGACTTGGAACTAAATGGAGCAATATCCTTTGTAATAGAAAACTACAAACTCAAATAAAAACAAATAACAAAACAGACCTAGTTTTTCACCAGAGATATATTTTTCCCAGTCCAGCTCTGCTGTGAATGCCAGTTTTGCTATTGTGATGTGCACTGCAGAAGAATGGCTAGAAATTTGGGGACTGTTGTGTGTTGTGAGACCAGTCTCATCGGGGCCCAACTCTCTAGCCTGAGGTGTATAATCCTGAGGACACCACTGGGAGTACCTACACAGAACACTATCCCGGGATCCATGCCACCACCCTTCCTTCACTTGAGAGGTCCCCAGATGGCTGAGTGGCAGCCTCAATTGCCAAAGCAATCTCCAGCCCTCTGTATAAATCTAGTACCGGAGCTGCCAACAGACGGTGCTGGATGAAGTCTGCTCTGCTCCCTGCCAACCAAATGGCCCCACGGCATAAGGTTCCAGGTTTTCTCAGTCACATAAAACTTGGCAAAATGAGACCATGGTGCCATGAAATTTGCATTTATCTTGTGCACCTGACACTTCCCGTCATGATGATGGAGTGCTTCCCTCAGGTCAGAGTGCTTTTGGATTTTAGGGAGGACAGGAAATCAGGATGGAGGGTGGTTGTGGGACAGGCTAATAAAAGCCAGGAAGAAGAGTAAATCCATAGGCATGAGGGATGGGAAGCAAGGTATGGGAGGAATGGAAACTGGGGGCTGGGAGACACTGACTTAAGATAAAAGAGCATTCCAGAGCCCCTTGTGCACTTGGGCCATCAGTCATTTCTGCTTTTCAGGGACAACCTCTCTGTTGACCTTCAGGTCCTGGCCTGTGGTGTCCTTACAGCTGCCTCAGGGAAGCTGATCTCCTGTTTCATAGCCACCATTGTGTGCACATTTAGAATGAGCCTGCAAGAAAACTGACCTACAGTGTCTACAGGCTGTTGTAATGAAATGGTTTCTTTGCAATTTGTTGTTAGGGTTTTTAAATGAGAGAATGGGTGCAGGAGACTTTACTCTGTCAGCTGAGAAAAAAGAAAAAGAAGCCTTACACTCAAGTGAAAGTCCCCTGTATCTGCCTCTTTTCCATCTTACTTAAAAGTCCTCAATATAATTTAGTTTCAACAATAAATAACACAATAAAATAAAGCATGCGGTTAAAATGCTTGGACTCTAGAGGGGTGTAGGTTCAAATCCCAGGTCAACCATTTACTGATGGCCAAGGTTTGTCTGGATTATTATTGCAGATAAGCTTGTAGAACACAACAATTTTTAAAAATTGTATATATATATATATATATATATATACACATATATGTTATAGTGCTCTTGTTTCTTCATGTCTATTAGCTACATTTTCCCAACTACATCTGACGACTCGAGGATCAAATTTCGAATGTTAACTCCATGGCCTCTTCTGAGAGACAAAACGTGAAGTCGGCATTTCTGGCAGTCTTTGTTAGAGGACCTGGCCTATATTCCCTCATATGACTGCATGGAGAGTGCACTTAAAGTTTGCTGTGTTCCTGGAATCCTGGGGGTCTGCAATATTCCTGCAGTCAATGAATGTTTGGTAACTGTTCTTTGAGCATTCTTCTCCATACTACCCCACCATTCCCAATATTTGTTAGTTATGTTTTCCTTCCCTCCTACCTGTACCTCCACTGGGTTACTGCTTTGAGACCTTCTCTCTGGATATTCAGCATACACTGCATCAAATAAAGCATGACTAAATGAGAGTACCATCCATCACAGTGGAAAAACAAGAAGGAAAGGGAGAGTAATAGGCATACATTTTAAAGGCCAATACTGGTTAGTGGACAAACTTCTGCCCTTCCAGATCTTATTAGCAGAAGCACAGTGTTTCCATTTGGAGAGAAAGCCAACCTGATATTGAACATGAATTTTGATAATGAAGCTTTATTGAATTATTCATAATGTATTCACTTTTCTATCAATTTTTTGGGGGAGCTGATTCATGTTAGACTTGATCCATTAACTTTTTTAAACTGCTAGTATCTTTCAGGAATATGTATATAAAGTTAAATATTATACATTCTGAGCTGGTTCAGTGAATACAAATAAATGAGAAAGGGAGGAAGGAAATAAATTAAAAATCTTTGTTAGATAGCCATGGTGAGTCCCTAAGTCCCAAATTTGTGTGTGACACAAGGCTAAAGTGGGAAGTAAATCTTTTCTGAAATATTGGTGTTAACAGTTACTTTGCCTATTTCCTCATTGTTTAGGAAATTCTTCTCTTATCTTCAAGAACACAAAGCAAAGCTGACACAACTCGGAGAGGGAACAAACAATATCTGTCGTGAATAATACAGGGATAAATGACACAAACCAGCCATTTCGTTGAGAGTCAGGAAGTATCTAGTTTACACCATGAACTTATGTACCAATGAGACAACGGGTGCTCAAATTATTACCACTAAGGGGAGGGCTCAGCTTTTAGACTTTGAAGTTTTTTGAAAGCAGTTCTCTTCCCATAGATGTAACATTAAGATGACATATTTTATGCCTATCACAACAAACTAAAGGAGCACTAACACAAAGATATTTTCTCTTTTTTTATTTTATTTTTTGACAGGCAGAGTGGATAGTGAGAGAGAGAGACAGAGAGAAAGGTCTTCCTTTTTGCCGTTGGTTCACTCTCCAATGGCCGCTGCGGCCGGCGCACTGCGCTGATCTGAAGCCAGGAGCCAGGTGCTTCTCCTGGTCTCCCATGCGGGTGCAGGGCCCAAGGACTTGGGCCATCCTCCACTGCCTTCCTGGGCCACAGCAGAGAGCTGGACTGGAAAAGGAGCAACCGGGACAGAATCCAGCGCCCCAACCGGGACTAGAACCCGGTGTGCTGGCGCCGCAAGGCGGAGGATTAGCCTGTTAAGCCACAGCGCCGGCCTCAAAGATATTTTCACTCCAGAAATGTATGTGCAGTTTTCTATGTGCATGAGCATGTATGTGTGTATACATACTTTCACACACATAGGAGTGTTCATATATACATAGATTTGATAATTATATTAATTCTAAATTCAAATTATATACAATACTTGGGTGATAAGAAATGCTATTACTTCAATATCATCTGTTTATAGTTTCTATAACTTTCTGTTAAAATCAATAGCACAAATTATAATAAAAGTTATACTTAACATAATCATTTAGAAACTAGGGTATATCTTCATGGGAAAAATTAGAGAGTTAATATCTATCAATAATCTCTTGAGAATACTTACTACATTTTTCATGAATTAGACTGATTTCAAACAAAAACCTTTTAGAAGATGTCATGAAAGAAAATGTTCCATTTATAAAAGAAATGAATAAGATAAAATACCAAGGAATAAACAGAGCAATAAATGACTAACTCTATATAAAGGAGCATTTTAAATAATCTAACAATCTCAGCAGAAGACCTGAACAACAACAACGGCAGAAAGCCTGACATATGGCTGGCTAGAAAGACTCAACGTCATAAATATGTAAATGTCATCTAAATTAGATGAGATCCCAGTAAAGTTAAAACAAGAGTTATTTTTAAAATTTTTTATTTATAAAAAGGGAATAAACTTCAGGTGTTTCATATATACAGTTTTAAGAGCATAATGATACTTCTAACCCTACCCTCCCTCTCTTTCACTCCCACTCTACCTCCTTTTTATGTTTCTCTTACTTTTTATAATGCCATATTTTCAGTTTTCTTTATAGTCACCAGCTCAAACCTCCACTAAATACAGACTTCTACAAGTAGTAAGTAGAAAAGCAACAGTTGCTCATTTTTTTTGACCTGCCAATTTGATTTTAAAGTTCATGTGAAAAAGGAATGGACAATAATAACAATTACTGTAAGAAAAAAGAAAGACATGGGGAGACTAGCTCTCCTAGATGTTATACCCGCCAAGGACTCAAAAACCAAAGTAGTGTATGGGGTATGACTAGACAAACAAATGGGATAAATGGAAAGCCTAATAAAAAGTCAAAATATATATGAATTTAATGTATAATCAAAGGGCATCTTAAGTTAATGAGCAAAGTGACTATACAATAAATGATAATAGAACGAAACTTCTGGAAGAAAATATAAAGGAAATTGTGTACTCTATCCTTGTGCTTTGAAGTACACCACTAATAATGTTAAATGATAAGCAGGGACATTGTATTACAGCAGGTTAAGATGTCACTTTGAGATGCCTGCATCCCACATTGGAAAACCTGGCATTGAGTCCTTGGTTTGACTCCCAACATTGCTCCAAATCCAGCGTCCTGCTAATGTACACTCAAGGAAGCAGCAGATGATGGCTCAATATTTGAATCCCTGTCCCCCACATGGGAGACTAAGATGGAATTTTTGGCTCTAGACTTCCACTTGGCCCAGCCCTGCCTGTTGTGAACCAATGGATGGAAGGTATCTCGCTTGTTCTCTCTGTCTCTCTCTCTCTCTTACTCTTGCTTTCACTCTAGCTCTATGGCTTTTTCAAATAACTAAAAAATAAGTAAATAAGCATTTAAGAAAAGAGAAAGTGATACAGCAACATCTCAACAGTAAAACAATTAGATAAACCATAAGATAAACAATTCAGTGTAAAAAATGAGCAAAGGACTTGAATGAATATTTTCCAAAAAGATATGCAAATAACCAGTAATCACATGAAAAGATTTTCAATGTCACTATATGGCTATTAATTAGGGAAATACAATCAAAACCTTAGGATACTACTCTACATCCACTAGGATGACTGTCAAAAACAAAATAAAGGGGCAGATATTTAGCCTAGCAATTAAGACACTGGATAAGGCACTTGCATTTTACACTGTTTTTTTTTTTAACTTTTATTTAAAAAATATAAATTTTCAAAGTACAACTTTTGGATTATAGCAGCTTCCCTCCCCCCCCATAACCTCTCTCCCACCCACAACCATCCTATCTCCCACTCTCTCTCCCATCCCATTTTTCATCAAGATTCACTTTCAATTATCTTTATATACAGAAGATCAATTTAGTATATACTACGTAAAGATTTCAACAGTTTGCACCCACACAGAAACACAAAGTATAAAGTACTGTTTGAGTACTAGTTATACCGTTAGTTCACATAGTACACTGGGTTTGATTCTTGGCTCTGGCTCTAGGTTCCAGCTTCCTGTTTTTGCACACCCTAGGAAGCAGTAATGATGGTTTATATAGTTTGATCCCTGCCACGCGAACTGGATTGAGTACCTGGCTCCCTGCTTCTGCCTGGCTGAGCCCTGGTTATTGCTCCCATATGAAAATTTAATAAACATAAATTTCAAAAGCAGGAGGTAAGAAGTATTAGTGAGGACAATGGAGAATTTGGAACCCTCATATGTTCCCAGGGAGAATGCAACATTGTGCAGTCACTATGGAAAACAAGCTTGCAGTTCCTCAACAAATTTAAACAAATGTGCAACAGTGGATGAATTGGGAAATCAAATTTGGTATAGAATATGATACAACTAGAAAAATAATTGAAGTACTGACACATCATACAACATGGATAAAAAACATGCTAAGGATAAGAATCCAGTAATATAGAATTGCATGTACATGAAACATCTAGAACAGATAAATCCATTGAAACAAAAAAGCAGATTGATGGCAGACAGGGGATGGAAAGGCAAGATAAAAGGAGTGACTATATAATGGGTATTAGGTTTTCTTTTGAACTGAAAAAAATATTTTGGAATTAGAGGCTGTGGTTGTATAACTTTGTAGATTAATTAAATACCTCCAGTTTGTATCCTTTAAAGTAGTTAATTTTATGTTATTTTTTTCACCTCAATTTTAAGAAGTTTGAAAACAATGAGTCTCATCACTATAAATTATGGACTTCAGCCAACAATAATGGGTTAATACTGGGATACTGTTTCATCAATTGTGATAAATTTGCCATACTAACCTAAGTTGTAAATGAAATAACTTTATATACTATCTTCATAATTTTTCTCTAACTCTAAAACTATACCAAACTAAAAAGGGTTTTGTTTTGTTCCTCGAAGGAAGAAAATAATAATGATTAAAAAAATGATAAACTCAGAAAATGTAACTCATACGAACAATTAAGGGTTAATTTTACTATTTTAAAGGCTATTTTAAAGGCTGCTAGAAATAGAGAATGTTCACACATCAAAAAAGGAAATAGAAAATGAAATTTCATCAAAAGTTAATATGGAAGGTTTGTCAACAGATAAATTCAGATATTTCTTAAGCATAAAGACACTTAGTGGGGTCGGTGCTGTGGCACAGCAGGTTAACACCCTGGCCTGAAATGCCGGCATCCCATATGGGCACCGGTTCGAGACCTGGCTGCTCCACTTCCAATCCAGCTCTCTGCTATGGCCTGGGAAAGCAGTAGAAGAAGGCCCAAGTCTTTGGGCCTCTGTACCTACATGGGAGACCCAGAAGAAGCTCCTGGCTCCTGGCTTCTAATCAATGCAGCTCTGGCCATTGCAGTCAACTGGGGAGTGAACCATAGGATGGACGACCTCTCTCTCTCTGCCTCTCCTCTCTCTGTGTAACTCTGACTTGCAAATAAATAAATAACTCTTTTTAAAAAAAGTTAGTTTCTATAAAACACACAACACACACACAAATGAACCTGTCATAACAATTTTATCCACCACAATGAAAAAAAAAATTAACAATATACTCAGTAAGGCTGAGTAGGAACAGGCATTCATGATGGCACACATGTGAACTTGTGTAACTCTATGGAGGAAAATTCATCAACATCTATGAAAACTGCAAATGATTACCCTCATTGGTCCAGTAATTTCACTTGCATAATCCATCTTAGGGATATGCCACATTTATAAGAAATGACATAAGTACAAATTTATTAATTTCAGTGTTGCTCTCAATAGCAAGGAACTAGAAAAAAATGGAGTCCATTGAGACTGATCAAATAATACTTATGGTACATCCATTTAATGATATACTATGCAGCTCTAAAAAAGGATGAAGCAGTTCTCTGTGTAGCAGCATAAGAAGATTCCAAGGTTAATTGTTAAATGAAAAAAAAAATAGAACAGCATATACAAATGCTACGTTTTCTGTAAAAAAGGAGAAAAACTACAATTGCATTTGTACATACATCAAAAAACCCTAACATACGTACAATGATAGCAGCAAATCCTGGTGGAGGGGAAGTGTACTTTTGAGTGGATGATAATAAACTGTATCTTCCACCCAGTCTACTCAATGCATCCCCATTGGGTAGACTGGACACTTGGATAGATTGGGTGGAAGATATTCAGTTTACTAAATGCTTTAAAAATTTTAAATCTCCATGAATCTATTTGAAGTAAAATGAAAGAATATGTAAGAGATCAAGACAGGAAAAAAAATGTGATGTGCAGAAAACAAATGGTCTATGACTTCTAAAATTAGAAAACAGAAAGAAGAGAAATGTATTTTAACTTGGCATATAATTTCGATTATAAGAGTGAATAACTGTCACACATAAATCTCTGTCATTGTCAAATAACACGAAAATATTTTTGGATTTGACGTAAGCCCAGAGCATTATGGGTAAACAGAACTTGCTTACACCAATTATTTTTCCCTAATTATTTTGTAGCTAAAGAGTTTTAGAACATGGTCTTCTTTAGGGTGACGAGACATCTCAAGCAGAGCACTCATCAACAGAAACAGACTCCCTTTCCTTTCTCAGAACAAATTCCCTGGATGTGACGATGAAGGAGCTCTCGTTGGAATATCTGTATATCCAGGTTCACTGTGTCTGTGATACAAGAATGTAATGAATTTAATTCTCCAGGGAAATTCAGCTCATTTTGTGAGCACTGAACTCATTTGGGGAGAAGGGGGAGGGAAAAATGATTCAAATATATGTATCCATGGTTTCCAGTTGCATAGGAAAGTGTGTCAGTTAAAATATGTTAAATCAATTTCACAGGTAATGTTACAAAAACAGCTACATTGACAAGTGGATAGAAATCACTCATCTTGACAAGTGATTATGTAGATTAGGAAACATGCAGGAAGTATACTATATGGCTGAGGAATGGGGTCTGAAAATGAATTCCCTGTTGATATAATGAACAACATGGCAGGTGTGTTCTGTTCTAGGTTAACTTTCTCAGAACTTCCATTGAAGCAACACTCACTCACACAGGATGTAAGAGGAAGGTCATGAGAAATGCTGTGAGGTCCCGAGTATTTGGGTCCTCAGATAAATTCCAAAATATGGAAGATTTTTGGGCCTCCTAAACTTTTCTCTTAGTCTTCTGTGATTCAGATCTCAGTTGGGCCTCTTGAATCATTTTATTCTTGTCCATATTCACATTCTTATGTCTATCTTGAAACAAAGTTTTGGTATATAAAGTAGATTGTATTTCTGTCTTGACTGAAGTTTGCCAGCTGCTCCTACCTCCATCCTGCCTTTCCTCTGGCCTCCAGGAGAATTTATGATGGTACACTTTGCTATTCTCACAGAGCTACTGAGAACTGCTATAGTTTCTTTGGTGGGACAAGGAGGTTTTCAAGGGCAGAGCTTCTGTCAGGCACTTCCTTTGTCCACCAAGTCTCTAAAGCAGGACTGCACATAGTCTCGACATTTGCATGCAACCTACAATTTTGGTGATGGCTTCCTATTATTGACCTCTGACAAATATCTGCATTCAGCAATGTGTGAAGAGCAAGGATTCAGCAATAACATCACATATTTCCAAGGATCCAGAAATTTGAAATCTAACACTTTTCAACAAGATATATGTTTGTTCTTAGAAGTATATGCTATTTGTCATCACCTATCAAAGGGAAAGACTTTGATCATTTCCAATGCTGGACAATTTAAAAGTGATTGTGAAACTCAGTGAATTATGAGTAAAGTCACAGCTCAATTTTCCACCTTTCTTTTAAGATAAATCTAGAGCAATCTACCGTCAGCTCCACGAGGAACTAGCTTAGTCCAAAGCACTTGGTGGTAGACAGTAAGGTTCATAAAATGTTGCTCAACTCCAGAGTCACTGTTGCTAGCCTGAACTTCATCATGCGCTCCAGGAGGCTTTCGAACCTTCTGAAAATGTATGTGAGAAACCGTGTTTATGTAGCGGTTACTGAGGAAGGGCAGTATCTTTTGTTTCTTATTCTCCCAGGAATTCAGAACTGCCAAATATTAAGAGAATCAGTTTAGAATCTCACAATTCATATCTGGAAAATTTTAGATGGATTTTCTCATCTAATTTTACATGGAACATAATAAATATTGCACATTATTTATTTAGTAAATATTGATGCAGTATGTCCATATGCTAATGCTGTCCTAGGTGCTGTATAAATAAGAATGAATTGTCGGCACAGTGGCATAGTAAGCTAACCCTCTGCCTGCAGTGCCGGCATCCCATGTGGGTGCCAGTTCATGTCCCGGCTGCTCCACTTCCAATCTAGCTCTCTGCATATGAACTGGGAAAGCAGTGGAAGATTACCCAAGTGCTTGGGCCCCTGTACCTGCATGGGAGACCGAGAAAAGGTCCTGGCATCTGGCTTTGGATCAACTCAGCTCCAGCCATTGTGCCTATTTAGGGAGTGGACCAGTGGATGGAAGACCTTCCTCTGTCTTTCTCTCTCTGTCTGTAACTCTACCCCACAAATAAATAAGTAAATAAAATATATAAAAAAGAAAAAAAATTTCCTAAAAAAAATAAAAAGGAAACAGAATGAGGCTGAGGTGAATTTCCTTTAAATTTTCTAGTACTGATTTGACACTTTGTTCTCTTGAAGGTTGGTTATCACTACTAGTATATACTTTTAATTGAGTTACCATAATAACAATAAATCACTTCAATTAACATTAAGTTCTATTGTGGCAGATATAATTAAGAATACATATGTGACTATTTCTGCCTTTTATAATGGGCTTTCATAGTAATCACTATTGGAACTACAGTATTAAGTATAATTACTAAGTAATCTACTAGAACCCAGAATTACTTTATAATTATATGATATTTTCCTAAGCATATAGCATGTAGCTACATCAGGAGTAAAGCACAATAGTGACATTTAGCAATCCATTACATAATTGATGAGATCTTGCTAATAAATGTGTTAGCATTCATAAATGCTAGGCATTTTAACTTTCAAAATGAAGCCAGTCATTCATCCAGAGTTTGAAAGGAAAGACACCTTATTTTAAAACCCCAACTCCAAGGGGAAAAATTATCTGAAATGAAAAGTAATGTGGTTTTTGAGGTCCAGAAGCTAAGCAGATGGCATTCACTGTCTTATTAAAAAATGTGTGTTTAATGTACTAGAATAGGGTGTTTGGAAAAAATATTTATGTCTTAGTCTACAACTAATTTTTTTGGTGGGTACCTCTAAGAAGTACAAATGAGCACTTTGCAATATGTTTTCTAAAATAGCATTTTCAAATAAGACATAAAAGGAAATCTTTGGGGGAAATTGTGTTTCCTCAAGTTCAGTGACTTATTGCTTAACAAAGAATCCTACTATAAAACTTCTGAAAATATTAAAGCACTCTCTAAGGCAGGAAAACATAAAGCAGATAGCAATGCTCAAGTCTGTAGCAGTATAGAGAATTAGAAAACTGAAATTATTTAGTAAGGTGTATTGATTTCCATGGGCTACTTTAACAAATTACTCAAATATGGAGACTTAAAACAATGGAAATTACGGAAATTTATTCCTTCTCAGTTTTGGAAGATAGAAGTAAGAAACCAAGGTATCGGAAAGCTTGGCTCCTTCTTAGAGTCTCTGAGGGAAAATCTGTCTCATGCCTCTCTAGTATCCGGTGGTTATTGGCAACCCTTTTTATTCCATGGTTTTTTGTTTTGCTTGTTATTATTATTATTTTTTTTTTGACAGGCAGAGTTAGACAGAGAGAGAGAGAGAGACAGAGAGAAAGGTTTTCCTTTTTCCATTGGTTCACCCCCTAAATGGCTGCTACGGCCGGTGCGCTACGCTGATCCGAAGCCAGGAGCCGGGTGCTTCCTCCTGGTCTCCCATGCAGGTGCAGGGCCCAAGCACTTGGGCCATCCTCCACTGCCTTCCCAGGCCACAGCAGAGAGCTGGACTGGAAGAGGAGCAGCTGGGACAGAATCCGGCACCCCAACCGGGACTAGAACCCGGGGTGCCGGCGCTGCAGGCAGAGGATTAGCCTAGTGAGCCATGGCGCTGGCCTATTCCATGGTTTTTAGATGCATCACTCCAGTCCTTGCCTCCATTTCACATGGCCTTCTTCCCCGTGTCTGTCTGTGTCTTCTTTTGTATCTCTTACCAGAACATTTTGTGATTGGACTAAGAATCCAAGATGGCTGAATAGAGAAAAGGTGTGCTGATTTTGATGTTGGGAAGATTGTTAACAGAGGAAGGTGAAGTGGTTGTATTCCCAGGGGAGAGTCAAGCAGAATTTTGCAGCGGGAATTCTGCAGAAAGAGGACAGATGCTGTGGAGCAGTGTGGACAGTGTGAGTGCACAGTAGTAAGCAGGGACAGCACCTGTAACTCACATAGTTGGGGGCTGGAGGAGACGCCACCTTCTTGGAGCGAGGTGAGAGATTGAGGCAGCCTATGTCACTGGTGATATTGCCTGAGGGAGAACCTTGCAGACTACAGTGACTTTGAATCTGGCCTGAAGCACTAGTCAGGGTTACAGTGCCCACCCAACCCCATGAAAGGAAAGCACATATCTTTTTCCCCATCCCCCAACAAGGGCACCTGGTGACTAGCAGGGAGGAAGCACCATCTTAATAATAGGAGTAGAAGCTCACACACTTGTGCATTCAAGGGAATTTACTGGAGGGATAAATCTGTGGTTCCCATTGATTTTGATCTGGCCTGGAAGGTTGGCAGGGGGTGGAGCACCCCCTTGGGAATGTAAGGCACTCCCCTTCCTCCACTATATCACTGGCAGCTGGACTCAAATGGCCAAGGTGGATCACCAACAGGCAGCTGTCTCATGGAACGCCTTTGCCCTCTCCATACATAGGGCAGGATTGCAGGGCTAAGAGTGGACCTGTTGTTCCCTGCAGGGGTCTTATGCACTATGATTGTGGGTATTCTGACTGCACTATATAGGGTGTAGGGTGCAGCTGGGTCTCTAAGCAGTCACTATGTCTGGCTCAGAGGCTCAGAGTTCCCTGAGTGCCTGTAGTGAGTCATTGCAGAGGGTTCCATTCTCACATTGAGGACAACACAGATCTTTTGTGTGGTTCATGAACCTGCGTGGCTGGGTATATAGCCACTATGAGCTCACCCTGACATTGATCACCTTGGCAGAGAGGAGCAGAGGCTGTGATCATGCCTGCTGAGGTCATCATATTCTCCACTGTGCTGACAATAGAAGAGATCTACCAAACCAGCTTGGGTGAAACCCTGGACTCTTGTTCCACCCTTAAGCACTGATGGGAGTTCCCTTGCTCCATCCAACACATGCCTCTGGATATCCACTAAGTAGTAGACACTCCATGAAGCCACAGAGAAATATTTCAAAGATAAAAGCCATTAGATGAGGAAACCAACCATTGTTTCCACAAATGCTCCAAAATAAATGGAGAAATGCAAGAAACATGAACAAGGAAGACAACATGATTCCCCAAAAGAAACACAACAACACTTCAATACTATAATGTGAAGAGGATGAAATGCCTGAAAATGAATTCAAGGAAGGATCATAAGAGTACTCAAAAACACACAGAGGCAAAAATATGAGATAAAGAAATCCATACATGAGAAGGACAGAATATTTTGCTGGGAGACAGAGGTATTGAAGAAACAACAAACTGAAATATTAGAAATGGAGATTTCAATATGTCAAGTAAAAAATACAATGCAAAACCTTAACAGACTTGGTGAGGTAGAAGAAAGAATATTTGAGCTACAAGACAAATCCTTGGAAATACCTGACAGAAAAAAAAAAAGAAGAAAAAATTAGAAAAACTGAAAATAGTGTTCAAGATTTATGCAGTACTATCAAACATACATGTCTTAAGAGTTCCTGAAGGTGTGGAAAGAGAATGATTTGAAGGTCTATTCAGTGAAATAAGCAGAAAACTTCCCTAATTTGGAGAAACGTAGGGACATCTAAGTACAAGGAGCATAAAGAACTCCTAATAGACATGATCAGAAAAGATCTCCACCACAACACACACACATTTAAGCATTTTTTAGATTTATTTATTTATTTGAAAGTCAGAGTTACACAGAGAGAAGAGGAGAGGCAGAGAGAGAGAGAGAGAGAGAGAGAGAGAGAGAGAGATCTTCCATCCACTGGTCCACTCCTCAAATGGGTGCCACAACTGGAGCTACACCAATCCAAAGCCAGGAGCCAGGAGCTTCCTCCGGGTCTCCCACATAGGTGCAGGGGCCGAAGGACTTGGGCCATCTTCTACTGCTTTCCCAGGCCATAGCAGAGAGCTGGATAGGGAGTGAAGCAGCCGGGGCTCAAACCAATGCCCATATGAGATACTGACAATACAGGTGGCAGCTTTACCCGCTATGCCATGGTGCCAGCCCCCATTTAAGCTTTCAACAGCAAAATATAAGATTCTAAAATGTGCATGAGAGAAATGCCAAACTACTTTCAGAGGACCCCCAATTAGACTAACAGCTGATTTCTAATTATAAACCTTACAGGCTAGGAGGGAATGCAGAGACATAGTCCAAGTCCTAAAAGTAAAAAGCTGTCAATGCAGAATTCTGTACTCAGAAAAGCTCTCATTTATAAATAAAGGTGAAATAAAGACCTTTCAAAACAAACAGAAATTGAAAGCATTTGTCAATTTTGTCCAGCCTTACAAATGATATTTGTGGATATGTTACACCCAGAATCGGAGAATGATAATCATCATTATGAAAGAATGTGAAGGCAGGAAATCCAAAGCAAACAATAGGAATATTTATGGAAAAATGGCAGAACTAACTTGTTATTCATCAGTGATAACCCTGAGTTTAAATGGCCTAAATTCTCCAATTAAAAGATAAAAACTGACTTTAAAAACAAGACCCACCTATTTGCTACTTAAGAAACACATCTCACCAATACAGATACATGCAGACTGAAAGTGAAAGTTGGAAAAAAGATATTCCATGCTAATGGAAAACCAATGCAAGCAGTTGTAGCCATCCTAATATCCAACAAAATAGACTTTAATACAAGAGACAAAGAAGGGCATTATGTAGTGATTAGGGGATTGATGATGTGACAGTAGTAAATGTATATGCACCTAATGCCAGGGTGCCTGGCTATTTAAAACCAATGTTAATGGATTTAAAGGGAGACATGGATGCAATATAATAACAATGGAGGACTTAAACACCCATTTTCACCAATGGACAGGTAAACAAAACAAAGAAACAACAGAGCTAATCTACACTATGGACCAAATGAACCTAATTTATGTCAACAGAACATTTCATCCCACAGCTGCAGAATGTATATTCTTTTCTTCAGTGCGTGGAATTTTCTGAAGGTTAGACAATCTGATAGGACATAAAGCAAATCTCAACAAATTAAAAAAAAAAACCTGAAATCATACCATGTATCTTTTCTGACCACAATGGATATTAACTACTTAAGAATCTCTAGGGGCCCGTGCTGTGGTGTGGTGAGTAAAGCTGCCACCTGCAGTGCCGGCATCCCATATGGGCTCCAGTTCAAGTCCAGGCTGCTCCACTTCTGATACGGCCCTGTGATATGGTCTGGGAAAGCAGTAGAAGATGGCCCAAGTCCTTGGACCCCTGTATCCATGTGGGAGACCTAGAAGAAGCTCCTGGCTCCTGGCTTTGGATCGGTGCAGCTCCAGCCATTGCAGCTAACTGGGGAGTGAACCAGCAGATGGAAGTCCTCTGCCTCTCCTTCTCTCTGTGTAATTCTGACTTTCAAATAAATAAATTAATGTTTTAAAAAAGAAGAATCTCTAGAAAATATGCAAACACATGGAGAATGAACAGTATGATCCTGAATGAACAGTGGGGTCATGGAAGAAATCAAAAGGGAAATAAAAATATCCTATAGACAAATAAAGATGACAAGACAACATATCAAAATTTATGGGATATAGCAAAAGCAATTTTATACCAATAGTTCCTACAACAAGAAATTGGAAAGGCATCACATAAATGATCTAACAATGCATCTCAAAGACCCAGAAAAAAAAAAAAAAACAACAAACCAAACCCCAAATTGGTAGGAGAGAAAAATAATTAAAATTAGAGAAGAAACAAGCAAAATTTAAACCAACAAAAGAATACAAAAGATTGGTGATTGAAGAGCTGGTTTTCTGAAAAATAAATAAATAAACAAACAAATAAAATTGATACACCATTAGTCAAACTAACAAAAAAAACGGGGGAGAAGGCCCAAATTAATAAAATCAGAAATGAGAAGGAGATGTTACAACAGATAACACAGGAATTAAAAAGAACATCAGGAATTATTACAGACACCTATATGCTAACAAATTGGAAAACCTAGAAGAAATGGATAGATTTCTGTACACATACAATCTACCAAAATTGAGTCATGAAGACACAGAAAACCAAAATATACTGATAACAAAGATGGAAATTCAATCACAAATAAAGATCCCCCAAGGAAGAACAGCAGAGGACTGGATGGTTTCACAGCTGAATTCTACCAAAATGTTAAAGAAGAACTAACTCCAATTCCTCTCAAACTATTCAAAACAATTGAAAAGAGGGAATCCTCTCAAACTCCTTCTATAAGGCCAGCTTTGCCTTAATTCCAAAATCAGAATAAGATACAAGAAAGAAATAGAACTATAGACCAATATCATTGATAAACGTAGATGCAAAAATCCTCAACAAAATCCTAATTGAATCCAACAACATGCAAATCAATACATGTGGTACATCACAGTAACATACAGAAGATAAAACCATGTGATTATCGCAATAGATGAAGAGAAAGTGTTTAGTAAAATACAACATCCTTTCATGATAAAAAACCTTAAGCAAATTATGTATAGAAAGAAAATTTCTCAACACAATAAGGGCAATATATAACAAACCCACAGCCATCATCAAATTGAATGGTAAAAAGTTGGAAGCATTTCCACTAAGATTTGGAGATCATCTCTGGAGATATAGACCTCCCTCTGCTACTTAACCTAGGAAATGATGGCTCCTTCAAAGAAAAAGTAGCTAATGTCAGGGAAGCTAAATGGTTTAGCAAGTGTTACTATCCAGAGAGTGATAAAAGAGGGCCAGATGTAAGTCATTGGCCTCCAACTGAAGTACTTTTCTTACCCACTTCATTCAGTGGTGGAGGAGGGATTAAATTTGTCCTTTTAAGCTTTATTTCAGAAGGATGACTCTATCTATGGCTTAAAAGAAATAAGAAAATTGGCCAGTGCCGCAGTTCAATAGGCTAATCCTCCGCTTGCGGTGCTGGCACCCGGGTTCTAGTCCCGGTCGGGGTGCCAGATTCTATCCTGGTTGCTCCTCTTCCAGTCTAGCTCTCTGCTGTGGCCCAGGAGTACAGTGGAGGATGGCCCAAGTCCTTGGGCCATGCACCCGCATGGAGACCAGGAGAAGCACCTGGCTCCTGGCTTCGGATTGGCGCGGTGCACCGGCTACAGCACGCTGGCTGCAGCAGCCATTGAGGGGTGAACTGACGGCAAAGGAAGACCTTTCTCTCTGTCTCTCTCTCACTGTCCACTCTGCCTGTCAAAAAATAAATAAGTAAATAAAAACAAAACAAAACAAAAGAAACCAAAGTGCTAGAGGGTAAGATCCCAAGTAAGAGTACCTTGGTAATGGGACTTCTATGAATTAAGGTGATGAATATAGGAGTTAAATTTGCCCTTAATGGACAGGTAAAGAGGGAAGAAGGGAAAAAAAAAACAATTTAAGAATATGGTATAATGAGAAAATGGGCACTATTTGGTGAAATTCCTTGTGTCTGAGCACTTCAATATTTCAGTGAGGTTATACCTATTACTTCCTGAACATTATTTCTTTCATCCAAGGAACACTTGCCTGCACTCATTTTATCACTCCCCATTTAGCCCTAAGAACAGTGTTAAGTGAGTAGTTTGGAACTACAATAACATAAATTGATTAAATGACAGGTGGGAGCATGAGACCCTTACTAAGTTAGATTGATATATGTATACTTTATCTATCAAGGGATTTATTTTGAAAGTTTGTCTCATTTCAGAGCTCAGTATGATTGATGAATTAGTTGAACATAGTTACACCCTTTGAAGAGCAGGTAGAAAGCATTCATAGGGGATGCAAAATAATATTCCTAAAAGTCTGTGAGAATTTTAGCATTGCTTTTGAGCAAGAAAAATACCAGAGCCTTGTGGGTCATATGTTCTCTGTTATAATTATTGAAAACTGCCTTGTTACTGGAAATAAGCCATAGATCATAGGCAAACCAAAAGCTTTGGCTGCATTTCAATAAAATTTTATTTATAGAAACAGGTAGGAAGACTTTTCTGGCCCATGAATTGTAGTTTGCTTATCCTTACTTTTGAATCAACATGTTTCAAATGGCATTTATCTTTTCACCAAATTGTATCTCGTGGGAGAATTATTTTATTTCAGTGTTTTCTTCAGTCTCTTAAGCAGCCATGGTTAAACCACTGAGATCATCTTCCATCCTTTTCAGTCCATTGTTTGGCAATCTCTGCCTGTCATTGAGCATGTTATCTCTACTCCTGTACCCATCACCTTAATTCAGGGACGTCCCCATTACCAGGGATCTTTCTTGGGATCTTTCCCTGTAGTTCTTAGTTGTTATTTTTATTTTAAAATGTTCTTTCTCTTTTAAGCCATAGACAGAGTCATTCTTCTGAAATATAGCTTAAAAACATTCAATTTAAAAGGATTCCATGGATTAATGTATGTGAAGCTGTGAAGTGCTAGATAAATACAAATAATTCAATCCATACCATTTAGGAAAAATAACAGAGAGTAACATTCACACCATTAGACTGCTATGCAAGACCCTCAAAAACTCAGTAAAACCCAAATCAATTGAACAAACATTCATTGGACAGTAGAGAAAAGTGTTTAAAAGGTTGAGTTCTTGAAGTAGATCATTCGCTTTCAAATCTAGCTCTATAAATACTTAGCTGTGTGCCTTATGTGAGTGACTTAAATTCTCCTCATCTGAAAATGGGGATAGCAACTATTTCTACCTCTTAGGATTATATGAAGATTAAGTGATTTTCTTTCCCAGATAAGCACTGGAACATAGCTAAGTGCCAATATATTTTCCTTATTATTGTTGTTATTATCATCATCATATGTCAGTCATATGTTAGTCTGTCTGTTAGGGCTAAATATTTATTGAATTCCCTTCATGAACTAGGCATTGTTCTAGGTGCTAGGGACATAACAGTGAAAAGATAGACTAAGCTTCCACCATTATGATACCCTATTAGCCATTGGCCTTTTCAACAAATATTCACTGAATGCCTTTGATGCACCAGGCTCTTCTAGGCACTGTGACAGCTGTTTATTAAGACTGACAAGGTCCCTGTCCCTATAAACTTATATTTAGTCTTTTAGGTGTGGTCTTTTTAGCTAAGCTATGTGTCCTTTGGGCCAATTATCTCTATATAAATCATCCCATGTTCTAAGAACCTACAAAGGAATTATCACAGAGACTTTATTCTGTAAATATTAAATTAATGAGTGAATGAATCAATGGAAGAATAAAATGAACACTTTCATGACCCAGGCACAAATAAGTTAGCACCAAGTTCTAAAGCAGAATGGAGTTAAAATCAACCATCCTGATTAGAAACATATCATATACTATTCCATGAGGTTCCCACAGAAGACCCTATGATCCTTCCTGCTTTCAAATTGGCAGACTCAGATTTCATAGGTAGTATGCATGGCAGAGAGAGGATAAAGTCCTCTCAATAAACAAGATTCCAAAAGAACAGATTAAACAGAACATTAGGACTGTCTGCACAAGATAGAGATATTTGGGCTACATTGCTTAAGTTAAGTTTGCTTTCCACTTGGGATTAAGAATGAAATCATAAAAAGTGCAAAAGTTCTGAAAACAGCCTGGAGACCATATCTAAAAAAGCCTTTGAGGTCTAGGCTAATTTTTGAAAAATTTTATTTGGACTATGAATGGCACTGAGAAAAACATTTAAAAAAATCTGTAATTTTTTTTTAAAAAGAGTCATCATATCTAAGAACACTTTGCAATGTGTAGAAAATGAAGGACAATAAATGAAGGACAATAAATAGCTCCCATTGTCATTTGATGTGAGATCATACAGTTGATGCAGGATGAAGGCCTTGTTCAGGTACTCAGGAGAGTGGGAGAAAGGGAAGAAACTGGGGATTTTTCTCTTTCATGGCTTGAGGAAATCTTGAACAATTTAGATGCTTTATTAAAGCTTGGAGTATAGTGCTCAATCTGGAAGATATTTCTTTTAACAGTTTTAGAAATCCAGTCTGACCCATTTTCCTCAGCCATGCTTGTGGGAAGCCTTATCAGCAAGAAATGGTTTTATAGGGAAAAGCTTCTGAGACCTTGAGGCTGCCCTCACATGCAAATCCTCAGGCAGCATGCAAATGGAGAACAGTAATACAAGCAGCAATTGCACAATGAAACATTTCCACTCCTCTTCTTGAAAAGAAAAGGAGGAGCTAAGAGTGCCCCAAATCTTAGAAATGTTAGCAGTAAAGTAAGAATTATGGAAAGTCTTTGCCTGAAAAAGTACATGGGATAAGACCTGACTTCCATGGTATTAGCCTACATTTCTGGAGGAGGAAAAAAAAAAGGTGCAAAACCACAGTTGCTGTTTTTCCTTAGGTAAGTTATGATCATGAAGGTATGTTTAAAATTGGGGGCTTTGGCCATACCCCTAATGGCTATACTTCTTGTATGTAGTTTGGAAAGTACTTTAAGATTCCAAAATGGATCACGAATGCTGTAAGAAATCCTTTCAATATAGTCAGGCTAGAAACATGGGAGGCACTGTTCCAGTGAGACAACGCAACTTATGTGTTTGTCCCCATGGTCCATGGTCAAATGGCTGACTGCAGGCACTGTTTGGAGTTTTTCTAAGTTTGCTTTTAACTGGAGGGAGAAGTATATATTGTACTTGCTAGGCAAAGAGAAAAATAGAAATTGCTTAAAAGGCAGCCTGCCTCATCCAGAGATAAAAGATAAAATTTACATGAAATATTGTTATAACAAGATTATTTACATTCTCTAGTCATTAAGGATAAATAGGATACTTGCAGATCTATCTTACTAAACAACAAATTGAAAATCCTTTTTGATAAAATCTCTCTGCTCTGAGATTTTCAATTCTGTCAGATACCACAGAAAAATTGTGCCAACTTAGCATATCTATGCACTCAGGGACTGATGTGTATTCTTTTAAATGTAGATACTGATGCTAACTTTCCTATATGCTGTCTTATGTGACTTTGTACTTAGGGAGATCAGAATAAAGTCAAGAAAGCCAGCTTATTGGTAATATGATTTTTAAAAAGAGTTATTTATTATTTATTTGAAAACAGAGTTACAGAGAGAGGGAAAGAAAGAGAGAGAAGAAGATCTATCTGCTGGTTCACTCCCCAAATGGTTTCTTCTGGTTCTCCCACATAGGTGGCAGA
This sequence comes from Lepus europaeus, assembly GCF_033115175.1. Classification (NCBI taxonomy): domain Eukaryota; kingdom Metazoa; phylum Chordata; class Mammalia; order Lagomorpha; family Leporidae; genus Lepus; species Lepus europaeus. The sequence goes on from NC_084839.1 coordinate 62,914,276, forward strand.
AGCCCAAGCCCTTGGGCCATTTTCCATTGCTTTCCCAGGTACATTAATTAGCAGGGAGCTGGATCAGAAGTGGAGCAGCCAGGATACAAATTAGTATGAGATGCTAGTGTCGCAGTGGCTTAACCCACTGTGCCACATCACCAGCCCCTGGGGATGATTTTTAAGTGATTTCTGTAACAAGGATATTGCTGTCTGGGAGTGAATTTGGTGGCAATAGTTTTAAACACACACATACATAAGCACATTCACACAGTAGGGCAAATATAGGCTTGATTTTCGCCATTTAAAATGATCTATAAATTTAATGACTTATAATGTTTTCAAGCCATTGTGCCACTGATGTTCAGATATATCAGTTATTTTAAGTTTCTGTTTAATGTGTATTGTGGCTTTCATGAAAAAACAAATGGAAGACACTTGTCTAGGAAGATTAGTGTAATTAAGCTATCATGTCATACCTGGAAAAAAAGGATTTAGTTTCTTTAGTGTGGAGTGATAATGGCTCTTGTTTCTTCCTTGACATAACAAGAAAAGGAAGACATTGTGACTTTCATTGGGTGCTAATTGCGAACTCTCCTTGTGAGAGAGTGTTGCATCATATGGGGAGACTCCATCTAGTTAAACCTTGCTTCTACCTGGAAGAGAAAGCTCACGGTAGTACATGAAGACTGAAGTACTTGTGTTATCAAATAATTATGGACTATCCAGGAAGCCCTTTGGAGGAAAGCTCAGGTTCCAAAAACTACAGTCATTAGCAAAGTCTGCCTGAACCATCATGATGTGTAACAGGTCCATTGCTGCTGACAGCACAGGGGGTATCCAACAATGATCTTTGGACAGTGTACTGTGGTCAGAAAAAGATAATAAAGAGGCTAGAACACGCACCATCTGTTCTAACAGAAGGGAAGATGGAAAACATCAACAGGGAGTTAGAACTGTTATGGAAAGCCAGACGGTGAAGCATTGATTAAGATTATTTTGTTGATTAGGTGATATTCTGTGATTTACGCTATGGGCAAGGAAACCCAAATAACTTTTTTTGTGTGTGTGAAACCAGAGTGTGATGTTGAGCTACAATTTAATTTGACCCTGGGATCCTCAGAAAAAAACTCCCTATCTAGCAGAAGAGGCCAAGCCAAGAAGTGGGGCTCCCTGAGGACATGAGAGCTCTATGTGTTCTGCAGATGATGAGGCGCGATGACCTACTTGGTCCTCAGAGTTAACCGACAGCAGGGTAGCAGTGGGGTACAACATCACAGAGAGATTGCTCTTTTTCAGAGACCTCAAAGTTGCTGAATTTGGAGGCACTCTGAAAACATGTAAAGAGAAAGGAGGCCAATCAGACTAAAAAGCTTGATCTCAGCTTCCTAAGGGATCCACAGGATCAGAGTCCATTGAGGGAATACTCAGTCAGATTAAAAGTCAGCATGAGGCTGGCGCAGCGGCTCAATAGGCTAATCCTCTGCCTGCGGCGCTGGCACACCATGTTCTAGTCCCGACTGGGGTGCTGGATTCTATCCCGGTTGCTCCTCTTCCAGGCCAGCTCTCTGCTGTGGCCCGGGAGTGCAGTGGAGGATGGCCCAAGTGCTTGGGCCCTGCACCCCATGGGAGACCAGGAGAAGCACCTGGCTCTTGGCTTCGGATCAGCGCGGTGCACCGGCCACAGTACGCTGGCTGCAGCGGCCACTGGGGGGTGAACTAATGGAAAAAGGAAGACCTTTCTCTCTGTCTCTCTCTCTCACTGTCCACTCTGCCTGTCAAAAAAAAAAAAAAAGTCAGCATGAAAGGTAAATCCGATGCTGCTATATGAAATTTCCAAGATTTCATAAGACAAGTATAGGCATATATCCTAAAACTAATTTCTTATATGCAGTCTTCATAGTGTTCTCTCTCCTCTCTCCACTCAATATTATTCTTTGTCTTCCTCAATAGCAGACTTTTCCTCACAATCCGTAAGGGTGGAACAAATAATTTTAATGACCCCTTGGAATATTTTTATTGTTACCACGTATTTCTACATGACTACTTCTTTGACCTCACAGCCAGGTTTTGCTATATGCTATAGGTTTGTTCATCTTGACTTAGTTTGATCTTAAAATAGCTCTGTGAAGAACAAACTATGAATATGCACATTTAAAAAATGTGTGGAAGCTTAGATTTTACCTAAGGCCATCAGCTAGTGTTTGTTGAAGTCCAAACTTCCCAGGCCTTATCTCTTTGCTACTGTTCCACACCACCTTGATCATTTGCCTCCATTTCAGTATCTCAATTGTAAAGAAAACAGAAGTGCAGAGAGCTCAGGGAGAGTAGTTGTTTCTATTTTGATAGGAATTGGACTTGAACTCAAACCCTTGTCTTCCAATCCAGCTCTCTCTTCCCTACACCATCTCACTTCCATAAATTTGCCTAATAAATAAATAAACATATTCAATGAAAGGAAATAGCCCAGATGTATATCATTTCTCTCTTTGTTATTTTTATGAAAAGCAAGTTTCTTGGTGATCCAAACCTGTCGCTTCTCAATTTACAGGAGATGTCTCACATGGAAATATTTGCAAGGTGTTAACTAATCATTAGAAGGTACTTAAAACACAGATTTTCCTCCTTGATAGCAGCAAATGCCAACTTCCTCTTAGATGAAGTGCTGCTGCATTTTTTAAAGTTGACAGCTGGAGTTTGAATATGGGCAACTGATCCACTGCATTGACTAGAAATTCAGCTTGGTCAGGTATCATGAAGGATATTCTTATGATGCTATAGACAAAGCATCTACCTTATCAGTGAGAAGGGACATGTAGTTTAATCCTTTTGCTTCTCCATTTCATCCCAAGCAGTTGCAAGAGGATGGCATTGAGTATCAAAAGTGTTGCCTTCTGCAATTCATAGTTGCACTGAATAGAATTATCACCTTGAAATTACAGGGTAAAACTCCCTATACAAAAACAGATTAAAGACAAATTAGACTGTGAGCCAGGTCACTCTGATTGTTAATTAGTGATAATGGAAATACAATTAGCATAATGAGTTCCAATTACTGTATATGGAGAAATATGAGCATACTGCTTTCATAAATCTTAGTTCCAGGAAAAATAAAATGCATCTGGTTTAACAAAGCATGTCCTTCTCTTCTGCAGAAAGCTTCCTGGTAAATATCTTTGTGAGGCTAAATCCTTCCTCTGATGGGTTGTGATTTGGAAAAAAAAAAAAAAAAAAGGCGACAGAATGGATTTGCCCCGTCTGATAGCTGAGCAGTTTTGTATTAGCTCAGCTTCTGTTTTAAGCTTCCTAGAAAATCTAACCATCTGTTTCTCCAATTGTGGGTTAAAAACATTGGGGAGAATCATAGACCATCACATAAAATGTGCTTATTGTCTTTGAAATGTCGCTGAGCTCCCCTCTTTGCCTTTGATAAGCTGTGAAATTTGAAAGCCAATTATAGTCACATATTTACACAAATCTGAACAGCTTTTTGAAAACTCTGTGTAAGAATGAGTGGATGAGAAGCAACAGCTTTACACAGAGCTGTAGCAGGATGCCTGTGGGTGTGTTAATCAAGTTATTTTTGTAAGAGTTGCACTACAAGGTCTGAATATTTGTTTTCACTTTGGTCTAACACTATGTCAACTTTGTGCTGCAGCCACTGATTGGCCTTAACTTTCTCAGAAGGTCCATCCACTGATAGCACAATATGACAGTTCTGTTGTCTTCTTTCTTTGACTCTCCCTCTTCATGCTATGAATGCTCAACTGTTGACAGATTATGTTCCAAGGCTGGTTAAAACCCAGGCCATTTGGCCAATGAATGGTAATGAATGTGGACTGCTCAGCCCACACAGGTGACATTACACCTTGCACTGGGGGAATGTGCCATCTTCCTTGTTGTACCCTGTAAATCTGATAGATGCTATTAACCTTTTCAACAAATCCCCATGGATGGCTGCAATGGTGAATCTCAGTAGTAATTGCTAAGACAAAAATGCCCCAGCATGCCTATATTCTCTGTAAGGATCTAGGAAATAGACAAGTTGGCTACTCAAATGCCTTTTCCCCAACTGCTGTCTTGATTTACTTCCAGCTGTCAGTCTGTACCCAGGCTGCAGGGCTTCCAAATCTTTCAAACAAGCACAAGCAGCCGATCAGGCCAAGTATTTAAAACAATTAAACACTTTTGAAGAGGATTTTTAGTAGAGGAGAGTGGCATTAAGATCTGAATATCTGTTAAAGTAGCTGAGTTCATGGAGGAGATTCCCCATCCTTACCTTTATGATTCACAACACACTTTGCACCACGGTTTTGACTGCGGTTGTCATATTTTTAACCTAGTCAAGTCTCTTCAGTCTGTCTGGAAGCATTTGTAAACTGGATTATTCAATAAAGGAAATGCTTGTCAGGCATCATTCTCCTTCAGCAGTTTGAAATGACTTCTCTAAAAATGGCTTTCACACTACCATCATCTCTTCTTGAAACATACACGTATGTGTGCGTGGACGTGCACACACACAGGAATGGAATCCAAATAATCACTGACTCTCTGTCAGCACGTATTTATTATAGGAGGTATATTAGAACTTAAGAAAATGAGCTTCACTCTCTGCCTAATATTTTTATGATTAAGTGTATATTAGATCTACACTTCTTTATAGATTGTAACGAGAAAAGGCAATGCATTGCGAGGCATCTGAGGTATCCTGGAAAGCAGACTGATGTCCAGGGTGCTGGAAAGCATTGCATTGGCAAGCATAGCCATGTGCACTTGATATATGCTGATTCTAATGGGTACTTGGTAAAGAACTCCTGACAGGGTCTTGAGAAAATCACCAAAGCCTTCTGGGATTCATCTTTCTTATAGTGTGAAGAATTTCACCTAGATGTTCTCTAAGGTTTCTTTCAGGTATAACATCTTATGATTCCAAGGGGTGTACCCCCAAACCAGGAAGTAAGACATAAAGAAGAAATGCTAAAGACATGTACATTGGCAGGGGCCATGGCTCAATAGGCTAATCCTCCGCCTTGCGGCGCCGACACCCAGGTTCTAGTCCCGGGTGGGGCACCAGATTCTGTTCCGGTTGCCCCTCTTCCAGGCCAGCTCTCTGCTGTGGCCAGGGAGTGCAGTGGAGGATGGCCGAAGTCCTTGGGCCCTACACCCGCATGGGAGACCAGGAGAAGCACCTGGCTCCTGCCTTGGGATCAGTGCGGTGCGCTGGCCACAGCGCACCAGCCGCTGTGGCCATTAGAGGGTGAACCAACAGCAAAGGACCTTTCCCACTGTCTCTCTCTCACTGTCCACTCTGCCTGTCAAAAAAAAAAAAAGACACATACATCTATCTAATTCATGACTTACTTTTACCCACTTGTGTCACCTAGAAATTAGATTTAGCTGTGTCTAACAGAAGAGTCACAGACAGAAGAGGGATCCAGGTCTCTTTCCAGATTGGGTAATCCTGAAGGGGCATCTAGCCCTCACTGTTCAAGAAGGCAATAGGTGCCCCAGTCATTGCATGTATGTTCTGATGGAAGAAGAAATAAGGAATGAATACAAAAGGGTGAACCATCTATTACGTCAATCCTATAAGAAGCTTTCCTGGAATCCCCACTCAGTGACTTCATTTATATCTCATTGACGCTGGCAGCTTTACGGAAGGCTGGAAAATGGAGTATTTTAGGTAGACACATTGTGGCCCAAATAAACCTGGATTCTATTAGGCAGAAAACAATAATGAATTCTAGGTAGGTAACTAGTGCATTTAATATTTAATCCCTTTCTCTTCAATATAAATCTTTTTGTACTATGCTTCTTGGTTCTAGAAAAGAACCCTGCCAGTGTACAAAGAGAATTCATTTTCATTTTGTAACCAGGGCTATGATGGTTGATGCTCAAATCTCATCTGATTTGACATTTACTCCTTGAAAATCAAGTATGAGGCCTCCTGCCATCTAATCTATCATAATGCAAATTTAAATTTTTAAAAATAATCCTCTTCTGCAGATGGTATTAAAAGTGAAAAAGAAAAACATTTTAAAATGTTATTTATTTATTTAACTTATTTGAGAGGCACACACAAAAAGAGCACTACCATCTGCTGGTCCAATCTCCAAATGTCCTCAAGTTCTGGGGCTGTGCCAGGATGAAGCTGGGAGCCAGGAATTCACTCCCAGTGTCCTATGAGAGTGGCAGGGACCTAACCACTTGAGCCATAATCTGCTGCCTCCCTGCACGCATATTACCAAGAAACTGGAATCCAGAGTAGAACTGAAACTCAAATCAAGTACTCTACTAACCACTAAGCCAAATACCCACTCCAAGAAAAAGTAAGTTCGGTACATAATTTTATGTCCAAACAAAATTACCTAGGGAGCTATATTTAACTGAAAACAAATAAATTCAAAAAGTCTAACTATTCTTCTAAAATCATCTGTGTTTCTGGAAAACCAGTTAAATAGAATTTTTCCCAATTTATTTCATTGAATTTAAAAAGCGATTATTTTACTATCTGCAATGTTCATTTGGATGAAGAAATTTGTTAATGAGGTTTTGATTTGCAACACAAAGAAATTCTTATCTTCCATATATGTGGGAAAAATGGAATGTGACCTGTGGATTTCTATCATACAGTGATTAAACTTCTACCAGAACATTAATTTCTGTTCCCAAATATCTAATCAATATCATATTCTCCTTGGTACTATTTTAAAATGTGAGCAAGTTGCCCAAACTACAGCTTGTCTATGGATTCCAAATTATTCCTACTTACTGGTGGTTGACTTTTCAAGAGTTTCTACCAGGTTTTCCCTTCAGTGTTGGGGGCATGAAAAATACAGGGAAGAGTAAATGTAATGGCCTCACCTGTTGAAATTATTCAATGGGAGAAGGAGGACAGACTTTCTGAGGACTCATGGAATATAAGGGTTATGTTGATCACATGGCAATGGCAATAGATTGTAATGTGTCCTTTCATACTGGCCCAGTTCTCTATAAATTGGTTTTCTTCAGTTTTTAGGGGAAAGAAAGCACACAGAGCCATATAACAGAAAACTACATTAAGAGTCCTGAAGTAGGTTGGACAAGCTAATACAGAACATCAGTTAAGAATCTGAGTTGCAAGCAAAAGAATCTGAGCCTGGTTAATTTAACTGAAAATGACCACATAGGAAAGAGATTCTAAGAATTCAAAGCAGGAATGGTGAACCAAGCTCTCAAAACAGACAAATCTGACAGGTGAAGAGGTGAAGGCAGCAGTAAACATGAATCATTGTCATCTAATACCATCACTGAATCAATGAACTTAAGCAATCTGGATGGTGTTTGCTTCCATCCATTCTTTATATATATATATATATATATATATATATTCCCTATATCTAGACATAAATACACACACACACACATATATATATATATATATATTTATGTCTAGATATAAGGAATCTGGTTGGCTAAGGGACATGCCCATTCTATGGTGAAAGGAGGCTTGGGAAGTACAATTTGTTAAACAGAAACCGCAGTAATACACAGATGGAGTTGAGGAAATTTCCTCACACAACTTTTGCCTGAAATAGGTTAAATGAATGTGATTTTCTTAAAAAAAAATCATTACTGTAACCATGCCTCTTAGACTTCAATGTGCATATGAATTTTCTGGGCTTCTTACTAAGTTTCACATTCTGACTCAGTAAATATTGTCCGGGGCTCAAGATTCCACATTCATGCCAAGTACCCAAGTAATGTTGCTGTCTGCTCTGTGGGCCACTCTTTGAGTAGAAAATTCTGTAAAAGTGAATACCATGGAAACAATTAGCACCATGTTTCTTAATCCATATTATTAATATTTTTGTTTTAATTGAGGTAAAATTATGTCTGTAAATGTGTGTAAACATATAACTATTTTTGTATGCATATATATGTATATATATATATAAAGTGTGTGTGTCTGAAACATTTAACTTGTGTTTATACATGTATGTAGCCAACAGCAAGCATTAATTCTCCCCTAAAAAGCTGCTCTTGTCTCTTCTGTCTCCCCTTCAAGAAGCAAAAACATTCTAATTTCTTTTCCCATTTATTGGTTTTGTCTACTCTTGAACTTCATATAAGTATAATCACACAATATGCACTTGCTTATTTTGCTCAACATAATGTTTATGAGATTCTTCTTCCATGTGCATGTATCTGTGATTCATTCCTTTGTATTATTCTGTAGCATTGAATTCTTGAGTATACCTCAATGTTTAATATTACATCTTCTAATAGACATTTGAGTCATGTTTGACTTTTTGACATTATAAATAAAACTGCTATGAACATTCTTAGAAAAACCTCTTTATGAACACATACATTTCATTTCTTTAAGACAAGTAATCAGAACTGAAATAGAACATAAAGTGTATATGTATTTAAGCTAAACATTTGAAGAGACTGAAAAAAAGCTTCCTTTAGTGGTTGTACCATTTTGTATTTCTATCATCAGTATGTGAGAAAATTCTCATTGTTATACTTTTGGTATTAATGGTCTTCTAAAATTTCAGTCATTCTAAGTGTAGTAATAATTCACTGTGGTTTTATTTGCACTTCCTTGATGATAATCCATGTTGAGAATCTTTGCACAAACATATTTTCTTTTACTCTTTTACCTAATCTCATTTCTAACTTTAAAATACAGTCTACCTTTGAATTTAATAAAATTTTTATTACAACCAAGCCACATGATAGGATTTTTGGCTTGATTTTTATTTGCTCTTGTAAGTTATGCTTACTTTTCACAGTCATTCCTAACCAAGAATTTTGGTTCTGAGGATCTAAGTACAGCCTGGTGGACATGCTAACAATATTTTCTCATTAAAAATAATGCTCAGTTCTTTCTCTGATGGTATTTAAATTTGCCATCCCAGACTCTTGTACTCAAATATATTGATAGTGTCCCATGTGTGTTCTCTGACACTTGGGTGTAATTGTGGTGAACTTTGAATTCCCATCTTAAGGTCAGTTATTAACTATTGATGGATTCTCCTTTTCTCCACTTAATGCTAAAGTATTCATACTAACCAAGACAGATGGGAGCGGCTAAGGAGTTTTTCAATGCCATTGCTGTGTAAGCTGTCTTTTGCTTCCCTCATATGAGAAACTCAAAGCACTTCTGTAGAGAAGATCATTTATTCAAGGTAAAGCGGGGGGGAAAAAAAGCTCCCACATCCATATCCGTTCTTAAACTCCCAGTTTTCAAAGCCCCATATATTTTTCTGCAACAGAATTTTCTTGTGATTAAAGGTGAGGAAATAGCATCTTTGACAACAACCTTGGCCACCACACTTTGGAGCCAAATAGGTTCTGAGTGTAAGAAAGATGGTCAAGACTTCAACATCCTGGACAAGTCACCCTTACAAACATTGGCTCTGTTTTTGGATTTCCCAGGAGGTGGAAGAGTGCCCTCTGAGATTTATAAACACATCCATAATAAATGGGAGGCTGGAGTTTAAACTGTTCTGGAGCCTCCTGTGCTGTGCCGCGAGGTCTCCTTTGATTTAGAGAGGTGACATTTACTGTGTGCAGACCTATTATTCAGAGTGACTGTTTGTGTATAGACAATATTTTAAAATGGCTTGCTGTAGATGAAAAATTCTTATTAAGTCAGAAAAACAGTTTAAGTAGGTAACACTCTCTCAGTTTAGTCTGCTATAAGTCTTACTGTCTTGCCACATGGAAAGTGGTTGGGGTGGGAGGTACTGACACCTTGCAGGCGCTAGCTAACATACTATCTCAAGAGCAAACACAATGCCGGGCTTTAACTGAGACCAAGAAAGTCATTGAAGACCTGAAGTTAAATGAAGAGTATTTCCCCAGGTTTCTTCAGTACTGATATAATAGCATAGTCTAACCAAAAGTGTGTAGTCGGAAGAACACTGGGAGTCTAGAAACTTGAGAATTGGGTTCTTCTGCCAACTAGCAGTGTGTTCTCACTGCTGTTAATCCCCATGAGCCTCAGTTTTCCTAATCTATAGAACTGAAAAATTAGATTAGGCTATTTCTAAAATTTGTGTAACATACAACTCTTTTGTGTTGTCTTCTTTTACAGAGAAGTCACTGTCATCCCTCAATGGCTGTATGGCACAGTCCACCAAGAATATTCTCATGTCATCACTTTTCCTCTTGTAAATGTCATGTTAGTTCCCAGAAGGAGGAAAACCATGATTGTCCATGTTTCCTAATGAGAGAATTCTCCAAGAGCTTAGGTCTCAGGTTCAAGATCATCTGACTGGAAGGAGCCTCAAGTCCACATTTTGCCTCTTAGTTTAGAGGCTATGTCATCATGTTATACCCTTGCCTGCCATTGCAGATCTGGAAATGGTTACTTCCAGCCCACTGGGAGAAGACAACTGCTGCATTACAGATACGGAATGCAGGATGGTGAAAGAAGAGACATAGTTCCTGTTTTAATCAGGCACACAGTTTTCCAACAAACACAAACACGTCTCTAATTAATCAAACTCCATCCGATTTTAAAGTCCAAACTTGATTCTTTTTTTTCCTCCACCAAGGATGCCTGCTCTGACCCACCCTTATTCCAGCCTCCAGGAGTTCTCCCTTCTGCATTACTGATTCCACTCTATTTTTAGATATTTGCAATAGACTTGCTCTTTCCTCCTCTGTTTTACTTTTGTATGGGTGCACAGTATCTAATTTTTCCCTATTCATTAGGAAGCTCCATGTGAGCAAGATTTGTAAATACTTTATTAGTTACCCATACTCATTCACAGTGAGGAATCAGATAACAACGTAGTCCATCAATCAGCTAAGAAATATCTCCCAACCTGGATGAAGGTCCAAGACAGAACACTACATATTCTTCTTACAACATTAACAGATTAGAAGCTGAGCCATCATAACCTTTTTCATTCACAAGTCTGCCACCTTGTTGTCTGCATCATTGTCTCTTTGCTTCTGTTATCTTTCATCACAATATTCATTGCTACAGAACTTGAACATTTCTTTGTTTCTCTCTCAACTTGAATGCAAACTTTAACAGGGCACAGTTTTGCCTGACTTGCTCATCACTACATCATCATACCAGCAACAAAACACATTGCAGGAGCTCAATAAATATTCATGGAGTAAATAAATAAATGGATTCATTTTAGTTTTTGAGACTATAGCATGTGAGCCCCAACTTGTATCTCTATCCTCAACCCTCAGATTTTCATATCAGTAAAGTAGTTCTTATTCTATAAATTTAAACAATACTAAGTTACAGTATTTGCAATAAAAGCTTTTTTAATTACTAAAGAAAGTAACCATTGTGGTCCCACTGTGCATAATCATGGCCATTATTTTGGTGAGAAATATAAATCATGTATGTTGTTTTGGATAAATTCTCGATTTCTCTCTTCACAATCCATTAAGTATATATAGAAGAATTATTTTCTTCAAATTGATAGGATTTTCTGTTAATGACAAAATTGGACACTAGTACATCTACATTTAATGTTAGTGCATCAATAATAAAAGGCCACCATCGAGTCACCCATACCAGTCTTTCATCTTCATTTCTGTTGGGTAGTTCTATAACTTTGAAGAAGAGATTCTGTCTCTCTAAACCTCAGTGTCTTCATATGCAAAATGGGTGTAATAACAGTATCTACATCATGGGGTTGTTGTGAAGATTAACTGAGATAATTCTCTTATTTACTGGCACAGAGAAAGAACTCAGTAAATGTTCAACTTTACTATTACTGCATGGAGTTCAAAAAGTATAGCATACAATTTAAATGCAAATAGTAATTATACTGTAGTGTTCTGCATTTTTATTTTATTCTGTTAGGATGCCTGATTGCTTCTGCTAATTTAGCAGTAACGACATTCAAAACATATGTTTGTTCTCCTAAGAATTAACAACAAATAGACATGATTATTTGTTGGCTTTGGTCTGTGTGGATCATTGTAATAAGCTGCCCTATATTAGAAATTACGATGAATTTCTACAGCTGATTAAAAATATAATTTTCTGAAAAGTCATGGTAAATCTCTTTTCAACAGACACCTTTTAATAAAAAACATAAATTATAAACCTACTCTTATGCAAACAATATTGGCACAACAAGAAAATGATTAAGATGCAGACAGGGTAGGTCAAAAAGACTATAAAAGGATTAATGCCTGTTGTTGAATGTGTATTAAAACAATTGGTCAAAGTTTAGGTAGCATTTTAATTTTTGGTGTACACATACTTATGACCAATTCGAACAGAACCAAAAGCAAACAGATTCTTTTTTTTTGAAACAAGGAGTTCAATAGAAACCGCTAAAGCATGTTAAATCTACTGCCACTACTTTGTAAGAAGTATTTCAAAATAAAGAAGGCAGCAGTTCTGACTGTTTTTAATTTATGGACTAAAGTAACAGCTATTTTCTTCCATTTTTAACTTGATGCTTCTCAGATGTGGAACACCTTTGGTGATGCTTTGATTTCTCACTTGGGCCACTACATGCTAATCCTCATTTCTGAGATCACCATGGCCTTGAACACAGCAATTTTCATTGTCAAGTAAAAAAAAAAAAAAAAAAAAACAAAAAAAAAACATTAAAAGAGAATTTCATTTGATCAAACTTCCTAAGTGTATGTTTTGGTATTTTGGAATTAGTTGTGGACTCAAGTGCAACATGGCATTTTGGCAGCCACATGATGGTGGCTTATCCTCATGTGTTGTAGTAAACTTGAGTTTCCTGATGTCTCACCAGGCCATGAGATTAAATTGAGTCATGTGAAGGAGTGAGAAACCCCTTTTCACCCTAAGTATTGCTACCATTTTTATACAGCTCCTATTCTGCAATGTTTCATATCTCAAAATTGCTGGAAACCCTAAAAGGCGTCTCATACCTGTTCCCACACAAATACAGTCTGCTATTACTAGTCACTACTGGGTTTTCCCTGTCTTCTGCTCAATATATCACTAGGCATTGCTACTGCTGCTACATTCTTCTCTGTCAGGAAACCAAAGCTGAGTCTATAGGACTAGATGGTGTGCATATTTAGACATTAAATCTTGTTTAGAATCGATCCTCCTTTCTGAGTCACCTGGCCTGAACTGACTTCCAAGAAGTTCCTAAATCCCTTTATGCTCCTAAATTTTAGACCTGTTTTGCTCATTTTTCAGAAATATATAGTCGTTACTGATGTTCCATGCAAGATTATATGGAATTATTGCAATATTTGAAATCAGAAACATTTTAAATAAATTTCACTAATATCTCATGCCCGATTATTAATATCATAAGATTTAGTATCTAGAAAATACATTATATTGTTGCACTAAGAAACATCCTCAAACTCAGTGGGTTAAAGTAACAATGATTTATTCTTACTCATGCATCTGCTGTTGGGCTTCCAGCAGGGGTCAAGGTGAGTCTGTGCTTAGCTGGCCATGGATTCAAATTATAGATTGGGTTCAAATCTCCAGGTGTTTCCTATACTTCTTAGATCCATGAACTAGCAAAGGCATTATCTTCTCGTGATGAGGACAGAAACTCAAGAGAGTGAACTGTGCATGTGCATTTCAAGCTTCTGCTTTTGTTGTTTGTTAATGTCCCATCAGTAAGACATGTAGTCAATCCTAAAGAAAATGAGTGTCGAAATGTATTCTATCTCCAAGGGGAGGAGCTGAGCAGTCACACAGCAGAAGGTGTGAATATGAGAGTGATGAAGAATTAGGAACCACTATGAAATCTTCCAAAGGAATGGAAGAACCAAGTCATAATAGTCATTTAACAATGCATTCCTTTTTTAAAAATTTTATTTCTTTATTTGAGAGGTAGAGTTACAGATAGTGAGAGGGAGAGACAGAGAGAAAGGTCTTCCTTCCATTGGTTCACTCCTCCAAATGGCCACAAAGGCTGGAGCTATGCCTATCTGAAGCCAGGAGCCAGGAGCCAGGAGCCAGGAGCCAGGAGCCAGGAGGGAGAGGGAGAGGGAGAGGGAGAGGGAGAGGGAGAGGGAGAGGGAGAGGGAGAGGGAGAGGGAGAGGGAGAGGGTCTCCCATGTGGGTGCAGGGGGCCCAAGCACTTGGGCCATCTTCTACTGCATTCCCAGGCCACAGCAGAGAGCTGGATAGGAAGAGCAGCAGCCAGGACTAGAACTGGTGCCCGTATGGGATGCTGGCGCCGCAGGCAAAGGATTAACCTACTGTGCCACGGCACCAGCCCCCATATTCTTTATTATTAACATTTATGTAGCATGGAAGCAGAGTGCACTGGAGAAAGAATTGAATTTATTTAAATTCAGTAACCATTCACTGGCTATCTACTCCTTGTAATGCGGTCAGAAAATAGTAAAGATCTATGTTGTATGTAGAGAACCTTGAGCCTGAGAGGTTAATGGTGGTAATTGGGTGGGACTGACTCTCAGTGCTGAGTGAATTAAGACAGTGTCTTAGATGCTCGTGAGACCTGCACTAGCCGAGAGTCTTCTTATAGTCCTTTTTTATTTTTATTTTCATTTTTATTTTTTTGACAGGCAGAGTTAGACAGTGAAAGAGTGAAACAGAGAGAAAGGTCTTTCTTCCGTTGGCTCACCCCCCAAATGGCCGCTACTGCCGGCGCGCTGCGCCAATCCGACGCCAGGAGCCAGGTGCTTCCTCCTGGTCTCCCATGTGGGTGCAGGGCCCAAGGACCCGGGCCATCCTCCACTGCCTTCCCGGGCCACAGCAGAGAGCTGGACTGGAAGAAGAGCAACCGGGACAGAATCTGGCGCCCCAACTGGGACTAGAACCCTGAGCGCCCGGAGCCGCAGGCGGAGGATTAGCTTAGTAAGCCGCGGTGCCGGCTCTTATATTCCTTTAAACTCTACTGCTTTTATATTATTATTACTAAAGTAATACACAATTATTTTAGAAAATTGGAAAGTGTGTGTATTAAATTAAAAATCAAATATATTCGTATTTTCGTCACTTGTAAGTAACTGCTATCTGCTCCAGAAATGGACAGAGAGATGGTGGAGATTATGTAGATAAGTAGACAGCTGATTATACAGGAGTGTTTTTAATCTTTTACTTAACATATTATGGATGTTTTCAATGTCAGTAAGTATTCATATTTACACATATCATTAATGCTGCCTAATAGTTTGTCATTCTGTCATATTAATGTAGCAAATTTTATTTCATTAATTTACTGATCGACAACCAAGAATCACATCTGTGCTATTATAAACAATGTCGTTTTGTGTATATCGTACATCTCTGAACACTTGAGTTACCTAAAAGCAGAAAGAATACAAAGGATTCTCAGGAGTGCTCTGTGTGAGCAGAGAGATAATTTTTTTTTCAAGAGATTGTAAAGCAAAAGTCCAAGGGCTATAGCTAGGTTCCAAATCAAGAGAAATAATCTTAATGGAAAAAGGATCTGATTTTGCACCAGGCAAGGGAAATAAACGGACTTTCTAATTAGACACCCAAGGCAAACCTCAGGGGAGGGAATGGACCATAATATAAAAAATTTGAACACAAAAGAAAATGCACAAGCTAGGAAAAACACATTTTGTAGGATTAGTTACTAAGATATGTGCAGCAGGTAAAACTGTGAGGCAAATTGTACCGGAGAGAAGAAAATGCTGCACAAATCAACATGAATCTGTGTACCCAAACCAGTCTTCTAAAAGCTATCAGCATAAGGTTGACTTCCTGTGTGGAAAGGCATCCAGTCATCAAATGGTGCAAACGGGAGTGGCTTGACAATAAAGGGCACATTCAACAAGCCTGGCAGGGACATCTAACAGTGGTAGCACCAACTCTGCCACCTGTCTCAAGGAATAGGAAAACAAAGCTAAACTGGGGTTGTTTCCACACCTTATATGCTTGCAAATCATCCATCTGTATCAGCCTGCCTTTCTAAAGTGATAAAAGAGTAAGTCAGCATCATACTGCAATTTTAAGAACAAGGAGATGAGATGTACCTATTCTCAAGGTTGGTCTTCAGTAGTCTGGATGTCGCTGGAAGAATATCCTTAATAAATTCTGACAGCTACAATAAAATCTTCCCCTCCTATAATTACTCTATGAAGAAGAATGCTTTAATTTGAATCTAAGACAATAGCCTTAGCATATCAGGAAAGCATTTAAATTAGGATTCTTTTCTAAATTGAGAATATACTATTTTTATGGAATAAATTCTCAAATTATGTAGTTTAATTGCTTACTGTTGAAATTATTTTTTTAAATGTCATTTTTTGTTTGTTTTAGAAGTCAAGTATAGTGGCTAGTGCTGTGGCATAGTTAAACCTCTGCCTACAATGCTAGCATTCCATATGGGTGCCCATTCAAGTTCTGACTTCCAATCAAGCTCCCTGCTAATGTGCGTGGGAAAGCATCAGAGGATGGCCCAAATTTTTGGGCCCTTGGAAGACCTGAAAGAAGATTCTAGATCCTGGCTTCAGCCTGGTCCTGCCATCGTTGGGGACTGAACTAATGGATGGAAGATCACTGTCACTCCCTAGCTCTCTGTATCTCTGACTGTCAAATAAATAAGTAAATCTTTAAATAAAAGCATAAAGAATAAGTCAATACAATAAATGCACTGGACTCTAGTGAGAAAACTGGTAGAACTTATGAACAGTTTTCATCCTCTCAATTTGTGGTTGGAGATGATATAGAAAATTGAGCTGAAAAATGCATTGCACCCATAGTAAATTCCAAGGTGCATGAGAGAAGGGACTGGGTTTGCTTTGTTCACTTTTCTAACTAGGCATCTTAAAGTAAGCACCCAGTGAATGAACCTTCAAAGTGTATTTTCTTGTTGTTTAGTCTTTTTTTAAGGAAGTCAACTATAAAGGAAAATATATTAAAAAAGGAGAAAGATTGAAGAAGAGAAAGAAGGAAGGGAAGAAGGAAGGCAGAGAAGTATAGAAGGAGGGAGGAAGAAGAGAGAAAGGATAGAGGAAAGGAGCAAAGGAAGAAGAAAAGGAAAGAATGTGGAAGGAAATAATCAAGATGTAAAGGAAAATGTAGGAAGGAAGGAAGACATTCAATAGAAATCTTGGATTTTCAAGTGTTGGTTTTCCTCCAATGAGGTTCCAACCCTTTCAGTCAATGTTTTATCTATTAAGTTGTAGAATCATATTAATCAACTGTCTGTCCCTGTTTCAATGTCCATCTCTTTCTCATTTTCTGAAACCAGGACAAGAGATTCCCTTTTTGTGCCTCCTGGTTCTTTCTCTAAGCCTCAGGCCTGGGGAAGGGGGCTGGTGAGGATCACCCATCACGTGACCCGGGAGCCACCAGAATACACCTCCAAGGACACTCGCTTTCTGTTCCCTACCCTGGCGCCTCACTAGAGCGGGCTGAGAAGACGCCCCTGCGTTAAGTCCTTGCTTTGTGTGCTCTTTCCTGACCATCCAAGTAGTTTTGACTAGTTTGGCACGGTGCTAGTTAAAATTCATTCTTTAAAAGCGAATATCCACTTAGCTCCTCTCCTCTGAACTTTCGTCATTCATTATTAACAGTGAAAGCCAAAGTGCATGAAACAAGTTCAGCCCTATCTGTGTCTGGCATGAAAGTGATGTCTGGGCGTATTAGTGGGACACGGCTCTATCTTACATAAAGTGATGCCTGGGCCCACAACAAAGGCTCTGACTCTCAGCGCCTAATAGGATCACCTACTTCAAATGTGAAACTTCCTTCTTTGAAATATTTGTTGAGATTTCATAAACCTATGAAGATTCTCAAACTCAAACAAAACCTCCTCGGCCTCGATGCAAGCTCTGACTCTAAAGAGCTTTCTGTTCTATAAACCGGTTATTGGATCTGGGTCCCAAGCCGGACAGGCGGGGAAGTGTGGGCAAGTCTGCAGAGGGAGAGCTTGCTCTCCACTTTCGCTTTTTGATACAAAACATAAAAGTCATCTGGCTTTGACTGCAGAAAATGAATCATATTAAGCATTTTAAAAGCACTATTCTTTTGGTAAGGCCTAATTTCAGACCGATTAACACTTTAATATGAAACAGAAGCACATCATTTCATTAGAAGACAAAACAAGGCTTCTCAGCTACCATATGCTGTCTCTTCCTTTGGAAAAAAAAAATCTTTTGAAACCTCAGATTGCAGATTGAGCTACAAGACAAAATGCAAATTTGGCACCAACGCCCACCCCAGGTGAGCAGATTGCTTTGTGAAGGAGCCACACAATCATAGGTTTGAGGTTTTGCTTTGCTTTTGACAATGCTCATGCTCACTCTATTCAGTAACAGAAGACTTGGCCCTTGCCCTAGAAAGCTGTCAGAGAAATATTCTTCTGTGAAAATAGAAATCAAAAGAATCTTTCAGTGTGTTCTTCCTAAGAATGTCTACCCTGACACAAAGAGCAAAGAGACACTTTGTACCACTGATTTCACAGATTACTTATTTATTAAAAAGATGAAACAAAATTATAGCTGTCCCTTTTCAATATTTAAATTTTTTTAATGATAATGCCTTTAAAATGCACAGAACATGAATGCAGGAGCTGGTGTGATAGGAGAAAGCCTTATTGCACATAATTAACAGACACATAATGTCTGGTAACTAGTAATTTCCTTCTAGCTGAGTAAGGAAATAATTTAATCATGTTGATCAAATGAATCCCAGGAGCCCAGTGTAACATTATGCCTAAAAAAAAAAAATCTACATTAACTGATAAAAGACTACTTGGTTAAAAAAAACATGGTTTCCAACCTTGTTTAGGTATCCTTAATAGTATTTAAAATACAGGCCTGATTTTAGTAATTGGCTTAATCTGACATTTTAGGAATATTATTTTCCAACACCGGCTGAGGCTACAAATATTGGCATGGTCCACTTTTGTAGAATGGACTAAATCCTAAGTGTTGCAAGATGTGTGTTCCCCTCGCTAGTGCAAACAGCTCCATCCTTGCTTAGAGAAGAGGAGCTGTGAGGAGGGGATTCATGACAGGCAGGGTCTGGGATGGGTGGCTGGATCACACATCCATTTTTTTTTTTTTTTGGTAAGAATTTAAGAATTTCTTTTCTAGAATAACATCCCATATTCAATAACTAAATATAGACCCCTCTGCTCATCTATAAACAAGCCAGGGGAAGTTTTATTCCAAATCGGTCCCCCAAACACCTTCCTCTTCAGGAGAGGACATCCAAGTGGTGATGACCTGGTGTTTCCTTTGGAAATCTTTTGTGGTCTTTCCCATTGTTCTCCTGAACTACTTGGAAAAGGCAGCCGACCACCTTCATGGTATCTGAAGTCAGCTATCGGTAATGAGGTGATATAATTTAACACTTACCGTAAGACATTTTATCCATCTATTGTTTGCTAAATAATTCCTGCAATAACACTTTTATTCTTTCCATAATTCTTCGGGGCCATGCTGGAGGACTAATATTTTTACTGCACTGATTGATGTGGGGTCCTGGCGCTCGCTAGTCCCCGTGAACAGAGGTTATTGATACGCATCAGGAAGATTGGGGGGCGTGGAGGGGGCAGGGAAGGCACTCAGAGGCCCCTACTGCATGGAGAGCACATCAGGGATCAGAGGGTTAATACCATTTTATGAGGTTGTAAAAATCTACCCCAAGATTCTTGTGTTAGCAATATTCTTTGTGTAAGATGTATGTTATTAAAACAAGTAGCAGCATCTGAATTAAAGTGACAGTATGATGGATGACTACTGAAGGGGAATCGGAGCCGTTTGCAGCATTTTGGGCTAGATGTGGGAATTCTGCCTCAGAGGCAAGGAGCTTGGCAGACACATTGATTCCGGGCTGACGCGTGTTCATAAATATGCCCCCAGAGAGGTGTGGCCTAGCAGAATTTACAAAATTATGTTCATGAATTATTTAACATTTATTTATGGATGCTATATTTAAACAGTATTTGCCAAGGCGAATGGACCATAGCTTACAGAGTGATCTTTAGATAATGCAAATTCTGCACAAGGCAGAGGTGGCGGGTGGCTTGCCCAGTGATGCTGAGCCTATCAAAACCATATTAGGGGAGATGAGTCCACTGACTCTGGAGCTGCCCCTCCGAGACTGGAAGTGTTTCTCTGGTGCAGCGGAGCTCCAGAGCAAGAGCAAAGATCCAGGGATTTTTCTTCTTTAGGAATTTGTCTACATCAAAAGACAAGATTATTCTAGTTCTGATTCATAATGAGTTTTTCTATTTACAGCTGTCTTTTCATAATTGTACTCTCTCAGTTTGAGGTTGAAAAGGAGAAAGGGGAAGCTTTACAAATTGCTAGAACATGGACACACCTCTGTAATCATGTTGAAAGTCACATCCAAACATATGAAGGTAAAATTATGATTTATACAGTTATTAATTTTGTGTCATATCTTTGGCATGGGCGATATGCCAGAGACTCTACTGCTCACCAAATACTCTAGCTGCTGTCAACATTTGTCTTTTTCCTGGAAGGAGGGTGGTGCCTTCTGGCTAGTTCTTGCTTATGAAATGTGCATGAGTCACTTCTATGGATGAGTCACACAGGTTCTCAGAGGTTTTCCTTTTCTTGTCATGGTCTGAGGAGGCTACATGTTGTAGGAGATTCAGTTACAAAATAGGGGGGCTCCCACAGCCCACCCCTCTGACGGGAGTTGAGTTCCCTCCTACCTGCCCGGGATGAGTAGCGTGATAGAGAAATTACAATTGGCTTGGGTTAAGACTGAGATTTGGTGGTTGCTTATTGCTGTATTTAATGGAGACTGTCTTAATTAATGAGTAGGCCAGTGATACTCACATCGCCTTTCTGTGATGAAATAGGATGCTCACACCAGAATATAAATCAGCACATTACTCAGGTTGGGAAAGTCGCACCATGAGAAATAGGTCAGGTGACCTGAACAGTGCATCTTCTCACAGAAACTCTGTAACTAACCTCACCTGACAAGGTAGAGTTCATAGACACACTCCGAGAGTCACTGCAGTAGACAAGTAGACAATGGCACTTTGTGTTTTGTTTTGTTTTGTTTTTTGCTTCTTGGTAAGCCTAAGTCTTTCCACAAAGATTGGGGATAGTCACAAAGGGAAAGAAAAGTATATAATAGACCAGATAATATTTTTCAAGAGATAGCCTTTATGATTTTGTCTTTCTATTAATTTGAAACCACAATCTACCAAGAAGAAACAGGAAAAATCTTTTCCATTTTGATTCTTCTCAAAGGAACAACAGTATTTTTCTCTTCCAGAAAAGTCACTGTAACTGCAAGTACACAACACAGCACAACCCCCTCCCACACACACACACACTTCTATCTGAATATTTAGGATAGTTACTAGTGTAAGTTAAAAACATAGTACATTACTGGGGAGTGAGTGAATAAAATCTGTTTGCATTAGCCAGAACATAAGTATTGGAAGCACTGACTACACTAATATAGTGCATAACTGTGGTGGATTTCACAAATGTTGCTGGCATGGTCAGAAATGAATTCTCTATCTTTTATCAGATCTTTTAATAAAATGGCATAAGGAAGCTCCTTAGAATTTCTGTGACTTGACATAGACTGTTGAATTCTAACTGATACTTGTTATAAAGCTTTTCAGGACTTTCATAGGGTGCAGTAAAAGTGCTAGAAAATTGGAGAAAAGTAGTTTTCAGATGTATAGAAAAATACACAGTTCTTCTCTGACCTCCAGTTCTCTCAAAAGCAGGTCCAAGACACGATATGAGTACTGATCTGTTATTTTTGGGAGGAGAAGCCGATGGTGAGGGAAGGAAAAGGAGACAAACCAGGCATTCATGCAAAGCAAAGAATGCTATGAGCAACGAGTTAGCTTCTTCTGCAAAGTGGACATCGATGGAACTCAGAAGGTTTCTCAGCACATGTGTGTGTGTGTGTGTGTGCCAGGCACTCAACAGAAGCTTCACCTCAGAAGGAAGGGATGAAATGAATATTACCACCTCACCTCCCCTCACCTTCTCTCCTCCACTGAACCAAGCGTACAGCATGGAGGGGGTCATTCCCCACAATTCTGGGTTGGATACTTCAGCCATCTGGTAGCTGTGTGGGCAGCCCAAAGAACAGTGCTTCATTCGGGTTGAGAAGTGGAGAGACAGCCCAGCACTGTGAGAGCTTGGCAGGAGGTGAAATACCATCCTGTCCTAGGATTCAGCTCGGACTCCAGTCAGCTGACAGAGCCAGCCCAAGTCACTGGGAGTTTTAAGTATATTTAAGGTTCTCATCACAAGAATTTTCCTTGATGATGTTTTCCACAGTGACCCTGGCTTTGCTCCTAGTCCTCTTCCCTGACCCTGTTTCCCCATCAGCTACCAGTGCTCACTCATTCACCCACATTTCCCACTATATCCTGCTTCTTGTGGAATCTAATGCTCAAAGTGAGCAAGCCCCACCACCAGTGATCTTAGTTACTGGAGGAATACTCTTCCATGCGTTGAAAACAAGCATCTTTATAAGAAGTCCTTCCTTCATCCTTGCTAATCAGGTGCCCCTTCGTACACTATGTCCACATACTCATTATATTTTTATTCAGATAGTTGTCACATGATATTCTCATAATCATTTATGTGTCTTTTTCTACCCACTAAACTGTTAGCTCTGAGGGAACCCAAACCATGAAATCATACAGAATGAGTTTGAATGTTGGTGTCTGACAACTCTGATTTCCCCAGAACTTACTTGCTTCATGCTCTGACAGTTCAACTCATGGTCCACCTTTCTGAGATTTATCACCTTTTAATCCAACTGCTATCATAATACCTTATTTGGTGTGAATGAAAGTTAGCAGAGACAATTTAATGCTGCTGCCCAACAGAGTAACTGGCACACAGTAGATGCTAACTAAAGATTCATTTTAAGTCTTAATCCAGGTTTCACATCCCTTTCAATCCCAGTTGGGTGGCTTGTGAACGACAAAGAATTTCCAATTTGTGTAATATTGGTGAGTATGTGTAGTGCTTATATATGGCAGGGATGATTGTTAGCACATCACAAGAGTTTACTTATCTGATTCTAACAGGTAGATATAATTTTTATGTGAAAAAATTTACATAACACTTACTGTATGTTAGACATAGTTCCAAATACTTAACACATTTTAATGCACATAATAGTCCCCTGAGGCCATCATCATCCTCCCTGTTTTTCAGATAGGAAAACTGAGACACAGATAGGTTAGTGTCTCACCCAGGACTGTACAACTACTAAGATGTGGGATTCAAACACAGCTCATCTGTTCCAGAATCTGCATTCTGTAGAGTGTAGTGTGCTATAAATCAGCTCCTAAGTAAAAAAAACTCCCATGTATTTTTTAGAGCTTTCATCACTTTTAGATGAATAATACTTTTCTAGAAATGGCCCTATCCCCTTTTTTAAAAATGAATATTTTTGGGCTGGCGCCATGGCGCAGTAGGTTAATCCTCCGCCTGAGGTGCCGGCATCCCATATGGGCGCCGGTCCTAGTCCCAGCTGCTCCTCTACAGATCCAGCTCTCTGCTGTGGCCTAAGAAAACAGTAGAAGATGGCCCAAGTCCTTGGGCCCCTGCACCTGCTTGGGAGACCAGGAGGAAGCACCTGGCTCCTGGTTTCGGATCAGGGCAGCTTGGGCTGTTTCGGCCATTTGGGGAGTAAACCAACGGATGGAAGACCTTTCTCTCTTTCTCCCTCTGCCTGTAACTCTACCTCTCAAATAAATAAATAAAATCTTTTTAAAAATTTAAAAAATGAATATGTTATGTCTTTACAAGTACTTCCATTACCTAGATATGGTTTCTTTGTATTGAGCAATTGGCTCAATTGATTAATTTTAAGCTATGGCAACCTAGCTCTGGTTGATGGAAGGAATCAATTAGACAAGACTAGTATTAATCCTTACCCAAGATAGATTTGACACCAGCACAAACACAAGAATAAAGAGAGCTAACACTTGTTCTTCTAACTATTTTCATTACTCTATCATATTGCTGCTCACATCCTTACACCATAGGACATTTCTACCCGAAGACTCTTGCTTTCATATGCAGTTTTTGGATATCCCATAAACTCTACCTGAGTCAACTCAATGTGTGTACATGTATGCATATGAGATGAGACATAATAAAATAAAATTCCCCAGTCCATAAAATTGTATAGGCATCATAATAACAAAAGTACGAGGACATTTTCAAACAAAGTACAATGTTAGCAACATTGCTGCTTGCCTTGTGAATGAATTGAATTTGGGCCCAGACCCAGGTCACCATGATCTCATGAATCACCAAGCAATGTTTATACAATGTTGAGTACCTTCCAATATCCAGAGGACAAAAGTGAGCACATATTAAAAATCTAAAGAATTGAATTTTTTAGCTAAAGGCCTACTGAAATCAGATAAAATTCCTATATCATTTCCTTCTTCCCTGTCTTCCCCTGAGGCAAGAGTGTGAGACCCTAACATAAACCTAAGCTTGTCATCATCTTAAAGTATATACTGTTTTTCCATTTATGCCATCTTTCATACAGTTTTTTGCTGTGAGCAAAAAATTACTCAAATTCCACAGAAATGTTATCTGGAAGGTATCATTGTCCATCAGAGAAGGTGCTTAGTGCAGGTAAGACCGGAGAACTGAGAAAGCTCTTCTGTAAGTTAACAGTGTTTCCTTCAGAGTTAGCATAGATATTATTCATGTTTGACCTTTTACAAATGAAAATAAAATTATTCCTTATAGCATGGTGTGCATTTTCCTATCCTAAGGTCTCTACCCTTAATTTTGGTATTTACGTATTTGAGAGAGATGTTAGTATGGTTGGTATTAGCTATAAGAGCTCACATGTCCCCCTAAACAAAATTCTAGTTTTAAAAAAAGACACACACACAGCTGTCTGATAAATTTTCTGCCTTTCATTCCTCTCACCAGGTCTAATTATTTTTGAATGACAAGTTTCAGGTACATTCTCATGTGACGAACTCTCATTCTTCTTCATCTTTTTCCCATTATGGGCTTCAGTCTTTCTCTCCCAGTAAGCTAGGCCTTTGGCAAAACCGTGGGGCAGACTTGGCAAAACCGTGGGGCAGACAGGAAGCAAGAGGCCAGACCAAACTATCCCAGGTTATTTGCAGAATTCCCACAGCATTACTTTATTTTGTTGTTAAATTAGTCACATGCAGAAAACAGCAGGCTATGGCTACCTATGCAAAATACTTTTTTTTTTTTTTCCCCCAGAGGTAAGCAGGGAGGGGAAGGTTAGGGAATCAGGGAGATAGAGAAAGAGTTACCATTTGCTGATTCACTTTTTTTTTTTTTTTTTTTGACAGGCAGAGTGGACAGTGAGAGAGAGAGACAGAGAGGAAGGTCTTCCTTTTTCCATTGGTTCACCCTCCAATGGCCGCCACGGCTGGCGCGCTGTGCTGATCCAAAGCCAGGAGCCAGGTGCTTCTCCTGGTCTCCCATGCGGGTGCAGGACCCAATCACTTGGGCCATCCTCCACTGCACTCCCTGGCCACAGCAGAGAGCTGGCCTGGAAGAGGGGCAACCGGGATAGAATCTGGTGCCCCGACCGGGACTAGAACCCGGAGTGCCGGCGCCGCAGGCGGAGTATTAGCCTAGTGAGCCACGGCGCCGGCCTCTGCTGATTCACTTTTCATATGCCCACGATGGCTGCAGCTGAGTGGGGGCCAGAGCCAGGCTTCCCACACAGATTTCAGGGACCTAATCACTTGAGCTACTACCTGTCACCCTCCTGGGACCTCATTGGTAGGAAACTGGAATTGAGAGCTAAAGCTGGCATGAAACCCAGGCACTCTGATATGAGAAGTGAGTGTCTTAACTGCTAGGCCAAATGCTCAACCTGTAAAATAGTATTTTTAAGGTGATGTTAGACCTTAAAAACAATAGCCACGTCATTGGTCCTTGAGGAAAAGCCCAGATATCTAGGGCACAAATCCTGTTTATTGTCTGGGGCAGTTACTTTGCTATAAATCTGTAGTCCAAAAAAGAAACTTGTCATTTTTGTGAATAATCTCATCTGCCATCATGATCCTGTCTTATCATGCCCTCACATTACAGTAGTTACTATGATGACATTATGAACTAGGAGTATAGCTCTTCCAGCCCAGTGTCCCCCAGTTACTTACTTTATCTCATTTCCTTTTCAGTGGTAGTGGTTAGGGTTCATTTTATCTCCATCCTAATTTCCTCCTAAATACTAGAATCCCTTGCTTATTGGATATGACTTCCCAACCCATGCTTATTCCAGCACAAAGTTGTGTATATTCACAGAAATGGCAAAGAGAGAACCCCCACAATCATACCCCTTCCTTTTTCTCTCCATGCGTGGTCTGTCTATCCTCCCTTCAGGACAGGAGGCAGTCCATATGGAAAATGCAAACATTTCAGGGCGGTGGCTGTGTGCAGTGGGTTAAGCTTCTGCCCACAATGCCGATGTCCCATGTGGGTGCCAGTTCGAGTCCATTTCTGATCCAGTTCTCTGTTACTAACCCTAGGAAGGCAGCAGAGGATAGCCCAAGTGCTTGGGTCCCTGCGCTCACATGGGAGACCCAGATGAAGTTCCTGGCTGCTGGCTTAGGTCTGGCCCAGCCAGTGCTGTTGCAGACATTTGCAGAGTGAACCAGTGGCTGTAAGATCTCTCTCTCTCTCTCTTTCTCTCTCTCTCTCTCTCTCTCCATTTCATTCTATTTGTAACTCCACCTTTCAAATAAATAAATAAAGTCTTTAAAAAAATTGAAATTATTCAAGAATGCTTAGTAGAGAGTGTCTTACAGATGAGAGGGAGGACAAAGTTCTCCATGTGGGATTCTTATTTCTGAAAGAGTGAGAGAGGGGCTGGCGCCATGGCTCACTTGGTTAATCCTCCACCTGCAGCACCGGCATTCCATATGGGCGCCGGGTTCTAGTCCTGGTTGCTCCTCTCCCAGTCCAGCTCTCTGCTGTGGCCCAGGAAGGAGTGGAGGATGGCCCAAGTGCTTGGGCCCCTGCATCCACATGGGAGACCAGGAGGAAGCACCTGGCTCCTGGCTTCGGATTGGCATAGCTCTGGCTATGGCGGCCATTTAGGGGGTGAACCAATGGAAGGAAGACCTTTCTCTCTGTCTCTCTCTCTCTCACTGTCTAACTCTAACTGTCAAAAAAAAAAAAAATGAAAGAGTGAGAGAAGGCAAAAATCACATTAAAAACAAAGATATTTGTTCACAGTTCAAATTTGCGAAAAAGAAGAGAGGGAAGCTGTAAACAGATTGATGGGCTATGTGCAAGATTTCCACATGGGAAATGACAGGAACAAGGAGAAGGTTGGATAGAGGGCTTTAACTGTGAAGAAACTAGAAGAGATCCGTGGACAAAATTTGTGGGGCCTGGGGCAAGGGTACAAACAGAGGAACAAATACTTTATGACTAAATGTTTTTAAAATTTAAATCAAAATATCATCTATTTAATAAAATAGATTTCATTCCCAAACCTTGATATATTTTTAGTTATAGCAATAATTTACAAAAATACTTATGTAAAAGTAAAGTTTTTATAACATGGAAAACTGAAAAAATATGAGAGTAATAAATTCAATTATTAGTGCACATGTATATTCTATTGATGGACCCATGATGTTGAACGAGTAGTTGTATTATGTATTTCCCATAAAACATGTTTCTTATCTTCATTTTGGCAAAATCACTCTTTATGTTATTATAAAAAGTCTCATAAGTTATGTGCTACCGAAAATAATGCCAAATCTGACCACCTTTCATGAGTCATTGTCATTATTACAATGTGTTTTATTAATTTTAGTTCTAGAAACTCTAGTCACCATGGTAGTAGCAATTTGAGTTGCCAATAGCATTCTTAAATCAACACTTAGATTTAAGGAGATAAGATTTTTTTAAAATATTTAGATTGATTGCTTAAGATAAACTGTCAGTATCAAACATTATTACAAGATTTTAAATTATTATGAATTTCTTCATATAAATTACTAACATTCATATTACATAGTTTGTAGATTTATACAGTAATATAAGGGATTGATACTGCATTTCATGCTTTTTAAATGTAGACACACATGCATTAAGAAAACTGTGAAATGTTTAATTTTTAAAAATGTTCACTCAGCTCAGGCATCCTGTGCAATTGTTGCATACTTTATACTATTTTTCAAAACCCTACATTGCAAGAATTGGAAATTTGAAAAGGAAGAGGAGCAAGAACAGAGATATTTGGAAATGGCATTTTGTTATGCAAGAATTCATTGGGTTCCTGCTATCAGAGAGAAAGGATCTGACAAGTTAATTTATCTCCTCTCACTAAATGCTTTAGTTGCTAAAACCTGACTGCACTTGATGCAGTGTCTGTCTCTGAAGTCAGCAGGAGCACTACCTACAAAACTTCGCAGCAGTCAAATGCAGCTGCTTTTTGTTTCAAAGACATGAGGAAATAGACATGGAAAAGCATTTCCTTCCAGGGCTTGAACAGTGTTACTTACAACAGCGAATGTTTAATGTCACGCTGGGCGGACCAATTCTGGACATCGAATCCCTAGTGACAGAACGTTTCTTGAAACTATTGCAAGTCTGTTTCAATGATATGTGGGCCCTCTAAAGTATGGAGTTCAGGTAACAGCTCTCTTTCCAAGGTCCAGGTATCCTGCCTAGAAAGTTTTGGCCCTCCTTACACCTCATTCCTCAGCTGTCTCGATAGCCTTGTCTTTTCTTTTTAAGTCTTCCTCGTCTCTATTAGTTCTTCTCTCTACGACACACTATTTTTTCTTCCCTTCATTTCTTCCTTTTCTTCACTGAAATTTCTATTTTTGAAATAATTTTTGAAGAAGTACATCAAAAATTATTTCTTAAATTTGTGTGTATGTATGAGAGACAGGGAGAGAGTGAGGGAGAGAGAGAGAGAGAGAGAGAAACAGAAATAGAGAGAGAGAGGCTGGTGCCATGGCTCACTTGGCTAATCCTCCGCCTGCGGCACCAGCACTCAGGGTTCTAGTCCCGGTTGGGGTGCAGGTTCTGTCCTGGTTGCTCCTCTTCCAGTCCAGCTCTCTGCTGTGGCCCCGGAGTGCAGTGGAGGATGGCCCAAATGCTTGGGCCCTGCACCCGCATGGGAGACCAGGAGGAAGCGCCTGGCTCCTGGCTTCGGATCAGCACAGCGCGCTGGCCGTGGAAGCCATTTGGGAGGTGAACCAACGGAAGGAAGACCTTTCTCTCTGTCTCTTTCTCTCTCACTGTCTAACTCTGCCTGTCAAAAAAAAAAAAAAAAAGGAAAAAAAAAGAGAAAAAAAAAAGAAATATATAGAGAGAAAGGGGCTACAAAAAAGTGAAATTATTTCCTCCCTTGTCTCTCCTCCAACAAGCATCCACCCTATAGGAAATTACTATAGAGATCTTAATTTATCTTTCTGGGCCATTTTCTACAAATTTTAAAAGTATAGAATTTTTAAAACAAATACAAATCATCAAATATATATTGGTATACAACTGATTGGTTTCCACTTAACAATGAATAATAGGTTTTTTCATGTCATTCTATAAACTTTTAATTTGTACATATTTCATGCTATGAATGTACCATTGATTTAACTATTTCTGCAAACAATTTTCTCCAATTTTGGGTAGTCTTTTTTGTAGAAATTGTCAAATTGATTTTAAAATCTATATGGAATTGCAAAAGACCTAGACTATCCAAAATTATTTTGAAAAGTAGCCACATTGAAGAACTTACCTGACTTAATTTCAGGTACAATAATAAAGACAGTGCAGTGCAGAATAATGATCAATACAAACAAATCAATGGACTAGAATACGGAGCCCAGGAATACGATCACAATTATTCAATCATTTGATTTGTGATAAAATTATGAAATCCAATGAAAAATGGAAAGTCATTCCAACAAATGGTGTTGGAATAAATAAATATCTGCATTGAAAAAAGAGAGAAGGCACATTATAGTTATCATCACATTGTTCATCAAAATTAACATTAGATGATAGACACAAAGATAAAATCTAAACTTATGTAGCTTTTTGTTTTTAAAGATTTATTTTATTTATTTGAAAGATAGAGTTACAGAGAGAGGTAGAAACAGAGAGAGGTCTTCCATCAGCTGGTTCACTCCCCAGATGGCTGAAGCAGCTGGAATTGTGCTAATCCAAAGCCAGGATCCAGGAGATTCTTCCAGGTTTCCCACACGGGTGCAGGGGGCCAAGGACTTGGGCCATCTTCTTCTGCTTTCCCAGGCCATAGCAGAGAGCTGGATCAAAAGAGGAGCAGCTGGGACTAGAACTGGTGCCCATATGGGATACCAGTGCTTCAGGCCATGGCTTTAACCCACCGTGCCACAGTGCTGGCCCCAACTTATGTAGCTTTTAAAGAAAGACAGGAGAATGTGTATACCAATTGAGGGTACTCAAAAGTTTCTAAAACAACTAATAGAAAGCAATAGTGCAACAGAAAAGAGTGAAAAGATAGACTTTAACAAAATTAACAATGCTTGCTTATGAAAATATAATATAATGAAAATAAATATGCAATCTAGAGACTCGGAGAAGTAGGGCCTACTTCAAAAGGTTTGTGGAAAAATGCAGTTAAAAGATTAAGTTTATTCTGGTACAAAAAATTGAAATCCATGCACTTTTTTTAAAAATATGCATTTTGATGAACTTTTTGAATATTCTTTGTATTTGCAAAACATCTGTAAAAGAATTAGAATCTAAGATACATAAGGAGCTGCTTCAACTCAGTAGTGGTTTGCAAAGTTGGTGCACTTGTCAAAACATAGTGAAGTTTCACTTATGATTAGTACATTTTATTGTATGTAAAATTAATTTCAAGAGAAAAATGTACATAAATGTAGAACTCTGGTTAATGCTATGAATAAAACACAGGAAGAAATGTACTCATGTTCATGATTTACTTAGAAGTACATAAAAATCTGGAGCCAGCCTTGTGGCACGAAAGCTTAAGCCATTGCTTGCAATGCCAGCATCTCACTCATCTCAGAGCACCACTTATAGTACAGCTGTTTTGCTTCCAGTACAACTTCTTGCTAGTGTGCCTGGGAAGGCAACAGAATATGATCCAAGTACTTAAAGTACTTAGGCCCCTGCCACTCACATTGGAGACCCAGATGGAATTTCTGGCTCCTGGCTGCAGCCTGACCCAGACCTTGCTATTATGGCTATTTGGGGAGTGAATCGGTGAATGGAGGATCAACTTTCTCTCTCTCTCTCTCTCTCTCTCTCTCTGTCTCTATCTCTATCTCTATCTCTCTCTCCTTTTCCCTCCATCTTTCTCTTTCACTCTGATGTCCAAATAGATACATAAACATTTTAAAGTTTTAAAAAAGAATGAAATTATTCAAAATCTACAGTATATTAGTAGATAAGAAAAGGATTTGATAGAAGAATAAATATTTGATGAAGTCTGATACAAGGTTAGTGGTAAAATCTAAATGGTGAATCTAAATATATATATATTAACTGTGAAATTAATTTTTGGTGTATGCCTGAACATTTTATATCGAAATATTGGAAAATTATTTTTTTAAATCGGAAGACAATCAAATAAAAATGATTATATCTGATAAGACAATTCAGTAGGTGACTGGATAAAACATAAATATATAAAAAAAAAAAACTTTCTAGAAAATGTAATAGGAAGTGAAGACTCAAATGATAATGGGGCTGGCGCTGTGGCGCAGCGGGTTAACACCCTGGTCTGAAGTGCCGGCATCCCATATGAGCGCTGGTTCAAGTCCTGGCTGCTCCACTTCCAATCCAGCTCTCTGCTATGGCCTGAGAAAGCAGTAGAGGATGACCCAAGTGCTTGGGCCCCTGCACCTGTGTGGGAGATCCAGAGGAAGCTCCTGGCTCCTGGCTTCAGATCGACGCAGCTCCGGCTGTTGCAGCCAACTGGGGAGTGAACCATCGGATGGAAGATCTCTTTCTCTCTCTCTCTCTCTCTCTCTCTCTCTCTCTCTCTTTGTCTCTCTGCCTCTCTGTGTAACTCTAACTTTCAAATAAATAAATAAATCTTTAAAAAATGATAATAGCATCAAAGTTATCAGACTCATAACGGCAACCAAATTTATAAGACTCTGTACTAGTGACACAAGCTAAAATTCATATGGAAGCACGTAAGAAATGTGTAAGAACAATACGAAGAAAATTCTAATGCTTTCCTGAACAGCATAGTCCTGAACATGCCATATGCTTCTATGCAAAAGAACTTATTGGGCTGGCACTGTGGCTCAGCAGGTTAAAGCCATGGCCTGAAGTGCCAGCATCCCATATGGGTGCCAGTTGTTGGAGTCCTGGGTGCTCTACTTCTGATCTAGCTCCCTGCTAGCTACCTGTGTTGGGAAAGCAGTGGAGATTGGCCCAAGTCCTTGGGCTCCTACACTCATGTGGGAGACCTGGAAGAAGCTCCTCGCTCCTGGCTTTGGCCTGGCCTAGTCCTGGTCATTGCAGACATCTGGGGAGTGAACCAGCAGATGGAAGAGCTGTCTCTGGCTCTCCTCTCTCTGTGTCTCTGGCTTTTGAATAAATAAATATTTTTTAAATGTTATTATAATTATTATGATATAAATTTTACTCATACTAATATAATTCAAAAAATTTCCAATGAAAAACAATGAAGTGAAATATGAAAAAGAAAACCCTAAACATATTTGCAAAAGTAAATAGATTGAATAGACAGGCTGAAATAACAAAAATCAGAGGGAAATGCCATGGGATATTAAAGTAAATTATAGCATCTCAGTTACTAAAACAATGTTCATTTGCTAAAATGATCATTTGTGAAAAAAGTTTCTATTATGATGCCGTGTACAAATATAATTTCAATGGATTTTTTAATAAAAGAGACAGGGGCAGAGAGAGAGAGAAAGTCTTCCATGCACTTGTTCAGTTCCCAGATGGCCGCAAAGACTAGAGCTGCGGCAATCCAAAGCCAGGAGCCAGGAGATTCTTCTGGGTCTCCCACGTGGGTGCAGGGCCCAAGGACATGGGCCATCTTCTACTGCTTTCCCAGGCCATAGCAGAGAGCTGGATCGGAAGTAGAGCAGCCAGGACTTGAACCAGTGCCCATATGGGATGCTGGCACTGGAGGGGCAGTTTAACCTGCTACTCCTCAGCTCTGACCCCCAATGGATTTTAATGGGAATGATTCTTCTGTTTCATAATGTTTTGGAATTTTATGCAATTAAATTTACTGTCTGACTGTTGGTATCTAATTGATTCATTTCACAAAGGTAAGAAAATTTTTCTTTTTTTAAAAAAATAGATTAAAATGATACTTGTGTATTTTTATAGAGAGCAGTTCAATATTTCTGCACATATCATAATATAAGGTGATTAAACTTGGCAATTAGTCTTCCTATTTCCTTTGTTATGAATTATAGTGACCCTACTCTTCTGTGTAACACCACATTATCTTTTTCCATTATCCATCCTGCTTCCATTCTTCCACCCTTCCCTGCCCCCACTTTTCAATATCAAGGATGGTTGTGGAATAATACCTTTTTGTTATTTATTAAAATAATCACAAAAATTTCTGAAATCTATTAATATTGGCTATTGCTTGCATACATTGCCAAGCATTGAACTGTCTTTGCGTTAATAAGCCTTGTAAATATGTTGTCTCCTGTTTTTAAACAACTTTTGTTTTATGAAATTCAAACTACATTTATTGTAGTATAAAACACTTGATTTGCTATAATCTTCCCAGTGAATGCTTTAAATTCATTAACCAACTACTGTGTATACTCTGGGCTTGCGCTACACTGCTCAATGAGACAGAAGTTGTATATTCTCTGCTGACGGTCATATGCTTTAATGTGAGGAAAAAAGTTTACATGAAGATTTCTGGTAAAGTTAAGTGCTGGAAGACAGTAAGTCTGGACGGGGTGATGGAGTAAGATTGAGTACATCAGAAAATAACATTTACAATGAAATCCGAAGTCTTTTAAGCAGAAGAACAACAGTATTTTGTTTTATTAAAATGAACATTTTGGATGTTATACTGTGGATAAGATTAATAAATGGGGATGCCATTTAACTGGCTATAACTGTGGAAAGAGTGGTAAACATATGATGCTTATTTGTGTTAGGGGCAGGGTGAGCCAAATCAGTGAGTAATAGAAGAGATGTTTGCTTTTCAAAGTCTCTAAGGGATGAGTAGGAGGAGAGGAATTAAACTATGCTTTGAAAATGTCCAAGATAAAGTCCTGGGATGAGTGTTTGGTCTAGCAGTTAAGACACCAGTTGGGACACTTGCACCCCATATCTGAGTGCCTGAGTTCAAGTCCTGGCTCTTCCTGACCCCAGCTTCTTGCTAATGCAGGACCTGGGAAGCAGTGCTGATGACTCAAATAGTTGGGCCTCTGGTACCCATGTGGGAGATCTGGGTTTGTGTTAGAGCAACTTGATAAAACATAATAGAAAGTAGAGTCAGACAAGACAAAGGCACAAAAGCTTCTAATGTGGGGATGTATGGGTCCTTAGTTGTATTTATTTCAGGTTCTTGTCTCAGCATAGGAAATGAGTTCAAAGCAGATACATAAAGAGTAAGAATGGGAGCAGGACTTATTTAAAGAGATTAAAAAGATACTATAAATTCAGAAGTGAATGCAGACAACCTCATGAGGAGTATCACATTCCACTCCAGTTCAGTCTCTTATCTTTATCCAGTATGGAGTGCTGCCCTAATTGAATATACGAAGGAGGTAGAGTTTGGTCAAGGTTCAGTACGTATGATGATCTCTGGGGGAGATTTGCTGATGCCTCCACAAGGAGCTCAGCTTACACATGTTCATCATGTCATCTTCCTGCAAGACAGAGGGAGTGCAGGTGCATTATGGAAAAGTAGGTTGCTATATCAACACAGATGGGGTAGACTTATTAGTAATGCAGGGCTACAGCACAGAGACTGCTGGAAGTCTCCTTGTCCTTCACTAACTCCCTGCCTAGCCCACACCACTTCCAGAAAGACGAAATGATCAAATGTGCTGAATGCTGTGAGACATAGAATAGGATGAAAGCTGAAAGGTTACCACCATTTTTGGTCATGCAGATGCAGTTGAACTTTGATGAGGTAATTCATATCAGTGCTGGGAACTGAAAATAAACTCAAGGTATTTGTTCAGTGAATAGGAAGTAAAGATGTAGAAATAGCAAGTGGTTTTGATTTATTTCAATGTAATTCATAGAGAACAATCCGCTGGAACTAGGCTGTTAAGTATGTACTCAAGTAACAAAAGAAAAGTCATTTTATCTAATAAATCCTATTTAGGGAACTGAGACAACTAAATATAACAACTATTATGTTTAGCTAACTGCCAGACCCTGTATCATTTTCTTCCTTAGACATCCGCAGGTTGACAGAATAGAGTAAATATTTAAAGCAAACAAACACAAACAGACTTTGATCACGTTGAGTTAGTGTGAAGAATGTTCCCATCTCTCTGGCTCTATCAAAACTACATTGTTTCTATGGTGAAATACTGCATTTCTCTTTACTCCATTTGAGAAATAATTCATCATTGCTGAACTTTCCCACCAGAAATCTTGGACATGATACAAGTCTTTACTTCAGTTCCATTAAGATTTTATTTTAATAATCTAACCTTCTATCCAACAAAGTTTATTTTTTTTTTCATTGCTCTACTTCCATCTCATTCTTATAATTGGTAGCAATTGTATCATATCAACTGGCTTTTCTGGCAGCCAGAATTAAATTTAAAAAAATAATAATAAAGGTTGTTTTTCACTTGTTAGAAAGTCCGGAGAGGCTTGATGTAAAGTTTTCTCTTTTTTCCCAATAATTTCATGAAAATGGAATAGAAATACTTTATCACTGTATAGTCCTCTTTGTCTTTATGAAAATATTGTGTTTCAATGATCTCAAATGAGTGACTGATATTCATGAAAAGAATCTTATACCTAATTATTTTGGACATACTAATCCATATTCCACTCCAAAGTCTTGATTCTGTTGAGTAGGACTCAAAATGGCAGTGGAAGAACAGTACTTAAATTTTTATGGTCTCTTTGGAAATCCTTTGGGAACAAAGAATGTTGCAAATTAGACAGAATGGACAAAGCTATGCTTTGGAAGGCAGTTTTAATAGGACACAAAAGGACACTTTGACCTCATCACAGTTGTGTGGAGGGCAATCATCACTCAGGCTGTACTTGGATTATCCATAAAACTGGGATTGAAGAGGAAAATTTGGCTGTTCAGAGAAGTATTCAGTTGGAATTGTAGAGAGGAACAGTTATAATAGGAGGATATTCTTAGAAGCTAGGGAGAAATGATGTTGCCAAAACTACCTACTATTATGCTGTAAGTTAAATAAGCATTTCTCTCGTTGTTTCTACAAATGAATAAATGCTCTGAATAGTGACTGGTGTTTGTGAATCCCAAGTAAGTGTGAAGTTGTTCTTAAAATGCTTATAAAAACCAGAATTTTACCAGTATCACATTGGGAAGAAACATGCCAGTTTGAATTTTAGAGCTGTTAGATCAGGATTTGTATGCTCTCCCATCTAATTGGCAGATAAAAGAACACCTTCCAAAATGTAATTCTTGAATGTGCATCTTGAAGAACCATTGTCCCACAAACCAGTCTTCTCTGGTAGTTCCATCATAAAACTAATCATAAAGAATTGTTCTGAAATATTTTTGAAATGACTGTAGTGGTCAGAAATGAAAACATTTCCCACTAATTCAGGGTCAACCCTAATATGTTACTAGAGTTGATGTCACCCTTTTTCTAGGAAATAATAAAGTGGCTGTATTCTTATCCCAGAGGATGTCCAAAGGGAACTTTGAATTGCTTATAATGATTACTTTCCAGTGGTCTAAATGAATTACCAGCCTCCTTGGGGAACAGTATTCAGTATAGGCCAAAAGACAGAGAACTTTATCCTTGTAATAGAAGGACAAATCAAAAATTAGAGAGGATGTCACAGATACCAAGATCTGCTGCGGGAGAAATACCCAGTCTGTGATTATCCAGGGGCTGATTATCTAAGCTCTTTGTTTATCCTCTAGGTCTTATTTTTTCATGTGGTAGTTTAGCATTTTATTAAGGTTCTATGTAATGCCAGGCTCTGTGCTGATGCTTAATGTGCATTTAACCCACTGGGACATATTGATATTCTGTTCTATAAATGAGAATATTGGGACTTAGAGGTATTAAAAACAAAACAAAACCTATCCAAGTTTACCCAGATAAGAGCAAATCTGAGATTTAGGGTCTAGATAGTATGAGTCCAACTCATGTCCCATTAACCTTCACACTAAGCTAACACCTTTAAACTGAGGATTGGCCTATGACACAAAAAAGGAGATGAACATAAACCAACAGAAAAAAATAATGCAAAAGCTGTCCCAACTAAAGTTTGGCTTGGCATTTTGGGTGAGGCATATTTTTCCTGCTGTCCACTATCAAAATTAAAGGAATTAGCTGTGTTAAGATTTTTCTAAAACTTTGGAAATTGATTGATAATTAAGGTAGCCTAACTGCAAACTGTGCTATGATTGCTCCTGGTATCGAGAAATATGCCATAGCATATCAATCATCACTCAATAGTTATTATACCTTTTACTGTAAATTTGACAATTAGATAAAAAGCACTAGAGATGAAGACTTCTCACATAATCTTTATGCATGAGTAATTCCCGGCATAGACTCCAAGAAAGATAAAAGGGGATAATAGAATAGAAGGGTTTGAGAAACTTGAAAACCCCAGAATGTAAAAACTGATGAGAGAATGAAATGCCAGAACATTTTATTCACACTTAAGCTTCTGGGGAGAAATAATCAGTGAGGATTAACTTGTCCAAGGTTATCCAATTGTCTTCCTGACTGAGCAATTTGGTATTTGAGATTTTACTGTGTTTATCAAAGTCCTAATACAGAACTGGGAATATTCTTTATCAGCTTTGCTTCATTCTTTGGGATTTGGGGGGCAATTTTAAATTGTAGGATGAGTTACTAATAGACATTTCTTTATTTTTATCAAATAGTACTTTATGAGGAATTTAGCTTTGATTAAGTAGAGCGTTTCAACATTTTTCCACTAAGAACTGTTATGGTTGACACTAAAATGCTGTTGAATGACATATAAATCTTTTACTCATTTATTTTTAAATTTTGGTGTTTGAAAAGCTGATAATGCTTTGCATAATTGTTGGTTTTCTGTCAAAAATATTTTTTTCTGGGCAAAAATAGTTAACTGTTCATTTGTATGGGAATATACACATAAGAATTTACATTGGGTTATGTGCCTGACAGAGTTGAATTGGAGAAATCATAGTAATGTAAGAAGAGTTTTGTAATGCCTTATAGACGATGAAGAGTTACTACAGTTACTTATATATTTCTAAATGACCTAATACCTCAACATTCAAATAACCTAGAAACTTTATCTTACATATTTTTTAAAAGTTGTGCTTTTTTGTCTCTTGATATTTGACATAGTTACAGACATAGTTGTTTTCTACATCTTGCTTTAGGATTAAGATGATCTTTGATATATCATCCAAGCTGGTATGCTAGTTTAAATGAAAAAGGACATAAATGAATGATTACTACAGGTGCATAAAAGGGTGTTTCTCAGTAAGTGTTGTCACCCAATCTAGGAACAACTGTCCTATATGTGAGGTAATTAATGATTGTAGGAATTCAAGTCTTAAAATTAAGAAAAAATTTAAAAGAAAACATTACTTTATTCACTGAAGGCCTATGGCAGTACAGTAAACCCCCATGGAATTGTATTTTCAGTGTTTTTCTTTTACTGAGAACCAGGTTTTAAATTCTGCATCCGCAAGGAAAGTTGCAATTTCTGATTCAGCTTATTAGCACATCTGAATCTAAAACTTGTATCATTCCTTTGAAGCAGTTATTCTCAGTTCAAAATCCGCCATTTGTTGTCTTGATTACCATCTCCCTATATGAATGGATAAGCCTATGAAATGCCATCTATATGTAAACAAGATACTAGTTTGTGGTCCTTCTATCACTATAAGCTATTGTTTTAACACCTCCTAGAAAATCATGCACAAGCCTACCTCTGTATTTTTTCCCTTCATTTCATTCTTAGTTTTTTTTTTAAAGATTTATTTATTTATTTGAAAGTCAGAATGACAGGGAGAGAGAGAGAGAGAGAGAGAGAGGTCTTCCATCCAATGGTTCACTACTCCCCATTTGGCCACAATGACTGGAGCTGCGCCAATCTGAAGCCAGGAGCTTCTTCCAGGTCTCCCATGTGGGTGCAGGGGTCTAAGGACTTGGGCCATCTTCTACTGCTTTCCCAGGCCAAAACAGAGAGTTGGATTGGAAGTGGAGCAGCCAGCTCTTGAACCGGTGCTCATATGGGATGCCGGCGCTTCAGGCCAGGGTGTTAACCCACTGCGCCACAGCGCTGACCCCCATTCCTAGTTTTTTAAAAAAATCTACCTTACATCTGAAATGTTTTCTGACCACTCCACTAATGTATTGTAATACTGTCACCTTTCCGAGTTCTTACAATACTTGTCTTTGATGTTCATTAGAACTACTTCTTACGGCATGGTATTTGAGTAATATTTTCATGTATAGATATTAATGTGTCTATTAGACTGTAAGTTCCTTGAAGATAAGGACCAAATCTTACATGTATTTTTTCTGTTTTTTCTCCTCCCCCATAACAAATATGGAATCTTGCTGTGGCAGGGATCTGTTGGCATGTATTTCAAGCCCGTACACTCACTCCTCTCTACATCCAACACCCTCTGCCCATAGAATTGGAAACCCAAGATACACTCCTAAGTGAGTTAGCTGATTTCTCCAAGCTAATTTTTGCCAAAGTGTATCCTGACTCAAGATGAATCAAATTCTAATTTCCAAGTAAAGGGATCCAGGGGGAAACAACTGATCTTTCTTAATTTCTTATACTGAATCAATGTAAAAACACAGGTGGGACAGTCATTTCTGGTCATGTGAATAGACAAGTCCCTAGGGCATGACAAGACAAATAAAGTCAGTCTTTTGGAAGAAACAGGAGTAGGCGGATGCATGCCGAAAGATGACCTAATATCCATTCTCTCTGGCCAAAGCAACCAACAATCACTTTCTTTCACATTTTGTTTTCATTATTATATTTTAAATTTTGGGTTAACATGTAATATTGAAAATTTTTAAGGGGTACAATGCAACATTTCAACACATATACATAGCCTAAATTGACCATGCAGGCAACCTGTCTTTCTATTTCCCATTTTTTCTTGGTGTTTGGAGCCTACCAGCTGCTCTGTTTCAGTTATTTATACAGAATGTTATACATCATTGTGAATCACTTTGTTATTTTACTTGATTTTATTGTTAAAAATTATTTATTTGTGATTCCAAGATGAAGACATAAAGAGACACAGAGAGAAAGACAGAAAACTCCTGTCTGCTGCTCACTACTCAAATGTTCTCAATGGCCTAACCTGGGCAAAAGCCAAAGCTGGGAGCCAGGAATTCAATCCAAGTAACCCATGTGGTTGTCAGGAATCAGTTACTTGTGTCATCACTGACCTCTCCCAGAGTCTGCATTGGTGGGAAACTGGAGTCTGAAGTCAGAGCCAAGAACCAAAATCAGGTGCCTCAACGTGGGGTATAAATGTCTTAAATGCTAGGCTAAGATACCCTGTAGCATCTTCACAGTACTTACCAGGGTTTAGGTATGGGTACATTTTCTATCTCTCCTTTCTCAAATGTACTACATGACAGCAATGGCACTGTGTATTCACTGCTGTCTCTCTGACGCCTGGAACAATGGGTATAACATAACCACACTGAATCATGTTAAGTGAATGGATCCATAAACAAGTATTTACACTATTTCCTGTTTCTTAGCAATTAAAGAGACTGGAGGACAAGAACATGTTGATATGGTCAGCAAGAAAATAGGAACATAGGCCCTCACTTGTTACAGGATAGCCAAGTGGGGAGTTGTTGGCCAAGGTGAGATTATACAGTGGTCTCGGAAAGAAAGAGAGGGGAAGTGACAGAGAAGAAAAAGCCCCACAGGAGATATGGAGAGGAAATCAGAAGATAAGCTCTCTGGTGACTTTGCTGTTTGCTACCCTTGTGTGTAGACCCAGGCGGAGTAAGTACCTCCAAACAGCCAGCTGCCAGAACAGCCTGAGAAAAGGGTGGAATATAGAAGCTGCAGATAACAGAAGACTTGGAGCCTTTACAGCAAGTGCAAACTTTCACACCTGCCAGCTATAAATCAAGAGGTTTATGGGGCTGCAATATTTACACTCTAATTAAAATATCATAAAGCAAGCACCCTTTCAGATTGTATAAAACAGAAATCCAAAAATTCTACAGCAGCAACTGTTAATCAGTTACTCCTAACGATCTGCCGTCCAGATCAGGTGCTTGCTCAGCCACAAACAGCAAACAAGACAAGGGTGGAAAGTGATTTGCCCTGAGGAACAGCCTTTGGAAGTGACCGTGACTTGGCTAAAAAAACTCAGTTTATGGCACAGTCTCCATTAAGGACTGGGAAAATATTTTTGACTAATATAGTTGAGAATGTCATTTTCTTTTTCTGTGTTCCCACGTGGAACTGAATAAGGAAGGTGAGATTAGGCACCCTGAGTAGGGTTAGTGGCAGACAGAATCCGATGTAATGCAATAAACTGCCTATCAAAGTGTCAGACCTTCCATGTGCAGCTGTAACTGCACACCTGAGAACGGGGCGAAGGTGATGTTCATTTCAGTGCTTCTTGTGTTTCCCCTTCTGATGGTCCCTCTTGCTACCCAGAGGCCAGGCCCACTTGTTGCTGGTGGCTGTACAGAATAGCCTAGGCTGGTTCTTCACACTCCTGTCTTCTTCTGCATCCTACCTACCTCTCATTGCTCCCTCACTTTAGCGCAACTTTAGGGACTTCTTTCAGATACTGGAAAAGACCGTGGGATATCTTCCCCTCAAGGCCTCCACCCAACTTCTTTCTGCCTGCTCTTTACCTGTAGGATCCCTTCTTGGTTTTCAGGTCCTGCTATAATTTGGAGAAGCTTTATTTTTAAAGATATATTTATTTATTTGAAAAAGTTACAGGGGTGAGGGGGGAAGAGAGTGAGAGAGTGTGTATGTGAGAGAGAGAGAGATCATCCATTTGCTGGTTTACTCCACAGGAGGCCACAATGGCCAGCACTAGGTCAGGTCAAAGGCAGGGCTTTATTCTAGTCTCCAACATGGGTGTCAGGGGCCCAAACACTTGAGCCATCTTCCACTGCTTTTTCCAGGGCATTATCAGGGAGCTTGACGACGGGAGTTGGAGCAGCAGGGACTTGACTGGTGCCCATATGGGATGCCAGCAAAACAGGCAGCAGCTGTACCCACCATACCACAATGCCAGCTCCTATGTTTTATTCTTAAAACACCCTGCTGTTATCCTTCAGAACACTTTCTTTACTTTTTTTTTACAGGCAGAGTGGACAGTGAGAGAGAGACAGAGAGAAAGGTCTTCCTTTTTGCCGTTGGTTCACCCTCCAATGGCCGCCGCGGCTGGCGCACTGCGGCCGGCGCACCGCGCTGATCCGAAGGCAGGAGTCAGGTGCTTCTCCTGGTCTCCCATGGGGTGCAGGGCCCAAGCACTTGGGCCATCCTCCACTGCACTCCCTGGCCACAGCAGAGAGCTGGCCTGGAAGAGGGGCAACCGGGACAGAATACGACGCCCTGACCGGGACTAGAACCCGGTGTGCCGGCGCCGTAAGGCGGAGGATTAGCCTGTTGAGCCACAGCACCGGCCCTTCAGAACACTTTCCACAATTGATCATTAGATACTCAAGTGTGTATTTGATTGCCTGTCTCCTTCACTTTGTTGTTTGCCTCATTAGGACAATACGATAGCAAGGCTCTTTTATACTCCATCGAATGTAGAGCTCCTAGCTCAACATGACATATACAAACATATACATATATGTATGATATATATACATGCAAGACATATATATGCGTGCATGAAGATGTAATTATTTTTTAAGATTTATACTTGTTGAATGAATCAGCCAATGCTAGTAAATCATGCTTCCCCAAGTTGGTTTTCCAAAATGACACCCAGGAGGAAGTATCTAGGAAAAATTATGCCCCCCTTTCTTTCCTTGTCACTACCTAATCTGGTTTATACAATATAGAATTTTCTTTCCTTCCATGTCTAATATCAAAACGAATGCTAATGGTGGGAACTGCAACGACTGTAGGAACAAGGACAGAAGCCACATATTGGCAGGTATTGTTTTATACTGTTTGGAAAATATTGCTGGGAATGGTAGAAAAGATACTGGCCTTGCTTTCAGTAAACCTGGCTTTAAATATTGCCTCTGATACACATTAGAGTGCACCATTTTACCTCTATGAGTTTCAATTTCCTCATCATTGCAATGAGGATGAAATGAGCTATTGCGTGTGAATTTCCTGTCAAGCTCTCAAGAAGATGTTTATGCCACTCATTGTAAGACTGCCTGGATTCGAGGATGCATTGTCTCCAATATGGGGTTACTAAATTCACACCTTTCTCAGCCACTCTTGCTACCTGGACAGAATCTTCACTGCTTGTGCCCTGTGGGGGGCTCTCCCCTTTGTTCATTCACTAGCATCACACTTGGCCTTTGACCCTGGCCATTGGATCACTTGAGGGAAGATATTTCCAAGGCCTCTGGGAACATAATTAAAAGCATTCACTCAGTCACCCTCTACAGTTCTTGTTTCCCAAGTTGTTTTCAATTATCAGCAAAATGCACAGGCCCAGTGAAATGTAAAGGGTTTCTACCTCCAAAGATAATTACAGACCTTTTCATTTGCCCATTCAATGCAAAAGTGACAAAA
Source organism: Lepus europaeus (assembly GCF_033115175.1). Lineage (NCBI taxonomy): Eukaryota > Metazoa > Chordata > Mammalia > Lagomorpha > Leporidae > Lepus > Lepus europaeus. The sequence goes on from NC_084839.1 coordinate 62,958,076, forward strand.
AAAGAAACTTGCTTCTATCGGCACATGCTCACAGCTCAGATCATGCTGGTGTTGTGCTGCCTTGGCACCTAGGAAAAGATAAATCTTGGGGAATCACTGGGTTGCATGAGGCTTCCCATTTAGCACAGAAAGAAACACCTAATGTCTGAATTTGCTTATTGATTCAGTTAGGGACAGATGCACTCATCCAGCAGGGGAAACATTTAGGTCTGTGAACCAAGGCCTGGAGACAAAGTCTGGGTTGTAATCAGGGCATCCCATGTAGGCTGGAATTATTTAGTGAGCATTTCCTGAAGAAATTTGAAAAGAAACCCAAACTTAGCAGAGCTTTCTCTCTCGTTGACATGACAATCCCTCTTCTTCAGTCTTGGAACTCATAAGCAATGCTCAAGTGATTTTGTTCTCAAGTGCCGTGGAAGCAAAGCAGATACCTTTATCCTGCCTGCACTAACATGGTACCCTGCATAACAGAGACTTTGCAATTTATTGAAGCTCACATAGTGAATCACTGCTGTTATTACAAGGCAAATGTTCAGTTTCTCATCTCCTCACCAGCAAATATTTTATTCTCCAAGATACTCTATGTCCTCCAAATTCATCAGACGCCCCTGCCTTCCCTTGCTGATCTGTCTCCAAGGAAAACACACACATACACACACCCATTTACAGCTGAATTTTTTTTCTTTGGAAGTTTTATTCTCCTGGTTGTCTACTTCATCCACCCTCTATCCACCCCCTATTCAACCACCTACTCACCCCCTAATCATTATCCATCGCATCTAGCCAGATTTAACAAACAAAAATACAGGCCATAATAAAAGACAAGTTATTTAATGGTGAGTCCCATGCAATAACTAGAACATAGTTTTAGTGAAATATTATTCATTACTTATAAGATATTCAAATTTCACTGGATGTTTTAATCCTATCATAAATGTCCACAAAATTTCTATTCATCGCCTAATTCCATAATTCTTCCCTCTACTTTTGTACTTTACCTCCTATTGGTTCAGATTTCAGCTAAACATACTATAGTGTTCCCAAACTTCTCCAAAGTCAGGCATGACTGTGAAGACCCCCATAGGAGCACTCACTCCTGGGTTCCAGCTTGACCCTACCACATGCTGTCTGAATGTCTTTGGACAACTGTCGTAATGTCTCTAAAGTTTATCTCCCTTGTCTGTAAAGTGAAGGTTTCTACAGCTCTTAACTTGTAGTCCACTGAGAGGACTGAATGATGATGTGATGCACAGGCCCTGGCATATGGTATGAGCACATTAAATTGCAGTGCCAATCAGTACTGCCTGACTTTTGTTTTTGTGTTTATTGGCATTTTACAGATAAGGATGCAGTCTCAGAGTCTGCGAATGGACACAAGAGTACTTTTCTTGGGGGATTTCACCAAATAAACAGCCTCAAGCAGGAGTTTCTCAGAGGAAAGCTTTATTTTCTTGTGGCAAGTGAAGGAGATGGTGAGAAAGTAGAGTTCCCTAAAGAAACAGCCCCCTAGAGAGACAGTTTGCCAGGGCTTTTACAGCAAAGGTTAGGGGAGCATTCAGCATGTAGAAAGGGGTAGCAGGAGAGCCCTTCTTGATTGAAATATACAGCCAGGATTTAGGCAATGGTGAGTGGAAGTTCCCTTGGTATCCAAGCAACATACATATACCATCATACATTGTGTGTTCAAAAATATAAGATGTTTCTGAGGCCTCATCTCCTCCTAGAGCAATGTTAAGATAAGTCTGTCTTTCTTTCTTTCTTCCTTCCCCTCTCCCTCTCTTTCTTTCTCTTCCTCCCTCCCTTCCTCCCTTCCTACCTTGCTTCATCTCCTCCTAGAGCAATGTTCTGTCTTTCTTTCTCAATGTTTTAAGTCTTTCTTTCTTTCTCTTCCTTTTTTTCCTTCCTTCCTTCCTTCCTTCCTTCCTTCCTTCCTTCCTTCCTTCCTTCCTTCCTTCTTTCTTTCCTTCCTTCCTTCCTTCCTTCCTTCCTTCCTTCCTTCCTTCCTTCCATTGCTTTTATTTATTTGAAAGGCAGAGTTATAGATAGTGAGAGGAAGAGACAGAGAGAAAGGTCTTCCATCCACTGGTTCACTCCCCAGATGGCTGCAATGGCCAGAGCTGTGCTGATTGGGAGCCAGGAGCCAAGAACTTCTTCTGGGTCTCCCACATGGGTGCAGGGGCCCAAGCACCTGGACCATCTTCTACTGCTTTCCCAGGCCATAGCAGAGAGCTATTTCGGAAGAGGAGCAGCTAGGTCTAGAACCGGCACCCATGTGGGATGCTGGCATCAGAGGTGGAGGATTAACCTACTGTGCCACAGGGCCAGCCCCTAAGATAAGGCTTTCTGGAACATCCTTTGAAAAACAAGCTCCAGCTAGCACACTGTTTCAGATTGTCTACCTGTATTCTTGTGTCCCTCTCTTGCCTAAATCTCACTCTCCGTTACCAAGTTGAAATGAGTTCATATGTCTGCTTAGTGACAATGGAGCTAATTTTTAAGGAGAGCGTTTCTGAGACTGAACTTCAAATGTCAAATTTGATGTTTAAGTTAAACATTTTAGATTTATATCACTTGCAGAATGGGTATGTTAGACATAATTAGTCACTTATCCAATTGCCATTCTCATTGCTGGAAGAAACTGATTTTGGAATATTTACTCAAAATAATGTTATCAACTAAGAGTTTAAAACTTATTTTTAAAGACGTTTTTATTGACATATTTTGAAAGAGTTACAGAGAGAAGGGAGAGAGAGAGAGAGAGAGAGAGAGAGAGAGAGAATCTTCCATCGACTTGTTCACTCTGCAGATGGCTGCAGTGGCTAGGGTTGAGCCAAGTTGAAGCTAGGAACCAGGAGCTTCATTCTGGATGGCAGGAGCAAAAATACTTGGCCCATCTTCCACTGCTTTTCCGAGGCTATTAGTAAGGAGTTGGATCAGATGTGGAGAAGCTGGGACATGAACCCATATTCTTATGAGATGCTGGTGTTGCAGGTGGTGGCTTTACCTACTAAATGACAATGCCAGCCCCTAAAAATTATTTCAAATACAATATCTAGCTTTGGGAAGTTCTTCATGAAGTTCAATTTGACAAAATAATATAACAACATGCAATAACAATATAAAAACAGCATATTTGGCCGGCGCCGTGGCTCACTAGGCTAATCCTTCGCCTGTGGAACCGGCACCCCGGGTTCTAGTCCTGGCTGGGGCGCCAGATTCTGTCCCGGTTGCTCCTCTTCCAGGCCAGCTCTCTGCTGTGGCCCAGGAGTGCAGTGGAGGATGGCCCAAGTGCTTGGGCCCTGCACTCGCATGAGGGACCAGGAGGAAGCACCTGGCTCCTGGCTTCGGATTGGCGCAGTGCACTGGCTGTAGCGGCCATTTGGCGGGGTGAACCAATGGAAGGAAGACCTTTCTCTCTGTCTCTCTCTCTCACTGTCTAACTCTGCCTGTCCAAAAAACAAACAAACAAACAAACAAAAAAAAAAAAACCAGCAAATTTTATGGAATGTTTAAGGTAACTATCAATAGTTCTCACCTTCCACCATGCATCAGCATCATTTGAAAAAGCCTGCTAAACATTCAGATTTCCAGAGTAGGCATTTAGCCTAGTGGTTAAGACTCTAGTTAAGATGCCCATATCCTATACTAGAGTACCTGGGTTACACACCCAAATCCGTTGCATCCCTACCACCCATGTGGAAGACCTGAATTAAGTTTCCAGCTCCGGTTTTGGCCTGGTGACTAAACCAGTCATGAAGGCATTTAGGGAGGAAACCAGAATCCAGGAGCTTGATCTCTATCTCTGTATCTCTATGTCTTTCTCTTTCTGTCTCTCTGTCTTTAAAGTAAAATTCTGACTTCTAAGTTCTACCCCTCACTAGGAATTTGATTCAGAAGGTCTTGAGTCTGATTCAGTAGAAATTTTTGTTTTAAGTGTGCATATGATTCCGATGCAGATGGTCTATATATCATGTGTTAAGGAACATTTAACCCACAGACATTTAAACTGTTAACCCGGAAGATGGTAAGTCCAGTGTTGGCCAAAAGAAGCAGTTTTCAAAGTGTAGTCCCTGGATCAGCAGTGGAACATCCATTGGAAAATTACTAGAAATGTTCAAATTCTTGGTTGCTATCCCAGACCTGATAAATGAAACTCTGGAGGTGAGGTTCAGCAACCTGTTTTCTCACAAGACTTCTGGGTGATTCTAATGTATGCTGAAAGATTAAGAAACACTGACTTAAATGTTTGGGAAGTTTCCTTGAAAGAAGAATCATTTGAGATAGATTTCGTGAAATTTAGATATATAGTTTACTCCCTATCGGCTGTAACCCACACCAAGACAGCAAGTGAATCACGAGTATTTTATGTAAGGCAGTAGGAGGAGCCTACCCTGGCACAATAAACTTCAAAACCAAGGGTGGCTTGACCATGGTCATTAAGTGACTCTGGAATGGTGTAATTTGCCTGAATACAGGAACCTTTTCTGGGATATTGTAAGTGGGCTGTTTCCAGCTATAATTTCTGATTTTCCCACAGACCTGCTGCTTCTTTGCCAAATCTGATATTGCAGTGTGCTTCCTAGAATATCTAAGAGCCTCTTGGAGAACCCTCCTTCTAATGCAGCTTTCTTTTGCTATGGATGATAAAATTGGGCTCAAGGAGAGTGAAGGCAGCACAATAAAATCATCTTATTCCTTTCCTTTGTACTTTTGCAAGTAGGAGATTCTTCTCACTAGACTTCAAAAGAGTTGCCCACATCAGGACCATTGGTGGGTAACATTGAATAGTTGTTAACATTTCTTTTCTTTTTTTTTTTTTTTTTTTGACAGGCAGCGTGGACAGTGAGAGAGAGAGACAGAGAGAAAGGTCTTCCTTTGCCATTGGTTCACCCTCCAATGGCCGCTGCGGCCTGCGCACCGCGCTGATCCGAAGGCAGGAGCCAGGTGCTTCTCCTGGTCTCCCATGGGGTGCAGGGCCCAAGCACTTGGGCCATCCTCCACTGCACTCCCTGGCCACAGCAGAGAGCTGGCCTGGAAGAGGGGCAACCGGGACAGAATCCGGCGCCCCGACCGGGACTAGAATCTGGTGTGCTGGCGCCACAAGGCGGAGGATTTGCCTATTGAGCCGCAGCGCCAGCCAGCTGTTAACATTTCACTCACTACCCTCAAGAACTTTGGAGTCTTTGATTGGGTTAACTCACATCAACTTCTTCCATGACCTTCTCTTTGGTCACTTTAGCAAACGATTCTGGCTTTGTGAGGACTGGCATGTTTCATCTGTTAAGCTCCTTCCAGTAGAACTTAGAAATGGATCATTGCCGGGCAGAAGAAATGGTAAATTTTGGAAGCTTAGAAGCAAGCATTGAGATGCTCTTATCTGAGGTCATTAGAGTCTTAGACTTGCCTGGGTTCCCTGGCTTTACTTGTAGAAGCTGGTCCTCTTGGAAGGGACCAGATTCCCAGATTGCTCTCAAACCTACTTTCCCCAGCAGCAGTACTTGTGGTACTTGAAGGAATCTGCTGCTGCTCTTCAGATTCTACCCAGACCTGGGAAAGCTGCCCTTTAGAACTCTCCCTCCTGGTTAACTGCTAATGTTCAGGATCCCCCAAGGCCTGAAAATGGTGCTCGAAAGGCTCCTTGGAATGGTTGGATTTCTCACAAGCACTCGATGAACCTGAGGAAACTTCTTGCTTGTCTTCAGGCCTTCCAAAAGGATTGTAAAGGGGATCTCAGAGATAGCAGTTTCCAAGAAATCTCTTTTCAAGTATCACTGTTCTCCAAGCCTGGGAAGTTTTGGTGCTGGATATTGGGTCTAAACAAAGATTTTGGAAGACGGTTTGCAGGCAGAACTCTCCCAATTTTACTCTCTAAAAGAGCAGAACTTTCAAGCCTGGGATTTTCTGTACTACACACCTCATAAAAGACTGGGAAGGAGCCCTGGAAGGCAGTGTTGCCACATAAGTGCACTCCATGGCAGCAACACTCTGGACTTGAAGACATTTGCTGGACTTTAATTCTCTCCCAGGGTAAACCAGGACATCTACTGGGTAGCAGCCCCACCAAACAGCACCCTACAATGGCCATGCTGTCTTCAGAAATCTTCAGTCTCTGGAAACCCTTAGAGATGAGGTGCATGGATTTAGACCTCATCAATGGCTGAGAATGGCTTCTGGGAGGCTTTTGACAAAGCTTGCTTCCATAGCAACACTGTTTGAGAGATATGTAGGGCTTCAGGTATTGTCAAGGACTGGGAAGGCTGTTTGGGAAACTGTGGCTCCACAGGTGTCCTTCTTTCAGTAGGAGTGTCCACCGAACCTTACAATACACTTGCTCGCCATTGGACCTCAGCAAGGGCTTGGAATGGAGCTAGGAGGCAACATATCAGGGCCATGCCCACCTCAGCCACAGTACTCTCTGGACCCGAGCAGATTCATTGGTGTCTCACCAGGGGCTGAGGCTACAGTATCTGGGAGACATCCCTCTTTTTCAACAGTGCACTGGCAGCAGCACTCCAACTTTGCTTTATGTCCTGCTATTGGATACTTACAGTTCAGTCAAGGATATAAAAGAGGCTGAGGAGCCTATGGTTGTCCAGCCATGAAATAGCACATTTAAGCTGAGGCCTAGAGAGAGAAGTGCTCTCTTACCAGTAAAGCAGCTGGAGGACAGAACAGATAGGCTGTCACGTAACTGCTGTGCTGCTTCCCTCTCTACTTGCAAGCATATGCAAGTATAAAATACACACACACACACACATACACATAGAAAGAGAGAGAGCAGTTAATTTGTTTACCTATGAATAGACCATGCCACACCAAATCTAAATAAGCCTATAATACCAATATTAATCGAAAACTTACTATGATATTGGTAGTCTTTTTAAAAAAGATTTATTTATTTGAAAGGCAGAGTTATATATATATATATATATATATATATAGAGAGAGAGAGAGAGAGAGAGAGAGAGAGAGAATTTCTTCTACCTACTGGTTCACTTTTCAAAGGGCTGCAACAGCCGGGGTTGGGCCAGGCTGAAGCCAAGAGCCTGGAATTCCATCCGGATCTCCCCTTTGGTTGGCTAGGACCTAAGAACTTGGGCCATCTTCCTCTGTCTTCCCAGGTGCATTAGCAGGGAGCGGAATCATAAGGGGAGTAACTGGAACTCAAACTGGCGATCATATGGGATGCTGGCATTATAGGTTTAACTCACTGGGCTACAATGCTGGTCCCAATACTAGGGCTCCTAAGAGCTTTTACATGGTTACAGTATTGAATTATTAAAACAATTCAAGGCCAGGCTTTTTCCACCATGGCATGCTTGGCATTTGGTCTTGCATTGTTTGTTGTGAAGGCTGTCCTTTGCACTGTAGATACCAGCAATCTCCTCTTACCCTCACCCTGAGTTGTGACAACCAGAAGTGTGTCTACATATTGCCAAATGCTCCTTGGAGAACAACCACTGCCCTAGGAGGAAGACACACTTGCTTCATTTAGAGAAGTTAGGTTAGGAAGGTCACACCTTTCATGTGGTCTCTACTGGGGTGAGGGGAAGCCTAAATTTGTCACAGCCAGAGAACATTTTTAACAACCCGAGTGAGAGAAGAATGGCTTTGCTGTCACACAGTATCTAACAAGGTCACTGAACTAGGTAAGTCATTCCTGTTTTATGCTTGATGACTCACTTCCTAGGCCTCAAATACATTTTCTGTTATAGATGCTGTAAAGATCAAGGAGGCAGCTTTTGCCAAGTGCCTAGAGATTCTGAATGTATTCTTCTACAGGGATTTTCATTCATTTGCCAAGAAAAAATATAAAACTAGTAGCTGAAATTCACTAATCATCGTTAGTGTGGGAAAAGGTTCAGTGTTTTGGCTTTATAAGGGGCTAACAAAAACTATCCTTCCCTAGCTTGATGTAAAAGGAAAAGTCCAGTCAAGGTATTGAATAAAAAATAGCAATGGTAACCTATTTGTTCAAAACTTCTCTTTTTTAGCAGCTTTCCAATTTTATATAAATGCTGTGATACTTTCTAATTTCCCTACATTTTGTGGTTTTTAAATTTTTTTTGTTTATAGGCAGTGTACAAATTTCATATATACAGAGTTAAGAGCAAATGATCATGCTACCCTCCCTCCTGCAGTGCTCCCACCCTCCCTCTTCTTTCCTTTCTTATTTTTTCTTTTAATTCTTACAATGACACTTTCAGTTTATCTCATAATCATAAACTTAACCCTCCACTAAATAAAGAATTCAATGAGTAGTTAGTAGAAAAAACACTTCCTCAACAGTATAAAGACTGTACTTACTTCTCATGTGGAATCTGTCCTTAATGTGTTGTCCAATGTGAAGTAATGCTATAACTAGTACTGAAACAGTATTTTACACTTTGTGTTTCTGTGTGGGTGCAAACGGGTGAAATTTTTACTTAATATATACTAAATCGATCTTCTGTATATAAAGATAATTGAAAATGAATCTTGATGTGAATGGAATGGGAGAGGGAGCTGGAGATGGGGGGTGCGAGTGGGAGGGAAATTATGGCAGGGGGAAAGCCATTGTAATCCATAAACTGTACTTTGGAAATTTATATTTAGTAAATAAAAAAAAGAAAAAAAAGAATATAAAGACTGTAAACAATAAATAAATCTCAAAATGTCAAATTTGCTCATATACATCACATTTTTTTGGTACTCTGTACAATTCATTGCATAGGTTGCTGACTCTTTAAATTTCAGTGCCTTTTGAAACAGAAACCTGGGTTTAGCATCATTTTTCTGGGTAAGCACACCAGTGATATTGCTTTTATGTTCCAAAAATACACTTTATATAATTCTTATAATCTTAGCTTAGTAAGAAGTGTGTATGTACTATTTCAAATCCATTTCCCCACTAGCTTACCATTGCCAATGCTTTGATCATTATAGGCTCATATATTAAATAAATCTGCGCTTTACCTCATCAAGTTTGTCTTTACCCAAAACTGGCAAGATATGTCATTGTCATTGATAATATGGCAAGTAGTGCATTAAAGAAAACCCTCCAGATCATGGGTCCATGCCCCACATCGACTCTTAAAATTCTACCAATCCCAAATATAAAGTGACAACCTCAATTGCAAAGCTAAACAGTTTTGTTGAAATCTCCCCAGTCAACCAAACCCTGACCAATGAGTTTTGTCTGAAATTAATTTATGACTCTTTAATAAACGTAATGTTAACTCACTCAGTTAAAGAATTTGGCTTAAATTTTCTGGATGTATTTTTAACGAGTTTGATGAATGTATGGGTGATTAATGGAGAGAAATGTGGGGAGAGAATACAGGGAAAACAGAGACCAAGCTTGTTTTGGACTTGACAACCCTATTTCTCAACCCTCCAGACATTTATTTCTTGACTCCATGATGTCGTTTGTGGCCTCCTTGCTACCTCCCTTCAATCTATAAGTGCCCATATTTCACAAGACTCAGCAGAAAGCATGTTGTAGGCACAGCAGGTGAAGCACTATGTCCTGACAAGTGATGTCCCGATGACACACGGCAGCATCCAGCTTTGTTCTCCTCCAACCTGACCCAGCCAGCACTCCTTCTCCAGTTAGTAATTTGGAAACCATGGGAAAACCCCAGGACTGCCTGCTCCCTGTAATGCTTCTAGAAGAAGTCTCTAGCTGATGAGAATTACATGTTGTCTTTTATGGATAAACAAATATAAGGGACCGATCCCACGTATGACAGGGCATGAGCAATCACCTTTGGAGAAAGGCTTTATAATAAGCTGTGTGGAAAATGCTAACAACTCAGAGTTGTTGGTCTGAGTCGTGGCCTCTATGTTCTACCTTGCTCCTATTCCAAGCAAATAGCCTTTCTGCTTTGATGCCTGGGGGGAACGGGTGGATTTGTGTTGCTGTAAGAGAGAAGTTACTTTTAAGAAAACTCCCTTTCTGTCTTTGATTTTCTGCAACTCTGAACTCTTTACGGCTATTATGCTGGGGAGGACTTAGGGTAGGGAGTGAAAGAGAAGAATCTCCCCATCTCTGTCCAGATTGAGAAGCAGACACTTTCTGTGAGAAGTGGTATCCGTGCCCCATTTCCCAGTAATGGGACCTACAGGTGACAAGGCCTGAAGATATTCTTTCTTACAAAGAAATAAAGTCTTGTATTGAAGGAAACCAAGTATTATTATGGACAGCATGGATGCTAAAGCCAGTCTGCCTCGGTTCAAGTCTCAACTCATCATTGCTGAGCCAACTGAGCCTTGTTCTACATATTTCTCTGTTCCTTGGTTTACTTATGTGTAAAATAGCAAAAATAATTTAAAAAACCTCATAGAAGGATATATGTGACAATTAAATGAATTAATTCATAGAAGATACTGGAGCAATGTCTGGCATATTGTGAGCCCTCAATAAAATTCAACTACTATTTTTCACATTGAAAACCAACAAATAGCTCCACATTCAAGCTTGATAGAAAATCAAGAGAAATTATTGCCTTCAAGGTCCTCCATGGACTTGCACAAAAATACTGTGAATACAGGGTTGGATGAGAGACAAGACAACTCTTTCTACTTTTTATGAGTACAATACTAACTTCCAGGATTCCAGAAAAATAGAATCCCCTACCTCACACAATCCCGAGTTTGAATTTGTCAGAAATCCTGCAGGATGGAGGGGCAAGTTAGATATTCAGCAATGTAAAGGAAAGAAAAATAAAGGTGGTATGTTTTGCACATTTGAGTTTTATTGATAGTGAGCCATTTGCTTATCCTTAAGCATCATTGAAGACATTTATTGGCACAGAAAACTTAATTATAAATAAATTTTATAATACAAGTAATCTAGGAAATGGGCTCAGATGAGACTCAGAAAGTCCTTTTTAGGAAGGAGAGATCCAAGTGACATGAGGTAGGGAATAAAAGTCACCCACAGGACTGATACAGGTGAGAAAGAATGAACGAGAGGTTAATGTCTTCAAAACATAGTGCCTAGAGGAGAGCGGCAAGATGGCGGAATAGGCAGGGAGCACACTATTAGTCCGTGGGGAGAGTAAGTTTAATATAAGTGGAGATACTGCAGGGTCAAGGAAGAGTAGGGGATGAAACAGCAGAGGAAACTCTTCTGGAACTAGTGATTCACAGTGGACCTGCGTGGAGAGCGTGGGAGCCCAAGTTCGGGACACCAGCGGCAGACTCAACGCACCAGCGCTGGAACGCGAGGTGAGCTGAACCTCAATAGCCCGAGATACCAGCGGGCAAGCGGAAAGAGGAGACTAGAGGGAACGAGGCTTGAAACTCCGTGGGGAAAAGTTCACCAGGCTAACTAGAAGAGAGATAGGAAAAAATTAAAAAAGTGACCGATACAGACACAAGTTTCTCTCTCTCCGCTCACCTCTCAAAGGCAAGCAAGACAGAGCAGGCGCCATTTTGGACATACGTCATAAGCAGGGCGACCTCAGATCTGCACCAGCCCTGAGCCTAGCAGAAAAACCTGACTCTGGGGGGAGGGGTGAAATAACAGGAGATTAGCATCTAACTTGGCAACCCAGTGGGAGACTGCAGGAGAATTGGAGCCCACACTGAGGGCAGCAGAGATTCCCTGTGTGGTCCTTGGGAAAGAGCTTCTGATCTCTGGCTCCTGTGGGTATATCATTTGCCTGCTAACTACCTCCAATTACGTTCAGCTGTGCGGAACTACTTCCCTTTTAAATCAAAAAAAGAAAGATTTACCACACCTAACCTGGGAGTGTCATCTTTGACACACCCTCAACCCTGAGGAACCAAACACAGCTCTCAGTCCACACTCATCTCAAGCCTCTAAGGCTCCACTGAAAGCAGACAGTCCACTTAATATAGAGCCATACTGTAACAAGAAAAAACACCACAGTGAAGAAACCAAATATCTCCAACATGCCAAACAACAAACGCAAAAACCAAGCTAACAAGAACAAGGAAGACACTATGACGCCCCCAAATGAAAAAGACACCCCAATTCAAGATTATGAAGATGATGAGATCGAAGAAATGCAAGAAGCGGATCTCAAAAAATTGATAAGAACATTAAGAACTTCTCAAAAACAAATTCTTGAACTACAGAAATCCTTAATGGACAAGATAGAAAATCTCTCTCGTGAAAGTGAAATATTAAGGAGGAATCAAAATGAAATGAAACAACTAGTGGAACAAGAAACTCTGATAGTGACGAGAAATCATAATGAAATGAAGAATTCAATAGATCAAATGACAAACACATTAGAGAGCCTTAAAAACAGAATAAGCGAAGCAGAAGAGAGAATATCAGACTTAGAAGACAGAGAACAGGAAAGGAAACAGGCAAACCAAAGAAAAGAAGAAGAAATTAGAAATCTAAAAAATATTGTCGGGAATCTACAGGATACTATTAAAAAACCCAACATTCGGGTTCTAGGAGTTCCTGAAGGCATGGAGAGGGAGAAAGGATTAGAAGGCCTTTTCAGTGAGATACTAGCAGAAAATTTCCCAGGTTTGGAGAAGGACAGAGGCATCTTAGTACAGGAAGCTTATAGAACCCCTAATAAACATGACCAAAAGAGATCCTCACCACGACACATTGTAATCAAACTCACCACAGTGAAACATAAAGAAAGGATCCTAAAACGTGTAAGAGAGAAACGTCAGATTACTCTTAGAGGATCTCCAATTAGACTCACAGCAGACTTCTCATGAGAAACCCTACAAGCTAGAAGGGAATGGCGAGACATAGCCCAGGTACTAAGAGAGAAAAACTGCCAGCCCAGAATACTATATCCTGCAAAGCTCTCATTTGTGAATGAAGGTGAAATTAAGACTTTTCATAGCAAACAGAAACTGAAAGAATTTGTTGCCACTCATCCTGCCCTGCAAAAGATGCTTAAAGATGTGTTACACACAGAAACACAGAAACATGGTCACCAATATGAAAGAAGGTAAAGGAAGGAAACCTCACAGCAAAAGATCACAGGAAGCTCAATTTCTCTTTGACATAGAATTAAACTCTGATGCTCTGTTAAAGCAATGTGTTCAAGTAATCTATTATGTTCTCTTGATGTCTGTTAAATTCTAATTGTTCAAAAACAGCTGAATTTTTATTAAGAGCTATGGGTTATTTAAATATGTGCTTATTTTCAACTATGAATAATCACCTTGTAACAATGATCAAATTTGGTCTATGTTATGTCATGATTTTAAGAAATCTTATTTCAACCAGATATTTTGGATTTTGAGCCTTCTTGGCATTCTTGACAGGCATTCAAAAAATCAAAGTTTCAAACAATCTGGTCTCTAAAATTTCCAGTAAATCCTGGACTTTGGTTTTTCCAGTTTGGGCCCAACTGAAAAAATCGAAGGACCTATGTCTCTCATCTTATAGAGACACCAACTAATCAGTCTATTTGGAGTATATTAGAAGGACTGTCAAGATGTGATGTGGTACCAGACTTTAAGTTTCTATAATGGAAAATGCTATTAATACAAATGTTTGAGAATTAAAAAGTCTAATGATCTTGTGTTACTAGACATGATAGTTATCTTAATGAGAAAGCCCCAGAGGCCTAAAGGGTTAAATACTTGTAAAATCCTACAGGTGCTTTCAAAAATACTGTGAAGTAAGCAAGTGCCTCTTGTTGGTTGATAAGTTTATAATTTTAAACATGGCGACTTAAAGTCTTTTGTCATCCACAGTTATATATGATGTGCTGCTCATAAAACTAAAGCGTTGTTGGTTCTGTGTTTAGCTGTCCTCCTATAGGTTCCTATGGACTTTTTCCAGCCACTTTTATTGTATTCAGTACTTTGGGATGGCTCTGTAAATAGATGAAGCCAATAATGTATTAACAGTACCAGCTGAGAGAAAGTATGGTTAACTGAGGTTACTAAAAAGAAAAAGCAATTCAAATCAATTGGTAATCTACAAAAAGAGTTAAAGATTTTAAAAGCTATTATTAAAATTGCTATATTGGTCTATTATGCTATGTTATATGTGTGTACATATTGTATGTCCACATGGGGAAATTTTATTAAGAGTTTTATTTTAAATGGCTTATAGATAAGATTGTCCATAAATTTAAGCTGCTAAAATCAATCAAAGATACATTTTAATTTGAGTGACCTGAGTCTGTGTATCATATGTTTTAAACGTGTTGGTAGAAAGAAACTAAAAACATTTTAGATGGTTGTGCTTAAGTTTACTGGCTAAACAAACTACACCATGTTAGATATTTAAGAGGTGTTTTCAAATACATGATTCTTAAAATTTATAGAAGGCATTGGACCTTCTGGTAAATGTTTTCTTAAGTTGTTATCTAGTGGTTGCAACAGTTTGCTAAGTATTCATGTGATATTGCTATTGTCAGCAAGCGATCTAGGACTTGCTCCCTCATTTCTCTATTCTAAGCCCAACTTGTTCTTTCATTTCTCTATTCTCTTCAAGGTAGGAAGCTAATTCTATTATGAAGGAATCTGTAGGATGCACAATTTAATCTTTAGACCTTATAAAAGAGATGGCTAACATTTTTCTGTAATAGCATAGACAAAATAAGAACTTAAATAATAATCTCATAGCTAGATTTACTTCGCCATCAGCGAAGTAAACAGTAAGTAGAAAAAGCCTCCCTTTCAGACCAAAGGGAAAGAAAGTTTTTAAGTGAGAATATAATTTTCCTCATGGGCATTGTCTACCTTAGAAAAACTACTACAGAACATGTCTGTGACTATAGACTTGTAGTTCAGGCCACCAAAGATTAGAGATGGGACTTGGGCACTCCCTTGACTTGCATCCTCTGGTCTGCTTTAACAAAAACTAGCAGGAAAAGAAAGCTAGGCATCAGAAGCAATGGTGGCAGGCCTGTTAATGGCTGATCTGTACAGTGATCTGCCCTCAAGGAGACCCAACAGGCCAATCCACTGCAGTGGCTTTCAATGTGGTAAGCCTGGGCTTCAGCAGAAGTCAGCTTGTGAAGAGCCCTGGCAGCTCTGCCAAGAGTTGGATCACTGGAAATGGACCTGCCCTGGAGTCGAAGGATGCCCAGGTCAGAGCCACAGATCTTATTGGCTCTAAGCTGAAAAGCCCTTCACTCAGCCCAACTTTTCCAAAGTGACCACTGCAGCTGAGGGGATGGTCAAGTAGGGTCAGCAACATTGCAGGCAGAACTGTAAATTTCTTGTAATTTCTTGTTAGAGATGTCCCTTGCCTTTACCTGGCCAGCTCTCCTCCCAGGCCAGCCAAGTAATGAAAGTCAACAGAGTGCCTTCCCCTAGGAGGTTCACACCTCCCTTAGGATATACCCCATGTGAAGAGATAGATAGGTCTGGGCCTCTTAACTTACAAGGCCTAAAGCCCACCAGATTATTATCAAGCCCCTTCTATCAGGTTCTATTTGCCTCTCAATCAGAAAACTTAATTGTAGCTTAGACAGCACCTTTCTTAGCTCCTCTAACAATGACTCTGTCCTTTGTTCTAGGCCCTGTCTAGTGCACTTGGGCCTCATTCCTTTGTAATCATAACCTCTACTCCACCACCAATGGCTCTACTCCCAACCTGTGTGTACTGATGGTCCTCTTCCCCACTTAATGCTGTATAATTGTTCAAACCTGGTAAATGCCACTCTTAGGATCATTGGTTACTATCCTCACTCTGTCTTTTATGACCTTGTCTAAATATGATCAGAGTCGGCAAACTTGGAAGGCTTCCATAGCCTTGGCAACTCATGACGACAGCCTAGGATGGTTACTGGCGCCGTAAACTAGAGTGTCAATTTGTTGGGTCAACAACAGGAGCCACTGTGCAGTTGCTCCTCATGCGGGATCTCTGTCCTTAATGTGCTGTACATTTTGATTTAATGCTATAACTAGTACTCAAACAGTATGTTTCACTTTGTGTTTCTATGTGGGTGCAAACTGTTGAAATCTTTATACTAAATTGATCTTCTGTATATAAAGAGAATTGAAAATGAATCTTGATGCAAATGGAAGGGGAGAGGGAGCGGGAGAGGGGAGGGTTGCGGGTGGGAGGGAAGTTATGGGAGGGGGAAGCCATTGTAATCCATAAGCTGTACACTGTAAATTTATATTCATTAAATAAAATTAAAAAAAAAACATAGTGCCTAGAAAATTGGGTATCCACACAAAAATAATTAAGATAAACCCTTATCTTACACCATGACAAATATTAACTCAAAATGGATTAGAAGTTTATATCCAGAATATATAAAGAACTGATGAAACTCTACATAGAAGACCCAAGTAAGTCAATTAAAATTGAGCAAAGAAATTGAATAAATATTTTTCCAATTGCAGTAATATACAAATGGCCAACAAACAGAAGAAACAATACTGAACATCATTAATAATTAGAGAAATTTAAGTCAAAACCACAATGAGATATCAGTTCATAGCCATTATGACAATTAATTAAAAATAGAAAATTACAAAGGGATATGGAAAAACTGGAACTCTTTTTTTTTTTTTCAATTTTTTTGACAGGCAGTAGAGGGAGGCAGAGAGAAAGTTCTTCCTTTTTGCCTTTGGTTCACCCTCCAATGGCCGCTGCGGTAGGCGCGCTGCGGCCGACGCACCGCGCTGTTATGATGGCAGGAGCCAGGTGCTTCTCCTGGTCTCCCATGGGGTGCAGGGCCCAAGCACTTGGGCCATCCTCCACTGCACTCCCTGGCCACAGCAGAGAGCTGGCCTGGAAGAGGGGCAACCGGGACAGGATCGGTGCCCCGACTGGGACTAGAACCCGGTGTGCTGGCGCCGCAAGGCGGAGGATTAGCCTACTAAGCCGCGGCGCCAGCAAAACTGGAACTCTTTTACATTATTGGTGGGATTGTAAAATTGTATAACCACTATGGAAAACAGATGACAGTTCCACAAAAAATTAGCAACAGAATGATGATACGATCCAGCAATTGCACTTCTGGATATATATAAAACTAAAGATAGAGCCTGGATGTGACATTTGTGTACTCCTATTTATAGTAGTAGTAGCAGTTTACCATCTCTACTGGCAACTTCATTCATTCAAGACCATGTGAGTGGGCATTAGGAGAAAGGCATTAGTCTAAAGTGTGGTGAATTCACTCAAACTAACATGGCTGATGAGTACAGAAGACCAGGAGTTTTCCATTTTAGAAGTGAGTAGGTGAAACTATCTTCCATGGGGGGATCCAGATATTCATTTTACCATCTCTACTGGCAACTTTATTCATTCAAGGCCATGTGAGAGGGCATTAGGAGGAAGGCATCCCAGAATGAGCTCTGCTGCAAGATGAGTGGCACTGAGTGATTAATTTTCATATCTGAGACTCAGTTTCCTCATCTGTAAAAGAAAGAAAAGAGTTGTGCTCTAAATTATCTTCTACCCCTGGCATTCTCTTCTAGTCCGAGACAGTGATGTCTCTGCCCCTATTTTATTGGAACAAAAACTGGACACTGTGTTTCCATGAAGGAGAAGAGCACCATTAATATATAAGCCCGCAGCTGAACTTGTGGAAGAGGGTTTTAATGTGTAAATAGCTGCCTCATTTGGGGGACGCTCAACGCTGGAAACCTGACTTTATTACAGTTATACCAGGATAATTTTCTGGAATATCCTTGTTTCTCTTCCTTCCCTCCTTTCTTTTTCAGTTCTTTCCTCATCCCTTAATTCCAGCTGTATCATCATTTTTTTACTTCTATCTTCCCTTCTTCTACAAACTTTACTCTAAACCTAAATGACTTTCAACTCCAAACTGGTCTTTCTACTTGCACAATATCATCATGGGCATTCAGCTATGCCAGGAATTAAATTTCATACTGAATGAAGCCTGGATATCAGCCATAGCCATCAACCCTCCTGGCCCAGAATAATTGCTTGATCATTGTTTCTTCACCACTCAATTGAGTCACATTGACAATATAACTAAATTGAGAGATCACTAATGTTTGTTACCTAACAGATTTAGGTAAATATGTTGCAACTAATTAGTACATGATTAACAATTTATTAGTTTACTTAGAACAGTGATACTGTCTCTGTATATATTACCTGAAACTTTCTTCTATTTTTTTCCAGATAACATAAATTCAGACAAGTTCCTATTTACTTTTACTTCAGAAGTATGTTTAGCTCAAGAACTTAAAGGGAAATATTGGAATTTTTATTCAAAATTTAGGTCTAAAGCCATAAAACATTTACTCTCATGAACTGTAGTTTAAATGTTGAAAAGAATAGACATCAAATATAAATTCTCAGTTATTAACTAATGTAATAAAATCAGATGTAGAAGTTGGCAAATGTTCAAGTAAATTATACTAACACTTCATGTACCTACTCATAGCATGGGCTCTGATGGAGTTTTAGGTACTGCTATTTTTTTTGCTTATTTTAAGAAAGTAAAAGGGAAACATTTCTAGAACTACAAGTATGTGACTCTGTTTTTCTCATTTTTAATGGATAATCCAAAGTAAAATCCTCTTCACTGAATCTCTAAATGAAAGTATTCGCAAAACAACCTCCAAATAAACCTTGGTATTCTACAGTTTAAGATACTCTATTATGAAACTTACACAGTAAGGCTCACCTAGTTAATTTTAAATATTCAGTTTAAGATTAGCCATGATATCTAACAGAACTGGATCTAAATCTTACTGACACCATTCTGTACTATATGATCTTGGGCAGATTACCTAACCACTTTATACTTCCATGAAATGGGAATATGTACTGCTTCACAAAAATGTGATGAAGATGTAAGTTGCTTAGCACAATACATGGCACAGAATATGCATAATATTCATATTAATCATTTAGTAGTAATAGTCTTATTATTATCAAATAAAGGGATGGAAATATATATTCCTCCAGTTCCCTTTCAGCTTTAAAATACTGGGAATTTATCTTCTAAACTGAAGTCGCTTAGGATTTGAGAGAATGTAAAAACCATCTGTTGGGAGAAATTATGCAACTCCAGAGTTAACTTAGAAAAATTCTTTATCATTGGTCTTTGAAGGTGCATCAGCAAGCAATCAAGCCATTGCTCACAACCAATTTCAAATACCATTACATGGCACACCAAAAACCTGTGTCCCATTAAAACAAAATATGGCCCATTTATTAAGAATTTCTCTTAAGCAAATGTCTGTGTCTTTGAAAATTAATCCTTTTTTCTAAAATCATACTTTCACCATTAGTGTTTCAATTGGTGTCAACTTGTGTACACTTTACTAGTGTATTTCCAAAACCATTGACCTCCTCTAATAAGAAACGTGTTGAGAAAATCAACTCAGAGTTTCAGTGAAAAATCTGAAAGGAAGCACACATATATGCATGACCTTGGACACACACACACAAACATACAACACACACTCACGAACATACACAATACTATCTAGAAGCTGGAATCTCACACAGGAAGAGCCTCTGACTTCCTCTGAACCAGTCAGAGCCACCTCAGTCAAGCTTTCACGTTGTGCATGTACAAGCTTCATATGACCTTCTTTAGGATGCACACAAGTCTCAGCAACTCGCTGTTGAAGTTTCTCAAAGCCACAGCAGTTCTTTCTCGCTTTTAATGAAATTCCTTTCTATTTCTCCAGGTATGACTCCCCTTGGACCAGCAGGGCATATTTTCTCCTTGAGTTAGGACAGCTTATGACAAATAATGATGGGGAATCAATAGACAGGAGGGAAATATTGGGTGAGAGGCTGAATGAATCTCTGAGATAAATTATTGACCATGGGCATGGCCAGTTCTCCTTTCACTTATATGTTCGTATTCCATCTCACTAACAACCTGAAAGAAAATCAAATATTTTGTTTGGGGGCTTCACTAATATCAGCAACTTTTACTATCTTAATGGCATTTTTATTGATCTCAGCTTTAATGGGAGCTGTATATATTTGATGTTGGTCATTTAAAGTAGAGGTGAGTAATAGACTTCCCCACTGAGGATCATAAAGCAGCTCCTTGTCTGGCAAGCACGGGAAGCAAATAGAAGACAGCATTTAATCTACTGTTCTACTGCAGTTATCAGGGGCTGAGATGAAAAAAATTAAAATGTAAAGGCTGATGCTCCCCCACCTCCATGCTTCCCACCCCCTCCCATTTTCTATCCCCCTCGTCCCCTCCCCACTCTGGCTCCTGGGCACACTGGTCATCAGCAGACTAACAACAAAAGGCCATTGGCGCAATGACCTTGGCTGTGGCATCACGCACTGGAGGAAAGAAATGAAGCCATTAGACTGAGGCAGGAGAACAGGTTATAAATCAAGCCGTTTCCAATAAGCTGCCGTAATGGCCATCCATCATTGCCAGCCCGGCACACAGCAGACCATGGAGACACTGGAGCTGCTAAAGCGGAGACATAAACAATAATAATCCGGGCTTGATGTTTCAGCCCTTCAGGAAATTTAGGGACATTTGCTTTTCTTTTGTTTGTCAGAGGTGATATTTAAAGCATAAGATGTAATAAATAGAGGATAGGTGGCACATTGGTACAGTTACAAGCACTGCATTCTGGGTGTGATTAAAGGGAAAATAAAAAGTTGAATTCCAAAAATAGCCAGTGCCTCTGGAATAAAAGAGGAGAATCCCCCCCACACTCCATCAAAGAAACAAACTAAGCATCATAATTTTCATGGAATAACAACTAAATGCTGTAGGAATAGTTTGATAGATCTCATTGCTTTGAGAATTATAGCAGTCTTTGCTATTGAAGAAAGACTTAACAATACTTGATTATGATTTTGCTTGTCTAAGAAAGACATAAAATTGGACAAGGGATTCAGATCTGCAAATGTAACCAGTTCCTAAGTGGTTAACCGGAATTAGATACATAGAGGTTGTGTCTTTTAATACAATATTGTGTACTTCCAGTGGACAATTCACTATGGCATATGGCCTGATGATAAATATTTCAAAACAACGTTGTTAACATTTTAAACGCAGTGGAGATTGTTTACCTTGGCTTTTGGTGGGGAAATGCCAGTTGAAAAACTAGCTTTGCTAGTATGTCTGCTTTTTTCTGAAAGTCTTTAAAATGATTTCCTCGGGTTATTAGGATTTTATTTCAAAGCTGTGCCCATTAGAGATTGCTATCTGGCATATCTTTCCAGATTTCTCATTTCTATTCCACAATGCTCACCCATCTCTATCTTGATTTGATTACACAAAATATCCAGTCCATCTTTTTTATGTTATATGATATTCTTTACTACAAATAATAATGCCAGTTTTTAAAAATATATTTCAGATCATGAAAAGCATGTAATAGAACTGGATGGTCTTAAAATTCACAAGATGACCCTTATGGGTTATGATGCTGTTTCAAACCATTTGGTAATATAGTAGAGTGAACTTGTTACATACCAAAAGCCAAGAGCAATTAAACTAAGCATAATTGACAGACATGTTACAACAACAACAGAATATTCCAAAGGGAAATTCTTGGAAATATATGAAGGACTTCAAATTCTTGATTGCACTAAATTATTATTAACATTATTAAAATTTTGAAAATGTATTATTAATTTTATTTGAAAGGCAAATAAAATAAAAGGCAAATATAGAGAGAGAGATACCCAGGGGACAGATAGAGAAAGATCTATCATCTGTTGTTCATTCTCAAAATGCATGAAATAGCCAGGGCTGAGCCAGCCTAAAGTCAGGATACAGGAACTCAATCTGGATTTCCCACAGGGGTGTCAGGGATCCAAGCACTTGAACCATCATCTGCTGCCTCCCAAGGCATGCATGATCAGGAAGTTAGAATTGTTAAGTAGAACAAAGACTTGAACCCAGGCACTGGGATATGACATGCAGGAATCCCAAGCAGTATGTTAACCACTTATTGCAATTGTGATGCTCCAAATGCATGCCACTCTGATAGGGTGCTTGTGAAATAGTTATAAAGCAAATACTAGACCAAGGTTAAATGAAGTTCAATTAAATATTGTAGTAACTGAGGTGGAAATAGACGATGTATGGAAATTACAATGCTTCTCAATAGAAACAAATCAGTTGTAGCCAGTTAATGTGATCCACCCCCATTCACTTTCTTTTCATGTTAAACTTAAGAATCATCAAGGAAAATGTACACTTAGATTCTTATACTGAGGTGACCCATCAGTCTCAAAATAGAATATTTTAATTATATTTCCAGAACAGAGAAGGATAAGGTGATGTGCTCTACAACAGATCAATGCAAGCAATAACCATTTTTCTTCCAAGTTGAAAAATAGAACTGCCAATTGAGTGTTTGGAAACTGATTAAAACAGCTGAAGGAACTGAAGATGCTTAATCAAAAACATTTAGAGACATGACGTGTTTTGATTCCAGGTAAGCCTGAGACATTTATGCAGAAAGAGTCTATCCTTTCTGACAATTTTTAAATTTTTAAATTCCTTTTGGCTTCCCTGGCACAAAGGATGGATCTATCCAATTCCTAGAGAATGGAATTAGACATGGATTTTCCTTCACTTTTTTTTATGGAATCCTATCAAATTTGTCTCCTCAACTAAATGGAGAAGTCTAACTAGGTTGATTCCAGACATAAGAAAGTTGGCATAAATTTTTAATGGTTTGTCTAAATATTTCTATAATTAAGCATCTGAAGAATTTTAATACTAACGTAATAGATTTGTTTTCTCATGAGCTGCTATTTAAATAGTCATTTATGATAAATATTTATAAGTGTTTATAAATAAAATATTAATTGCTTGAAATGACACTTTATTGTAGTGCTAACCATCAATGAAAAGCATGAAGCTGTCTCACAAAATGTTTTGGAGGTTTTGACTGTACATCAGCTGCACCATGGTAACACAAGGGACAGGCATAGCTATGGGGGTATTTCCAAGGCTGCTGTTGGACAGAAGCAAAGCCCTCCTGTTACAAGTGATGTCGGAAATGTCAAACCACAAGCAACTCAACGATCTCTCCCCTCTTCCTTTTGCACAGAATCTTTGGGAAATGGAAACATCTAGACTATTACTAATGCTTTGCACCAGGCAGGATTCCATCTTCTCTGAGGTCTCTGTGCCAAGGTCCCTAGTCTCAAATATCATATGTTCTCCCTGATCGGTGACAACTAACTGAGCACCAAAAAGGAAACCTGTTAAAGTGAAATGGACACTATGAGAAATGGTGACTTGATCAGCCCTTACCCTGACTGTTGATGAACAACTTAATACTTTAACCCTCCTAGTATTTTTGTTTGTTCTACTTAATACTATTGGTTGAATTCTGTAATTAATACACAGTTATTCTTGAGTGTTGAAACTTAACTGAAAAGTGATCCCTGTTAAATATAAGAGTGAGAATAAGAGAGGGAAGAGATGTACAATTTGGGACATGCTCAAGCTGACTTGCCCCAAATGGTAGAGTTAGAAGTATACCAGGGGATTCCAATTCAATCCCATCAAGGTGGTACATACCAATGCCATCTCACTAGTCCAAGTGATCAATTTCTGTTCACAATTGATCATAATGATAGGACTAAGAGTCAAAGGGATCACATAAACAAGACTAGTGTATGCAAACACTAACTGATAGAATAAAAAAGGGAGAGAATGATCCAACATGGGAAGTGGGATACATAGCAGACTCATAGAATGGCGGATGTCCTAAACAGCATTCTGGCCTCAGAATCAGCCCTTAAGGCATTCGGATACGGCTGAAAAGCCCAGCCCATGAGAGTATTTCAGGCATGGAAAGCCAAGACACTCTGGCAAAAAGAAAAAAAAAAAAATGACCTAAATGAAAGATCTCCGTGAGTGAGATCCCAGTGGAAAGAACAGGTCATCAAAGAAGGAGGTACCTTTCTCTGAAGGGAGGAGAGAACTTCCACTTTGACTATGACCTTGTCTAAATATGATCAGTCGGTGAACTCAAAAGGCTTCCATACCTTGGCAACTCATGACTGGAGCCTAGGGAGATTACTGACGCCTTAAACAAGAGTGTCAAATTGTTAAGTCAACAACAGGAGTCACTGTGCACTTACTCCTCATGTAGGATCTCTGTCCTTAATGTCTGTACATTGTGATTTAATGCTATAACTAGTACTGAAACAGTATTTTTCACTTTGTGTTTCTATGTAGTTGCAAACTGTTGCAATCTTTAATTAATATATACTAAACTGATCTTCTGTATATAAAGAGAATTGAAAATGAATCTTGATGTGAATGGAATGAGAGAGAGATCGAGAGATGGGAGGCTTGTGGGTGGGAGGGAAGTTATGGGGGGAAAGCCATTGTAATCCATAAACTGTACTTTGGAAATTTATATTTATTAAATAAAAGTTAAAAAAACAAAAAGTCCCTAGTCTCTCTTAGTCTCAGGCCCTCTGGTTGTGAGATCTTTCAGAGGGGAGGGACAGAGAGACCTGACTGTTATCCAGGCTGCTCTCATCCTGTACAACTCATTCTACACCAAGATCAATCTGGATTACAAAATGGCAGAGAAGATAGGAAGGAAAGACTGCAAACAGCCCTTTCAAAGATTAGTTTGGGAAAGAAAGGAAGAAAGAAAGAAAACTAATATTAGCCTGTTGAAATGTCTTTTTAGATTAAATGTCTATGATTCACCTGCCCAGAAGCAAATAGAACAGCTACGGGCCTGAATATCTCCATCTGTGAAATATGAAAATAAATGCATTTACATATTTTAGGGATACTAATGAGAGCAACAGTTTATTGTTATTTATTCATTAATTGATTCAATTCATAAACCTCCACCATCTGGTACAAAACTCAATTAACTAATTATTATATCCCAGTTTGCAAATATAATATTTTATAAAAATGTTGAAATAGTGGCAGCAGCAGGGTGTGTGAGCAAGGTGAATTTTTTTCTTGGAAGCGTATATCACACTTTTGCTTTTCACATACCTTGAAGCAAATTTGAATATTGTGAATCTTCTGTGTTATCTAAAGGGAAGTGCACCCAGTGGGCAATGACAGACTTTAGCTACTGGCTTAGCTTTAGTGTGTACCATCTGGTGCCTTGAATGAATTTTCTAGTATCTTTGTGGGGCTTTTTATTTTGTTTTTTGAAAACTTTTTATTTCAGAATAGTTTTGAATTTGCAAAACAAAACAATTTTCCAGTATCTTTAAGTCTCAGTTTCCACATTTATAAAATGAAGAAGTTAGATTAGATGCAGATGCTGACAAGAATGTTAACAATACCTTACTTTTTTTAAAGCTTTTTACTACTTAAAAAGTTCCTATGATTATAATACTTGATTTTTTTAAAATGTCATCTCAAAGAAAGAGACTGAATAAAGATGTTATAAACCTCAAACTTGGGGATGGCGCCATGGCTCACTTGTTAATCCTCCGCCTGGGGCACCGGCTTCCCATATGGGTGCCGGGTTCTAGTCCTGGTCCAGCTCTTGGCTGTGGCCCGGGAGGGCAGTGGAGGATGGCCCAGGTGCTTAGGCCTCTGCACCCGCATGGGAGACCAGGAAGGAACACCTGGCTCCTGGCTTCTGATCGGTGCAGCGCTGGCTGTAGCAGCCATTTGGGGAGTGAGCCAATGGAAGGAAGACCTTTCTCTCTGTCTTTCTCTCTCACTATCTATAACTCTACCTGTCAAATGAATAAATAAAAAAATAAAATAAATAAAATAAACCTCAAACTTGACAAATGAAGATAATGAGCGTCAAAAAGTCAAGATACTAACATCATTCATACAACTGGCCAGTGACAGAATGAGGATTTAAATCTACATGTTCCTTCCTCGACCCCAAGTTTTGTGTAACAATGTTTTTATAATTATAAAGCATGCTCTGAATGCATGTTTTCTAAGTAGGTGGTTTCCAAAATGTATCTTATCTCAACATATCATTATTTCTCTCATTTCTAATTGGCTCTTTTGTTCTTTGACCATTTCTGTGGCACAGTGCTCTGAAAGGCCTTTCTGTTTCTTTGGTTGCTGAAAGGTTTCTCTTTTCTGTTCTAAACATGGCAGCATTCATAGTCAGGGATTTAATATGGGTCTCCAAGAAAGACAATATGCAAAGGTAAAAGTGTGTTGTGTTAATGCCAATGATGTCATAAATGAGAATGCTTGTATTTGCATACGTGAAAATCTTCCTGACTGCCACTCTTATTATTTACAAGTCATTACTTAGGAGTTGAGTCCCCCTATTCAGCCCACACTCTGCCAATAGCATTGTTTCAAGTTTCATAAAAGAAGGCAGTAAACACACAGGTACCTGTTGCACAGTCCCCTAGAAACCAATTCTCTGTGTAGTGCTCTATGAAATTCGGTTTTGATTAGGTTGTTACATCTGGGACAGAACTGCAAATAGTGTTTGGCGGAGGAAAAATGTGGGCTTGTATAATGCTAGATTAAAGTCTGTCCAATAATACAAGCATGTCAGCCGGGACAGGTCTTGTATTTATAGTGGAAAGGCCACTGAGTGAAGATTCATCACACAGGTTCAATGGAGGTAGTGTCAATTACTTTGGGACCTTTTGTGATAACACTGGATGGACCACTGAGAAAGCTCCATATTTAATCTATTTCCTGCTTAAGTGGACAAAGAACTAGAAAATGCAATGGGAAATAACCATTTGGGCAGAAAGCAGAGACAAGGAAGATGGGCAAAAATTACCTCATGCTGCAGATCCTCCACACTGTAATTTTTATGATCCTATGATGTGAGGGTCTAATTAATAAGGTGACTTCGCTGAGTATTTCATGTTCTGTGCCTTACGTAACTCTTTCAGATGGCAAATTATATGGCTTTAACCGCCAAGCAGAAGGAGAAGGTAAAAAGGGGAGGAGTAAAAGAAATGAGTTTTTAAATTAAAGGGTTTGAGCAGGGACACATCCTCAGTGGTGGACCATGCTCTAATGATTTTGTATCTGTTATCCTGCAGTAGAATGGCTTCCCCAATTAATCAACTTTTTGTATGGTTGTGTGGACATGACAGAAAGAGAATAAAAACCTGTGTGTAAAATAATCACACACTAAAAGGAGATTTCACTAAATTTGGTACCTATACACCACACAAGAGGCTCTTTGTAACAGGTCGGATTATCCCTCAGATTTACAGATCTAATAAGCATAATTGACAGATCCTGCATGTGACCACAGGTGGGAACAGCTGGTGGGTACTTGCCAAGAGCAACACATTTAACCAGCTGCCAGTCGAGCTTGCCAAAGCAGGGTCACCATGGCACAGCTGGTCTTCTGGGTAAGAAGCTAAAAATCTGTCACTAGTGCTTTCCAATTGTCAACGGCTAGATAATCTCCCAGTAGGCCCTCAACAGGAGGAAGGGAGTTAGGAAAGTGCGTGCATCACTCTGCAGCATTTGCATGTCCAGGAGATGTCTACAGCCAACAACAGGGTTGTCACTCCAACCATGGCAATGCACCGAGGCACCATGATCACCATCAGCATCAAGTTGTTTTTGCTCGCTGTAGCCCCACCCCCCCTTTTTTTTTCAAGAATACACCATTCAGTTCTAGGGAAATTCCAGATATTGTTCTCAACAAGAGAAATCTGTAGAACTCCAAAGTGATAATTTGCATTTGAGGAACTTGTTGTTTGACAAGAATTGTATTCCACAATTAAATAATTAGCTTACACCTCAGTGTAATGTAGCATAAATATAAAGATCTACACTTTCTGCAGAAAAACAGAAACTATATTTATAGCACTACCATTACAGGGTTCACACTGTACTTACCTTACCATCTCCTGATGCGCTAGGCTTTTTCTCCTATAATCCTGTGATACAAATATCCCATCCTAATTTGACCCAATTGACAAAACCCAGATTTTTGTACTCTAGTCATTAAGATGTCTTGTTTTCTATTTAGGTGATAACATACATCATGCTGCACAGTGTGTAATGCATCCCTCATTTCTTTTTTATTCCTTATTTCACAAAAATTCACACAAACTTTTAATACAGCCTTTTTCTTATAAACAATAACCTTGATAGACTTTAACCCAAGAATTGAGAGCTAACAATTTCTCTATGCCAATTGTATTTAAAATATAACTCATTGTCCCCAGTGTGAGCATTTGCGAGAAGCTTGATGCCATTATATATCAGAAGATTACACACCAAGGACATAAAAATGCTGACACATTACTGCATCCATTTTTAAGTTGTTTCCCTCTAGCTTTTAATATTGAGTTCCCTTTATCTGGATTATAGAATATTCTTTCCTTACTTCAGACTGGACAACCTGGAAAACTTCATTTCCAGCTGCTTTTTTTTATATTAAGCAGAGTTACACAGAGTTCCTCAAACACTGAAACGGATAGTAATTGTTCCTCACAACCCATCATTCCCTTCCTCCTTTCCATAACAGAATCACTTGCATTTTAACTGGCTGTGGTGACCCAGTTTAAAACTACATTTCCCAGGTTTCATTGAAACTTAGAGTAATAAGTTAAGCAAATGGGGATATGAATGGAAGTGATGTGAACAATCTCTAACTCATGCCATTTTAAAAGGAAACTGCTCATATTCTACTTTTCTTTCTCATTTTCTAGAGCTGCTGATTGCCGGCAAACTGCAAACAAGGAAGGAATCTGAAACCATGTTGATCTTCTGGCAGAGAAATAAATACACTGCTGTCTTGTTTGAGTTACTCTATATTTCAGTCTTTGTATTACAACAGCTCAATTTTAGGCCCCAACTGATACTCATATAGACCTTCCTCTTTCTGGTCTCTATCTTTTTTTCCTGCTATTCTCTTTTCTGTATCAACTTTAACTATTTAATGAATATCCACTTCCATTTGTAGGCACAGATCATATGATACCCACTTCGACTCTTCAACTTCTGTGTCTAAAATTTTTCAGTTTCCCCCTACATTCTTACTGAGTCTCTATCAGAATGGATTGTGGAGCGTTTGCTGTGTTTCACCTCTTTCCAGTTAGGTTGTGAGTTTCTCAGTGTGGAGGGGGATCACGTTCCATATCAGAACCTGGACCATCAATAAATATTTGTTGGAAGAATAACTGATATAACGATCAGAATAACAACAGGAGTTCCAAGTTTCTGTATCCATTTTCAAGTTGATTAAGATGAAGGCTGCATACTGACAGATATTAGCTGTGTGCGTATGTCTTCTCTTGCATGTCATTTCCAAAGATTTCAAGCCAGTTGTCATTATACAGACCTAGCATGTAGATCTTCTTGAGAGACAGTTTCTCCAAATATGGTACACTGGCTGGTATGCCAGTAAACTTGAAATTTCAGAGAAGAAATGAAAATGGGAGAATAACTGTGAAGAAGAGAACTTTGAATAGAAGATTATAATCATGTATACAGTAAGTCCATATGGATGGGCCAGTTCTGGATGAAATGTATTCACAAATGGAAATTCCTCTCCAAGACCTGTTGATGTATTTGTTGAAATACTCCTTTAGCATTTCCCCTCTGTGTGATAAGTGGTCTAAAAGTCAATATGGTTCCACAAAATTTTAAAGCGCCTTTTCAGAGCTGGAATTTGACCCAGGTTACAGTTAGAGGTTAGGTATTTGGGAACCTTAGAGGTGAAAGAATTTGTTAAGAAGCAGAGTGATGGCCTTGGAAGAGATGGAACACACAATGCTACACAGGAGATGAGCCACTAATGCTGTGTCCCTCCCCACATGAATGAGATGGTAACTAAAGGAGGGAACACACACTTATAATGGTAGTAAGTAATGATAAGCAACAGTCTTTAGGCTTCTAGATTAATTCATATTTTAGAAGCAGGTATTAGAGGTGATTGATGAAATTCAGGGCACTTGAAAATCCTGAAGAACACATAGCAACTTCTTGGATTGCAGTGACTTCTGGGGTGATTTTATAATTGAGTACAAGCCTCCCCTTTGAGGACAGAGTCACTTTGGTATAGTCACTGTCCCTTAAAAGTTCTAGAACATTTTTAGACTCTACTGAAGATAGGTCTCTGTCAATCACTCAGAGTTGATTTAGCCATCTCCAAGTATTATATGTTGGTGTTGAAGTTTTTGACACATAAGCTATTTCAGAGCAGGGTGGCCTCTGCCAGCCTTTGTCAAGGCATCTTCCCTCTAGTTCTGTTGCTTATAGACCATGTAGAAATAGGAATAATGGAAGTGATAGCACTGCAAATGCAGGCTTGTTTCACTTGGTGTGAGTGAGCTTCTAATTTTGAGTCATCTGCTCCAGCTTGTACAACTTATCTTTTCTGATAAGTTGGCCTCTGTGAAGCAGTGACTCCATACCTTAATTTTAGTCAATTCAACCTTCATTGACTGTCTGCCAATAACAAACAATGTCAATGATTTGTGATAGAATCTAGATCTTGGGGAAACGGGTACATAGCTGAATTGTACCAAGCAAATCCACTAGTGAAATAGATGCTCATGATGGAGATAATTATGAGGGAACTCTCAAAAATCTAATATTGGGTTGAAGGACACTTGGGGCTCTCAAAGCTGAGGGCATAGTTACAGATTAGACATATTCCCAAAAGGATTTGTAACTGATACAGAAAGAGAGAAGGCCTGATGGTCTCCAAGGATTACTGGATAGCTTTAATGATACTGAGGGATATCCATCCCATGTTTCTGCATTCCTTACCTAGAACTGCAGACTATGCTATGCAGGTCCTCAATACCCTCCCTTCAGGGTTTCAAATACCTCTCTTTGTTTGATACATTCAATCCAGGGTATCCTAAACCATGGGTGAGAAAAAGTCCTTGACTGTCAAGTAAATTAGGAGGTCACAAACTAATGCTTCATATTAGAGGACCTTTTGTTTCTGTTTATTGGTGAAGGGAAGACAGCAAGGAACTTCGTAACTCAAACAATTTCCATTTGCCTAAGACACATCAAGTAGGTACCTTTCTATCTGTCTTCCTTTTTTGATCAGAATGAGCCTGTGTTTAGCATGACTGGTCAGCTTCATGGAAACAGGAAGTGCTCTGAATTTGCTCCAGGAGCCTGGGTTTCATCGGTGGTGAGAACACTGGGGCCAAGGGACAGCTTCCTGTTCTTCTTCTACAGGAAAAATGCAGAGGCCTTGGCAAGAGAGTTGGAGAGGTTGAAGAACTTTTGGAAAATGTTTTTTCATGCCAAAGGTCTTGGCTTCAGACTCAGACAGTCAACTTTCTTGCCTGGCAAGCATTGGAGAACCCCAGAAACTAGGCCCATAGTTATCTGGAAAATAACTGCTAACTTTTTCCATCCAGCAGTCAGTATTCTCAATGCTCTGCATTTATTGTTTCATGAAATCCTCACCAATCTTATGAAGTGGGTACCAACAGCAACAACATTTTCCAGATAAGAAAACTGAAGGATAAGAATGTTAAGTATATATATATATACATATACATATATATATATATATATATATATATATATTATGCTCAGAAGTACTCATATAATAAGTAGGGCTAAGATTTAAATGGAAAAAGTCTGATCCTTGAGCATAACATTTTAATATTAGAACTGCAGCTGCTGAAACTCATTTCCCTTTTATCTCAAGACTGGGTCAGCTGGAACAATGGAGAAAAATGTTAGGAGGGAAGCTATGTCCAAGCTATGCTTCAAGGGTGACATCCAACTTTATCATTTCCTAGGAACTTATTGACTGGATATGGGCATTGTAAAGAAAGGACCTGAAGACACACAGGAACTCTGGGTTTCTCTGTGAATGACTTCCTACAACCTCTGTCCTCTCGTTTTGATTTGTTACTTTCTCTTAAATGACCTTTGGTCTCATTTCTTGCTGTGACCAAGAAGGTCAAATCAAAATGAGTATTACCTACCATCCTAATTCTTCGTTTCCCATTTACTCCCATCCGTCTCAATTCTGACAGCACACTCCAATTTGCACCCCTGGCTCTCAGAGGTGCTTCAGTGGATTTCAGTCTTCATAATATGCTTAAAACTCTGTGGTTTGGCATACCAGGTACACTGTGATTAGAACCTGCTTACCCCTCTAGGCTCATTCTCCATGGTCCCTTTTCCTCTTCCACTCCACACCCCTAACTTTATCCTCTATACTCTGTCAGGACTCAGCACTCTCAGCAAGGCGTGGTGTGAACACAGCCATAAAGTAGTACAGGTCACTCCTTCTGATTGCATATATAGCTTTCCCTCACTCCCAGCCCTGACATCCTTTATGAAGCTATTACTCATATTGTAATATTAAATCAAATATTATCTCTTCTCTCCCTTTAAAGCCTTCATGACTAATGGGTTCATCTGTTCCTGCTTCAGATTCCCATGGCTCCCTAACAAGGGGACAGGCTCTGTCCCACAAAGCTTCACATCCAAATTAGGAAAATAGAGAAGCATTATACATTTGAGTGAATAAAGCTAGATTCTTTAAGTCACAGTTTCCTGATCCATAGCACAGAGCTAATAAAAAAGATCTTCCACATGGAGTTGTTGGAAGGGTAAATGTTGTAGAATATGAAAGGCACTTAGCTCAATGTCAAGCATACAGTAAACACCAGGTAAGTGATAGCTCTTATCAGTATTATAATAATCAATCCTTTTCACCTCATAGTTGGGCAATTGCTGATCCATGTGCTTGTCTTCTTATCTAGATGTACATTTCTTGAGGATACTGTCTGTGTAATTGGATTTTATATCCCTAACACCTGGCAGAGTGCCTACTACATAACAGGTGCTCAATAAACACTTACTGGATGAATTATAACTCAATTATCTGCCATCTGGTTTGTCCAAAGCCACATATATTAACAGGATCCAGTCCACAGCTCCATCACCCCATCATCTAATCTTCCTTTATATTTACAGATAGAGTAGTTTATCCTACATCTCCTCTTGGAATCAGATCATACAGGATCTGCTGCTCTGTTCTCAATGCCTCCCAATGATCCCTACCAGGTTATGCCTGGTTTCTGGAGATTTGACTGTTAGGCACACTCTAGAAATGTAAGACTGCTGCTTTCCCTCCAAGTGATGCTGCTGGCACCTTGCTAGCCTGAAATCAGGATGTGATGTATGGAAGTCCTAATTCCCTTCCCTGCCATATCCCCCATAGTGAGCATTTCCTCCCTACTAACTCCCCACACAGTGTCACTAATGCAGTCCGTTATAGGAAATAAATTTTCAATTGAGTTGAGGCTAACAAAGGGAACTTATTTCATGGCGTGTGGGGCAACAGCAGACATCATTATTTCTAAAAATAATGCATTATTTCCTTCACCCAGCCACATTTCTTAGGACCCAGCCTTCTGGCACATGGCACTGTTGCTCTGGCTGCTCATCTTCCTTTCATCTCTCAGTTCTTCAAGCTCAAAGGATCTATCTCTTTTCTCATGTACTCTCCCATTTCTATTCATTTGTTACACAGTCTTTCATAATCAAAAGAATCACTGACATGCTTGAATAAATAAAGGATCAGTCTGTTCTATGAGTCAAATTGACATTGTATGATTTGATTACTGGTTATAGCCCTTGTATATACTCTTTTTTTTTTTTTTTTTTTTTGACAGACAGAGTGGACAGCGAGAAGAGAGACAGAGAGAAAGGTCTTCCTTTTGCCATTGGTTCACCCTCCAATGGCCGCAGCGGCTGGAGCAATGTGGCCGGCGCACCACGCTGATCCGAAGCCAGGAGCCAGGTGCTTCTCCTGGTCTCTCATGGGGTGCAGGGCCCAAGCACTTGGGCCATCCTCCACTGCACTCCTGGGCCACAGCAGAGAGCTGGACTGGAAGAGGGGCAACTGGGACAGAATCTGGCGCCCCGACCGGGACTAGAACCCAGTGTGCCAGCGCCGCAGGTGGAGGATTAGCCTATTGAGCCGAGGCGCCGGCCTACCTTGTATATACTCTTAAGGAACATTGGTTCTTCTGCTTGCTACTTGTTCAATTCTCTATTTAGTGGAGGGTTAAGTTGTGATTATAAAGTAAATTGAAAATATGTCACTGTAAAAATTAAAAGAAAAATAAGAAAAGAAGGGGGAGGGAACCTGGGGAAGAGGGAGGGAGGACAGGAAGTATCATTATTCTCTTACAGCTGTATATTTGAAATACATGAAATGCATCCCCTTTATATAAATAACAAAAACTGAAAAAAGTTCAGATTCTTACAGTTATAACATTTACAATACAACTAGACATTAAACCCTGAAAAACGATTTTATGCTAGAAGCGTCTACATGGTCCACATAGTTTTCTGAGAACTGAAAAATTCCCCCCTGATGAAATTCCTTTCCTGCTACTCTAAATATGGGTACATGCCCCTTCTTGGAAGTAGCACAGTGCACAGCATGGGTAAATTACACGCCATACTTCCACATGGAGAACGCCAGAGTGTCTCTTCCACACTCTCCTCCACAATTCCTTGATATACATGGGTCTGGTCAAACATTTATATGGGGCTTCAGGGTTATCACCTGATGAGATACTGGGGCATTGAGAGGGCAAGTGGAAGGCATACCACCTATTATTCTTGCTATTACTATACCTAGGGTTTCTGCAGAAATGATATGACCATGTGATCCAAATATAGAGCAGACAAGGTGGGAGGGATTTTATTTTTGACAACTATATAACTTAGTATGCTGCAAAAAGAATAACTCGAGAGATTTCCTCATCTGGAAAGTGACAAAGAAATTCAGTGCTCTCCAAGGGCTGGGTATGAGATATGGTAAGCTGGAGAGCAGAGAATGGCTGCACTGAATTTTGAACAAGGGTGCCTAGTGCTGAAGCAAATGCCCCAGAGTACAGCCCTCTCTATGGTAGATTAAGTACAGTGCAAACTCAGTAATCTGAACATCCTTTATTTGAACTGCCCCATTATTCAAATGACTCCCTAAAGCCAATTCCCTTTATCTTTTATGCCCTGCCATGCTAGAATTGAAATTTTCTGTCATCGTTCCATTTCTTTCTTTTTTTTTTTTATCTTCAAACTGTATTAGTAAAACACATTGCATGCTTGAATACCTTTGAGTCCTGATTTGTTTGGATAATTGAGCTTTTTCTTGTACTACAATTCTGAATCTAATATTTGATGGTAACTCTGCTCAGAGGTTCTTCACCAGATGTAAAATGGAAGGGAAATGGGACATGGCCAGCAAAGCAGGACCAGTTCTGCATTGGAGGAGTGAGTTCCCATCCCTGCTGTCTCATGCATGATTACAGTCAATCAATGAATCTTACATTTATTAAGCCACTACATATAAGCAATGAGAGAGAATATAATATAAAAGTTAGCATTTTTTAAATTTAAGTCCCAGTTGTACTACCTATTAACTTTGTGACCTTGAGCAACTTACTTAATTTCCCTAAGATTCAAATTCCCCATATATAAGAGAAATGATAATAATTCCATCCATATCATTGAGGTTGATGGAATGAATTCACTATGTGTATTTAGCACAGGACTAGGAACTTAGGAAGTGTTTGATAAACATTAGATGTTATTACTGAATTCAAAGAGGATTTCATAACACAAGATCTTGGCACTACCATCAAATGGTTTATAAACATTCTGGAAAGTTGCCATGTAACACAAGAAAACAACACACACACACACACACGTGCATATCAATGCATAATAAAAGCCAAATCTTGGCTCTGGTCCTTCCAAGTTGTTTGAACTTGGAAAAGTTACATAACATTTCAGCGACTTTAAATATAAAATGGAAGTAGTACTAGTTTCTACAACACAAAATCTTGTGATAGATTCAATAAATTGATAGATGTTTCATGTGCTTAGAACAGTGCCTGACATGACATGAATATCAGGATTAACACACAGGTAGGTGTTAGAAGTCCAGGGAGGACATATGAATGCATATAAGAAGAAGAATGGATCTTGGGTATTGAGAAGCAGAGCATGGTCCATAATGGTTGATCTTTTGGATGGGAAGGAAAAGAACTTTCTAAAGTGGAAATGACATGAGATACTTTGCTCTCAATTGTGTTGCTATCGCTGGGCAGGGACCTTTCCCCTCAAAAAGACTAGCACTGTAGTAACTCCATTTCCCATCTTAGCCCTCTATTGAGTTTTTTTTAAAGCTTCATTTGTAATTAAATTAAAAAGTTAAGTGACAGTTTCATTTGAGAATTAGGCAATAGATTACTACCCTGTTGTAAAAATGCTCTCCATTTTAACCCGTGAGGATCTACTTTCCCCCATGTTATCCTGCTGGTATTTGATTGCTCCTTCTCATTCTCCTTCGCTTTCCTCTTTAGATTGAACCCACTCTCTAAATGCCTGTCAGTGGCTCCTGGTTGTTTGCTCTAGCTTCTCCTCTGGCTCCTCATGAATGTTTTTCATGAGTGAATATATTCATCCCTATGCCTTTACCACTGTTTCGTGCTAAAGTCTCTCACCATGAAACATCTAAAGCCCTTTCTCCACACTTCCAGACACATAATTCCTTTTACTAACGATATTATCACCTGGTTCTCCGGAATGCAGTAAAACTATAGGTAAAACTTCCTCTTCCCACCTGCTTAATACATATTTCTTTTCCTTCTGAGGATGATTAACATCATCACAATCCACCTGTCTTTTTTACTAGCAATCCTGACACGTCCATTCCCATTTCCATTTATTCGATCACTGAGTTTTGTCAATTCAACCTTAGAAACTTTCCAGAAACTAATTCTCTCTTTCTCCTTCTGTTGTCACTGCATCAGTTACAGCCAACACCATTTCTATATTTGACTTAGGAGCTGTTCCTTCCACAAATCTCTCCCTAATGTCAGCCCTCCTTCACAGAGCTGCCAGTCTTAGCTTTTTCGAAAGCAAATTTGTAATTGTTACTCCTTATCACAGCACCCAGTTGATCAGAGATTAAATCCAGACGCCTTGGTCTTATTCCTGCCCACCCTAGTCTCTTCAGCTGTTAAACAGAAATTTGTACCAGGATGGAGCAACCCCATGCTTTTTACCTTCTTGTTCTCAAAATGTCATAAATTGTGAAAGGACATAGTAGAGGTTAAAAAGGGACAAATGATTTTGTATGCTGTGTAAAAAGGATAGGCCACGTGGCACCCAGAGTATAGCATTTGTTTGTTGGTGTCTACCCTTCCTCCTACACTGGCTTTAGTCAAAATGGTGAATGTATTCACTGCCCTAAATGAATAATCTTAAGAGGTGGAATACAATATAAGGAGAGCTGTATCAAGAGGTTCAGGGGAGGTTTAGAACTTTGTCTCCATCTCTGGATGCTGTTCAGTTTCTGTCTCAGGCAGATTTTCCCTTTGTGGCACCAAGATGACCAATGGCAGTCATGAGCACATGTCAGCTGTGTAGGTCATGATTCCATGGGCCCAGGGAGAAACTGAATAAGCAGACCTGAACTATACATCCACTGCCTTAGGTTCAGGTTCTAGTCTCAGTCCTGTTCAAGCCAAATGGATTGAGGGGTGGCATGAGGTTGGGGGGTATGAATGGGTTCCCAGTGAAACAGACAAACTATATATGCCCATGATGTCTCTCAAACTACACCTCTTCCCCATTATGATTAATTATCTCCACGAGAAACTTCCAGTATTCAGCCACCAAGAATAGAGCTCACAAGCATGGGAAACATCTAAGTCAGAGGTTCCTGACCCAGGGAACAGAGGGAGCACACACCTTCCCTAAAGTGTTTCTCTGAGAAGATCCTCAACAAAAGGCCAGCTACAACTTTGATTCTAAATTAGCCTACTCTTTTTCCTAACTTCAGTGCATCTAAGTCTTTGAGATCATGGTCTTATAATTTTCCCCAAAGATTAAGCAACTTTGTGTTCAGATTTCTTAATGCAGTTATGATTTTCAGTATTCTACTCCAGAGCAGCTTGTCAGACTACAGGAACCAACCAAGGGTTCAGAAATAAGAGCCCTACCCCAAAAGATTCCCTTCTTTGGTTTTCGTTTGGCTCACCCAGGTCTTTGGTGGCTTCAGAAACATTCCCTTCCCATCTGTGGGAGTTAGAGAGCAAGGATGGTGCAGAGGTTGTCTGCTATGTAAATTGATGAGAGTGTGAGTGAATCGCCCATAGACAAGTAGTCAGACTGAGTGATGCTAAACTGAGAGGTAACGAGGGAGGAGGAATGATTATTTGTAAAGAGAAAAGTGTTGAAGGGCCCTTTTGCCTGGCAAACATAAATACCCTGAAGAATAGAAAACTGTGTGTGGATATGGGGTCTACTTAATGTGAATCCTACATCAGGCGTTTGTAGGTGATATAAAACTCTGATGTGTTGTAAAATTTATATCGCTCCCCAAAATGATCTACTGGTAGAACATATAAATTTTGCAGAAACTGTTAAAGCTGTCATAAAACCTCATTGCTACAGATACAGTAGGTGTTTCAGAAATACACACTGAAGCAGAGATTTGTAATCATTTCAGTGTGGTTCACACAAAGAAGCACATTGTGTTTCCACATTTGAGAAACTGCAGATTCCCTACCTCTAAAGACCTGTTTTATCTTATTTTGCATTCTTAAAGAGGCAAGCTGAGACTAATAAACAGCTTAAATATTTAAACCTGT
Organism: Lepus europaeus; assembly: GCF_033115175.1. Classification (NCBI taxonomy): domain Eukaryota; kingdom Metazoa; phylum Chordata; class Mammalia; order Lagomorpha; family Leporidae; genus Lepus; species Lepus europaeus. The sequence goes on from NC_084839.1 coordinate 62,996,537, forward strand.
GAACTTCCTGTGTGTCCAGGTTGTTAGAAAAGTGGGAGCAAATGATTATTTCTTCACCAAGTTCACATAGAGTTGTTGGCTCCATTTAATAATAGTCGATCTTGTTCAGGCTGAACAAACTGGTCCCTGAGGGGGTGTGTGTGGGGGGGAAGGCAGCAATAAATCAATACCTCAGATGTAATCTTGGTGTCTAGAATGCAGAGGGAGATTTTGGTGCATAATGGCAGTGGTTTGTCTATTGTCATTCAGACATGAGCTGCATTGGAAAAGGGCTTGTGGGAACCTGATAAGAGGTGGTCAAAAGTGGGCCATAAATCACGGAGAGGCAGTATTCAGCTGATTTCATACACAGGTACTTTCTGTGGGGGAAAGAAAGTGATAGATCTGCAATTTACTGCTTATCACATCTGCTAGAAGTTTCATAATACAAAAGCCTGACCTTCAGTGAATAAACAGCCTGGTTGACTACTACCTGCTCCTGTGGAGGAAATACAGTACTTCAGCCCCTCGGTTGGGAAAGCCCTTACTGACCTATTTAACAAGCTTCCTTTGATTGTGAGCCATGCAGGAGTGAGTTTTACTCAAGAGCAACTCCTTGAACAAGGGATAGATGGCATTTATTGAAAGAAACTGGATATTTGACTCTAGGAAAACTAATGAACTGCAGGAATCACATGGATTCCTCACTTGTTCAGCACTTGTTAACTTTCTGCAGATCACTGGACCACAGAACCTTCTCATACAATAAGGGAAGGAGGAAGGGGTAGGGGGTAAGGAGAAATAGCAGGGGTGAAAAACCAAGGAAGTCACTGCTGCCCAGGGAAGAGATCATCAACTTCCCAGACAAAGACACAACCAACCAGAGAAGCAGAACCAAAAGTAATGTAAGCTTTCACTGCAGTGCACCTTACCCTAAAAAGGTGGAATATATTTGTCTCATTTTTCTTCCTAGAGAAAAGTTTGAGAACATTGACCATTATTTTAATTGTAGCACTTTCAAAATTAATCTGTATATAATTCTAGGATTCAATTCAATTCAGGGTGGCTCACAGGTAATTAAAAGTACATATAAAAATACAATTTTATAATTTTAAGATGTGTAAAGTAAATCAGTACTCAAAAGTCTCCAAATTTTCTTGTCACTACTTGATTGAATGAATCATATTCCTTAATATACTCTTTCCTGAGTTAAATATTTTCAGAGGGGATCTGAATTTTAAAAGTAGTAACTTCTTACTTAAAAATTAACATTAGCCTTAAGTGGGATACCAGAGAATATGATTATTTAAGGATTTGTAACTTCAAACTGAGTTTATAAAATATCTTAATTGTCTTATACTTCTGCAAATGAAAATTCTGTTCACTTATTATTTGAACAAATATTTATTGTGTGGTTATTGTATGTTAAATAGTCTTCCAGGTTCTGGGGTGAACTTGACATCAGCAATCATTGCCTTCATGAAGATCTAATCTAGTAGGGGGTAGGGGGTTATATATTCGAACAGCTAAATAACAGGAGCATGTCATATGTCAATAAAATGAATGTTGTAAAGAAAATAAGCAGGGAAAGTGTCTAGAGGGTGCTGGGGTCAGAGTGAGGGGGTGGGGGTGTGAATGGCATATTATTTGAATTTTAAATAATTCCCATCAGCAAATAGCTTCAAATTCCTCCCTCCCAAACTTTCTAGTTAGAACAAAAACTAGAATCAGAAATGCTTCACTTGGAGTGGGCCAGTGGCCTAGAGGTTAAAACACTCACATCCTACATTGGAGTATACGGGTTTGAGTCCCAGCTCTACTCCCAACTCCACATTCTTGCTCATACGGATCCTAGGAGGCAGCAATGAGGGCTCCATTAATAGTGTCTTTGCCACCCACATGTAAGACTTGGATTGCATTCCTTGCTCCTAGCCCAGCCCAGCCATTGTAGGCATTTGGGGAGTTATCTAGCAGATGGAAGCGCTCTCTCTCTCTCTCTCTCTCTCTGTGTGTGTGTGTGTGTGTAAGTCTGTCTATCTGTATCTCTCTCTCCCAGATTAAAAAAAAATAATAAAGGGATGCTCCATTTAAAGTTCATCTTTTGTCCTGTGCCCTTTTCAACCTATGCATGGAAGAGCCACGAAATGGCCAGTAGGCTGAGAAAACGTAGGTACGGTGTTGGATGCTCAGGGCAGCCTATTTCATTAACCATCAAGGCACTTCTTGAAGCAAAATTGATGACTGGACATACATAAGTGTATTACTACCAGATATACATCAGTTAAAATTTCAAAGAGGACAGAATATTCCAGTTCTCGTTTCTGTACAACAGTCGTTTTTATCTTAACTTCTTGACAAAAGTAGATTTAGGTTTTACTCTTAATGTGATCGATCTGGATTTTGTTCAGTCTTCCTCTATCAAGGGAAGCATTGGAGAATGCTTCCTGATGTAGAGTATTTTGAAAGACTATGAAAGCCTACTTGGCAGTTTATTTATGGCTATGTATACTTTTTATTCAACTCTCTGGAATGAATTTTAAGAGGTGTGATGATTTGGCTGAAGTAATGCAAACCAATTCTACTGGTGTCAACAACAAAGATTTTCTAATGTATACCTAAATGGAACTCCAGAAGTGGCTTGAGAAGAAAGTGAAGTGCCTATTGCCTCTACTCCTCTATTCTACCAGCTCTGCCTCTTTTCCCATGCTGTTTTTGTCTTGCAGTCCCAAGATGATCACCACCACTAATGGGCTATGGTTAGGAAAAGGAGAGAAGGAAGAAGGGAGAGATAGAAAGGGAGGGAGAAGGGGAGAGGGGAGGGAAAAGAGAGAGAGAGGGAGAGAGAGTGAGAGAGAGAGAGAGAGACTTTGATTTCTCGTAAGAGCCCAGAATTTTCTGTTTCAAACTTTGCCAGGAGATTAAGTCATTTTTCTAATTAACTAAACCTGTCTAAATTCTACCAATCTTTAAGTCAATTGTAAGCAAAAACATTGAGTAACTGGCTAATACTCAACCAACCTTGAAAGAGACCTTGACGAAATCATCTTTGCAGATGACCAACACCATAACCTTCCGATAGTGGATAATCAATTATTATTTCATTCATTCATTTATTTAAATGTACATCAAGAACCTGTACTATCCCAGTTCTCAGAATTAAGGAAATATCAGTGGGAAAAAATTCCTATTATCTTGGATTTTATATTCTAGTAAGGGGGATGATACACAATAAACAAATATATTAATCATATGATAATGACTATATACTGAATCTAAAGATCCTAAAATATAATCCAATTTAAAAGCACTAGAAATCAGTTGCCTTGGTATCCTCTTAGCCATAGTTGATTCATAAGATGTCTCCAACAGGCACAGAACATACTACACAATCCTGTTCAAATTACCATACTTCTACTTTCCTGACCTACTTACCTAGACCTGCTTGACTCTCACCTACCTTAAACCCGTGGGTTTAAGAGTCCTAATTTCCTGTGACTTGTGATTCTCCTTTGACAACTTTCTGTTTTACACTTCTTGTTGCCAATGAGGACTCCACATCAATTGTTGGGTCACTTGGTTGACAATTCCAAACCATTTTCTAGTTCTTCCAGAACTGGCACAATGACAATACAAGGTAATTGATTCCTTAGTCTAACACACAGTCCTGGGAGGTGGGTATTATCATGATTATTTTGAAGATGGGGAAACTGAACCACCATGGATCAAGTATCTTCTTCAGTACTATACAGCTAGAATGTCTCAGAAACATGATTCAACTCTAGATCCTCTTAGACAACTCAAATAAAAAAGTTGCCTCTGTTTATAAGTATTTGCTATCATGTTAAATGTGTTCATCCTAAGACTGTAGAATCCATGTCTCATATTTCTTTCCTCCCACATTTTATCATACTTAAGGATACCCTAAAATTAAAGAAAATCTGCTAACTAAAAAAACATTATAACTGATAGATAATTGACTTCAAAGGATTTCTTGCTCATATGGAAACAATACAAAAGCAACCTTGAAATAATAGTTTTCAAAAAATAAAAGTAAACAACTACTTTTGACAAGATGACAACAACGATGTTCAAATAATAAATGAATTTACTCTGATGGTTATGCAGATAGATATTAATATGGCATGGAAGCATTTTCATCAGTTACATAGGCATGTGTGGGCCCCAACAATGACATAGGAGAAGCATCAAAGCCTTTAGAAATAGTGATTAGGGAACAACATGGATCATCATTTTAAAATAACTCTTCTTCATGGCTTAAAGCACAACTGTTACCAACAATCATAACAACTCAAGTTTATAGTCACAGAGCGAGTGCGCTGAGCGGTTACTGAGCTGTCTGACTCTCGCATGGGACACAGCAACCATCAATCTGCTTCTGCCATTCACATAACGCACACCCATTGCAAATACCTCTCAGAATTTATGCCACCCGTGAACAGTCATTAATTTGGATGACCAGCACCCTGCTCAACCAAAATTAAAAAACAAAACATTTAACATACCTCAGTATGATTTACTACCTACAAATATGACTATCATAAATCAGGGAATTTCCCCAATAGGAAAGGCATAAATCTCCCAGTTTCCTTTTAGAAACCAAAACAATTCATGCTATGGTCTGAACTATCATGGGATCATGGAACTGTGGTGCTATGGGAAAAATGTGTGCACCCACCCATCTCCTCTTCTGCAAGTCCGAATACATTTTTTTTAAAAAGTCAGAGACATCTAGAGAAGAAAATTTTGATCTTCTAATAGTTTATTTATTTTAATTATAAAATATGATTACATATCTACATGTTATTATATGCACAGCATTTTTCTCAAAATTCAGCGTAGTTGTTTTACTGATGATTGGGGGTACAGTTGCTGAAACAAATGGAACCTGAGATGCGGAATGACTGAAACACAATAGAAGATGATTTTGTGCTCATTAAACAGTTGAGGCAGGTGCTTCTGGTGAAGGTAGTGATTTTTCTCCACCTAAGGCTTTAGAAGCAGTCATCTTTAACACAAGTTCTCCAAAGTGTCTGTGGAGTTGTTCATACTACCCAACCAGAAGAGCTTGGAGTGGCATTTGTGGAAAATGTTCACATGCTAAGCCAAAAAGTAGTTCCCATCATTTTCATGGTCAGATAGTGTATTGAATAAATACTAAATATCCTTTATAAAATATCTCAAAGATTCTCTACTTACTCAGTTCACCTTTCCTAAATTGGCCAGAAACCAAATTTAAGTCCTATGTTCAAGAGTGGATAAAAAGGTATGACAGATTTTCAAAATATAACAATTTACTCCGGTCCCTTTTATCACCTAGAGACTGCATGCTCAACCAAGAACTTCAGCTGCCTTCTGAAGAACTCCACTGAGGACTCAGCTACAGTAGATTATAAACTAAAAAAGCTAATGTCAGGTCACAATAAAACTTTAACTGGATTTTGTTTCCAACTTCCCCAAAGTCCATGATGGTATACCCCATTAGCTCACTAGAGAACTCCCATGTTTTATGTGCTTTTGTGCTGTGTGGCTCATGTTAGCGAGAAAATTCCCCAATTCAAGACCTTTTCATTTAAGAAATAGTATTTCAGGGTCTTTAAAAAAATCCTTTGTTCCATTCAGTCTTTTCTAAGTGAGTAAAAACCATTTTCTGTATGTTTCCCTTTGTTATTTATAATCCCTTATAATATAATATTAATATACATAATATATATAAATCCTTATAATCTCTTCCTCCTTTCTTCCTTCTTTTTCTCTGCATCACTGAATTTCTCTCTTCTCTCAACTGTGTGAGGACTGCAACTGATGCAGGGTGAGGAAGGGAAGAAGAAATTCTCTAAGTGTCTCATTTTCCATCCCCCTCCCAAACTTAACCCCATGCCTTACCTGCAATCTGAGACTGGCCACTAACAGATTTTATGATGACCACCATCCTCCCATCTTCCCCTTGCTCTCTAATTGGAACACATGGCACTGTGTGGTAAAATTTTTCCATAAAACTAATGTCAGCAACATCTCCAACTTTTAGTAAATATCAAGGGGTTGCTAACTGCTCGAAACTTATTCTAAAAAGTATAGGTTCCTCCTCCCTTGTAGAACAACTGCCTCCTAAATTTCTAAGCTTAAGAAGTTCAAAAATTAACAGAGATATTCATGCTGGGAACAGTATATTGTTGAAGTCACAAAGCTTAGAAATCCCATTTTGTCATCATAATTTGATTACTTCCTTCCCAATACTGCTGAGCCATCATGGTATTATAGTGGAAGTGGCATGGAGTTTTGCATCAGAGAACCCTGAATTCACTGTTACGTTGTATCAGTATTACCTTGGGCAAAATCCATATTGTCTCTGAACCTCAGTTCCACATTTGTAAAGTGAGGAAAATAAATGGTATAGTATAAGGAGTGGTAATTAAATGACAAATTATATGCACTATAAGCATTTTAGAAACACTCAGATCTTTTTTGGCACCATGGGCATTTTTAGAGAAGTAATCTTATAGCTGATCTCTGTGTTAATGAGCAAATGAATGGATAAGTGAATAAATGAATTTACCTAGTTAATTTTAAAATTTTTCTAAATTCAACACATGCAACTGATAGTCAAGAGACCTAGGTGAGATAAATACTATCAGCTAATTGAAGCAGACTTTGTTTTATGATTGAAGCAGTAACAAACTGTGCCATCGACTGTCCAATCAACACCAAAGCCATTTGCTACATGAAACCTGTTTATGCAAACACCAGAACAGAACTCCCTAGGGAAACAGGAAATGTACACTTTGGGTACTGCATTATGACAATGTCTTCTTGGTCCCCTAGTATAAGGATACAGATAAAACACCTGGAAAGGAATAGTGTAAAGTCTAGAAAAAGAGCACCTACTTCATCCATCCTCCCCTGCCCCCAGTTATGTAGCATATCAAGTCAGAAACTTCAAACTGTAATCTGATTAGAAAAAGATACTCTTCAGGACTTGAGGTCATCAGGAATTACTTTCCTAGCATTAGCTGAAATGTGTAAATCAGGTGAGAAACTTCCTGTTTCTATTTCTTACATTATAGATTGGTATAGAATTAATTTAATCATTTCTTGATTAATAACATGGTATTCTGTTAAATAAGTATTTTTGAGAACATTTTCAACACCCTGACCTGTGATTTCATTGTGTTCCAGGGCCAGATGCTCTTTTTGTCGACTGACTTTCTGACATTTATGACTTTCTAACATTTATAATGGAATTGAGCAGTGTAATAGGATTCACTTAACAAAATATTGCTGTGATACGAACTTTAATGTACCTTCCACTGAAAAAGGGATGCCTGTTTTAACATTATCTGGCTTCTATTTGCTCATAGAAATGTAAGCCACAAAGACACAATAGCTAGGTCTCTACAGATGAACTCACACCATTTTCTATAACGGAGACACAGTTATAAAATGAAGGCAAAATTAAAACAACATTTCATCTTTTACTCTTTGGTAAAATTCTCCCCATACTTATGGAAGACAACTTTTCAACTTTCTGCCAAAACTTCCAATGTAGTCCAGTCGCATCCTTTTAATTAAACCCTCTCAAAGTCTTCCAGCATTCTTGAAGTCTCTGGAGCTGTGCTACTGCTTCCAAGTAGCTAATGTGCTGTTATTTTACAACATTCTGCCAGAGTTGCTTTCCCTCAAACAAGAATCCTACTAGTTTTACCGTTTGGCAGCCTGTAGCACGTAAAAAAAAATTCATAAACCAGATGGCGGAAATACAGAGTAATCTGTTTGGGAAACCCAGGTTATAAATATGTGCATGTTGGGAAAAGGGCAAAAAGTTGAGGTAAAGCAGCTGATGCAGCTTTCAGGCTGGGCTCCAATCATGACCATTTTTAGACTAGTGCACAGGGAAATGTCTATATGTTTATTTTCTATCGTATTTTCCCTCTCCTCTCAGGAAAAACCCATTGGAATTAACCCTGGATACTTTCCCACACTTGAAACCAAATTGAATCTTGACTTGGAAGGTTTGGCCAATGTTTTATCTGCATAAAAGTATATTCTTCCATTGTTGTGGGGAGGGTGGAGATGACATGTTGCAACTGGGGTACTCATACTTTGAATCAACCTCTTCCTTCCTTGACCCTTCTCCAATATATGTAAGGATTTCAGCTTCTCCCTACATCTACATCCAAGAGAAGTAAAATGAATGTGAAAAGCAAAGTTAACCTCGAAAGAACAGGTGATCTAAAACCACAGCTCATGTATGTGCGGGGAATGGGATCAGATATGTGAGAGATGTAGTCAATGGAAGATCAGATCTTTACTTCTGTGTTTGTGTGGGGGGCGGGGGGAGTGACTTGTGTAAGACTTTTCATGTGTATGTACAGCAGGATCTTAGCAACTGAATCATACCCTTCTTTCCTTCTCGGGTCTTCAAGAGTCACAGCCTACCCACTATGGATTACGTTAGACTATTGAAAAGTTATCTCCTGGGGCCCGCACTGTGGCATAGCAGGTAAAGCCACCACCTGCAGTGCCAGCATCCCATATGGACGCTGGTTTGAGTCCTGGCTGCCCTACCTCTGATCCAGCTCTTTGCTTGGTGTGGGAAAGCAGTAGAGGATGGCCCAAGTCCTTGGGCCCCTGCACATGCGTGGTAGACCCAGAAGAAGCTCCTGGCTCCTGACTTCGGGTTGGCTCAGCTCCAGCCGTTGCGGCCAACTGGGGAGTGAACCAGTGGATGGAAGACCTCTCTCTCTCTGCCTCTCCTTCTCTCTCTGTGTAATTCTTTCAAATAAATAAATAAATCATTTTTTAAAAAAAAGAAAAGTTATCTTGTATAGTCTTGCTGTATATGATGTACTTTCTAGGTACTTCGGACAGTTAACTCATGTAGCCTGCCTCCTTGAAACTTATGCTCTAGAACCAGCAGCAACGTTGCAGTCAGACGTACTAAAGGCCCTCAAGCAACTGCCTACCTCAGAACCCTGTCTTCACCACCACCCTAAGAAAGAAAGATGAAGGCCTTCAAAGAAGGAGGTACCCTTCTCCGAAGGGAGGAGAGAACCTCCACTTTGACTATGACCCTATCGGAACAATATCAAAGTCAGCGAACTCTAAAGGCTTCCATAGCCCTGGCAACTCATGACTAGAGCCCAGGGAGATTACTGACGCCATGAACAGGAGTGTCAAATTGTTAAGTCAGCAACAGGAGTCACTGTGTACTTACACCCCATGCGGGATCTGTCCCTAATGTGTCGTCTAAAGCCAAGTGATGCTAGGACTGGTACTGAAACAGTATTTTTATACTTTGCGTTTCTGTGTGGGCGCAGACTGATGAGGTCTTTGCTAATTATATACTGAAGTGATCTTCTGTATATAAAGAGAATTGGAAATGAAAAAAAAAAAACAAAACAACCTGGTGTTAAAATGGAAATGGCATAGAAAATTAATTATTTTGAAAAAAAAATTATGTAGGATCTCTGTCTTTAATGTGCTGTACATTGCTATTTAATGCTATAATTAGTAATCCAATGGTAGTTTTTTCACTCGATGTTGCTATATGGGCAAAATGTTGAAATCTTTACCTACTATATACTAAACTGATCTTCTGTATACAAAGAGAATTGAAAATGAATCTTTACATGAATGGAAGGGGAGAGGGAGCGGGAGGGGGGAGGGTTGCGGGCGGGAGGGAAGTTATGGGAGGGGGGAAGCCATTGTAACCCATAAGCTATACTTTGGAAATTTATATTCATTAAATAAAAGTTTAATAAAAAAAAAAAAGAAAGAAAGATGAAAAAACAGTGTGTCATGTTAGCAGTGGTTTCAGGCAGACAGCCCACTGAGGAGATAGCAAAGACTCTAGCCATATTAGCTCCTCTGTTCCATTACAAACAGTGCTGGAAGTTCTCCCAGGTACTCCCAAGAACCACTCCAGACTTCCCTTAGCTGATTCTTTTCTTCTCATCTGTCTGACGCTAGTTGCTGTGGTTACATTCCTGCTTTTCTCTCATGACCTCAGCGACACTAATATAACCTCAGCGGGTCTGCTCTTACAGCTGCTGTGTGCAAGTGAAGAGCGAATTCTCCTCCCACTGGTGTTTTATTCTTTATTGTAAAGCACACAAACATTAGAGCTGTGTGCTTTTAGTCTCTTCCAGTAATCCTTTAATCATTTCCACCTTTCAGCATTTTAATTTCTTTCCCACTCTTCTTGGGGTTAATCACAAATGCTGAAAAGCTGTGTTGGAAAAAAGTTCAAGAAAACAAGACCAGGGTTATGGCTGGAACTAATATCAGCCTTCCTATTTGAATTCCCTACTGCAGTTAAATGGCCTAAACCTCCCAACATGACAGGGTGTCCAGGAACTTATTTGGTTTTCTGGACTCTTCTCTGAGGAAAGTCATAAGCTCCAAAAGTCTGTGCAGAAAATTCCTTATACTCTGGCATGCTCAATTTTCAAGTAATTTTATGTAGTTTAAGCTGATTCTTTTGCACTCTTGCCATGTATATATCACTTACAAATGTCTCATATTGTTGTTTAGGATTCCCTGTGATTGGTGGATGTCCAGTCATATGTAAACTTATGGTATAAATTAATTATTATTGTTGGTAAATAATAAGCATTTATTGGGGCCAGTGTTGTGGTTTAGTGGGTTAAGCCACCACCTGCAATGCCAGCATTCTCTATGGGTGCTGGTTCCAGTCCAACCTGCTCCACTTCTGATCCAGCTGCCTAGTAATGCACCTGAGAAGGCAGTAGAAGATGCTTCAAGTGCTTGGGCCTCTGCTATCCATGTGGAAGACAGGGATAGAGTACCATGCTCCTGGTTGTGGTCTGATTCCATCTTGGCCATTGCGGCCACTCAGAGAGTGAAATAGTGGAAGGTAATCTCTCTCTCTCTCTCTTTAACTCTGAATTTCAAATAAATAAAGTAAATATTTGAAAAAATATTTACTCACATTAACTGAGAAAAGAAAAGAAGTATTGTGGAAGCAGAAAGTATTTACAAAACCCAGCTCTCTCAAATTTCAAAAAAAGAATGAAATCAACCAGCAGCCTTAAGTCCTCATGAGACTCTCCAGAATCCTTTTCAGAGCATATAAAGTACTGAAGGCCACTAGCTGCTGGGTTATCCAGCATCAAATTATCTCAGCAAGATGAGCCTTGCTGAGGGCTGACTTACGCCCTTCTGCAATCTATATGTTGAGATCTTAACAGTCAGCATGACCTTATTCACAGATAGGACCTTTAAGGGGTAGTTAAGGTTAAATGAGGTCTCTCTCTCTCTCTCTCTCTCTCTCTCTCTCTCTCTCATTTCTACCTCTACCTCCTCCTCTCTATCCATCTCTATCCATCCTCTCTCCCTCCAGCCCTCTCTCTCTTTTTATCTCTTTCTCTATCTCTGTCTCATCATCTGTCTCTATATTTTTTTTTCCAAAGGCCATAGAAGAAAGGCCGTGTAAGAACTCAACAAGAAGGCAACTTTCTGCAAGCCAGTAAGAGAGGCTTCATAAGAACCTGTTGCTGCCAGACCTTGATCACTGACTTCCAGCCTCTAGACTGTGAGAAAACTATGTTTATGCTATTTAAGCCACCCAGTCTATGGTATTTTTAATGGTTACATGACATACTATTATAAGACTCATCAAAACATTATTGAGTGCCTGGTTCAACCAGGCTAATCAGATCTGCATTTCCTCATTTGGAGAGGCAAGATGAAGATCACATTCCAATCTTTCTTGAAGTACAGAGGAGAGTAGCCCTGAGAACTGGAGAGAAGTAGCAAAGGTGACATGTGGTATTAAAGTCATTTTAATGTAATGCCCTAATCAAAGGCAACATGGAAAAGCAAAGAAAGCCAGATATCCTGGAGTAGGAAAAATACATAATTTATTAACTTCCATGAATTTTAAGTCTAGAGCCAAATGCAAGTTTTTCTTGCATTTTGAGAAGTGGTTTTCTTTTCTATAGAAATGAAACTACCCTGTCTTACAGTTCATTTATACTATAGATTCAGGATTTATAGGAGAATTTTAAAGCACAATTTTCCGCTTTCCTTACAAATCTTTCTACCCTGGCTTGAACAAAAAACAGAAGTCTCTTAGGTCTTTACACATATAAGAACAGAAGCATCTCTGATGAGAAGAATTGGGTTCTTTGGGTGGGTGGTATGGTGCCACTTTGGATCCCTGCACCCTGTATCTAAGTGCCTGGTTCAAGTCTTTGTTCCTGTTTCCAATCCAGGTTCCTGTTAGTGCACATCCTGGGAGGCAGACAACAGGTGATGGCTCGGGTACATGGGTGTCTGCCACCCATGTGAAAGACCCAGAAGTAGTTCCAGGCTTCTGACTTCAGATTTGCCCAATCCTGGCTGTTGTGGGCATTTGAGAAGTGAACCAGCAGTTGGAAGATATTTCTCTTTCTCTCTCTCTCTCTCTCTCTGCCTTAGAAAGAAATAGAAATAAGTAATAAACATTAGAAAAACTCGGCACTTTCTTTTCTACTCTGGCTTCTTTGCCATCATGTTTCCTGGGTGGATTCTTCAGCCTTTGTAATGCTGTCTGTTCTGTTTTAGTTCTAAGGATTTTCCCAAATGGAAAGCTTTGCACACTATGTTAATAACCTTATCTGTTAATATGTGAATATGTTAAAATTCTGAATTTTCATCTGTCCCTCATAAGTTCAAGATCCATAAATTCCTTCTAGATATTTCCTTTATAGAATTTTTAAAAATTTTAACTGATACATAAAAAAATTATATATATTCATGGGGTACTATGTGATGATTTGATGTGTGCATATATTGTGTAATGTTCAAATCCAGGGAAACATCTATTTTCTCAATCATTTATCATTTGTTTATGGCAAAGGCATTAAAAATCCTTTCTAGCTTTTACAAATATGACACATTATCATTACCAATAATCATCCTATTATGCACTACCACAGCTGAACTTCTTTCTCTTGTCTAACTACAACTGATTCAACATTAATTAAACATCCTCCCCTCACCCCACTCCCTACTCTACCCATCCTCTGTAACCACCAGTATGCCCCCTACTTCAATGAGATTGGCCTTTGTAGATTCCACAGGTGAGTGATATCATGGAATACTTGTCTTTCTGTACCTGGATTATTTTACTTAAGATAATGCCCTCTAGTTCTATCAATGTTGAAGTAAAGGTTAGGATATCATCCATTTTATGGCTTTATAGTATCCCACTGTGTATATGTACCATATTTTCTTTATCCATTCATCAACTGATGAATACTTAGGTTGTTTCCAATTCTTAGCTATTGTGAATAGTGCTGCAACAAACATGGGAGGGCAGATGCCTCTTCTACAGATTGGTTTTATTTCCTTTGGATGTATACCTAGTAGTGGGAATGCTGGATAATATGTTAGTTCTACTTTTGGTTTTTTGCAGAATCTCCATACCATTTTTGACCATAGTTGTATTGATACACATTGCTGCCAACAGTGTACAAGTCTTTCCTTCCCTCCATATGCTCTCCAGTATTTATGACTTTTCAAAAAAATTATTTGAGAGACAGAAAGAGCACTCCCATTCTCTGCTTCAATCCTTGAATGCCCAAAATGACTGGGTCTGACCTAGGGGCCAACGCTGGGACCACAGAGATGGCAGAAATTGAATCACTTGGCCAATCACCTGATGCCTCTCAGGGTTTACATTAGCAGGAAACTGAAGTCAGGAGCTAGGACCTGGTGTCGAACCCAAGTACTCTGGAATGGCATGGAGGTGTCTTAACTACTAGACCAAATTATCACCCCAACATTTTTTATCTTCCGTTTTTAGGATAGTTATTCTAATCAGAGTGAGATCATACCTCACTGTGAGTTTTATTTACATTTCTGAGATGATTTTAGCAATCTTGAACATTTTTTTTTTCACATACATGCTGTCCATTTATATGCCTCCTTTGATAAATGCCTATTCAAATATTTTGCTTGTTTTAAAAATCTGGTTGTTTTTAAGCTATTGAATCCTTGAGCTCTTTATATATTCTTGGTATTAACCCCTTGTCAGATGTATAGTTTCCAAGTATTTTATCCCATTCTGCAGGTTGTCTCTTCTCTCAGTTGATTGTTTCCTTTGCTGTACAGAAGCTTTTCAGTTTGATATAATCCCATTTGTACAGCTTTGTTGTTTTCTGTTATCATGAAACTGTTCCCATATCTTGAACCTTTCTCCCTGGTTGTTTTCTACCTTATTATTTCTTCCTATCTTCCTTTTTGGTTATTCTTCCTCTGCTTATACTTTAAATTTTGGAGCCTAGAGAACTTTACTTGCAGTCTTCCCTGATCATTTCACATGCTCTCCCAGATCTCATCTTCTCCCATAGCTTCTGTAGCCCCTATTGCTTTTCTTGATCTGGGTCTCTGCCTGAGTTGCAATAGTACTTTCAATTTCCAAATGAACATCTGCAGGTTGATGATGTCTCACAGAAATGTGAAATCACAGTTTTACAAACTGAATTCCTTACCTATTTCCCTCAGTATTTTTTCCTTTATTATTTCCTGACAAGAATTCCTGTTAGCTACCCAGTTATACAGGGCAGATTCTCACTCATTAAACTTTTTAACAGATTCTACTCCAAAGAGGTTCAAATTGTTGATGCCAGGCATCTTCAATATCCAGCATAACATTTCTTCACTTCAATTCTGATATCAGCTGCTGTTGTAGCAGATAGTTCTGTGTGAACCAAGTCACCTTCAACAGGAAGCATGCATTCCCAGAATTTACCACTTGTCTTTCTACATAGTCTGCTCTGAAGTTTCATGCTTGTCCAAAGGCACAAGCACAACCCAATAGAGAAGGGAAGACCTATATTGCCTGGGGAAACTTCAATGGATCCAACTTGGAAGCCAGAGGATAAGCAACCGGAATCACGTTTCTATACTTATAATAGAATCTGTCTATTTTATTGTTAGTGGACATTTGAATCATTTTTAATTTGTGTTAGGCACAAGCATGTTGTCAATAACATTAATTGTACGTCAATTATTTAACATGTCTTCTGACACACATGTGAGGTAATTTATGAAGGGTACAAGTGGAAGCATCTGATCTTCAGGTATGTTTATGAGTGACTTTACAAGAAACAGATTTTCAAAGTGGTTATTCCAGTTTAAAAAGTAGGAGCAGGGAACTCAATGCAGGAATTGCTGCTGGGTGGCAGGAAGCCATCACCACTGCCTTACAGGGTCTGCACCAGCAGGAATCTGGAGCTAGGAGCTGGAGCTAGAGATTGAACTCAGGACACAGGTATCCTAACTGGTATCTAACCACTATGCCAAATGCCTGCCCCTTACCTTTTACTTATATCCTCTCTTTTGTGTGTGCCAGATTATTTTATTTTCTTTTTTAACTTTTATTTAATAAATATAAATTTCCAAAGTACAATTTTTGGATTATAGCAGCTTTTCCCCCCCATAACCACCCTCCCACCTACAAGCATCCCATCTCCCACTCCCTCTACTATCCCATTCTTCATCAAAATTCATTTTCAATTATCTTTATATACAGAAGATCAACTTAGTATATACTAAGTAAAGATTTCAACAGTTTGCACCCACACAGAAACACAAAGTACAAAGTACTGTTTGAGTACTAGTTATACCGTTAATTCACATAGTACAACACATTAAGGACAGAGATCCTAAATGAGGAGTAAACGCACAGTGACTCTTGTTGTTGATTTAACAACTGGCACTCTTATTTATGATGTCAGTAATCACCCGAGGATCTTGTCATGAGCTGCCAAGGCTAAGGAAGCCTCTTGAGTTTGCCAATTCCGATCTTATTTAGACAGGACCATAGTCAAAGTGGAAGTTCTCTCCTCCCTTCAGAGAAAGGTACCTCCTTCTTTGATGGCCCGTTCTTTCCGCTGGGATCTCACTCACAGAGATCTTTCATTTAGGACATTTTATTTTTGCCACAGTGTCTTGGCTTTCCATGCCTGAAATACTCTCATGGGCTTTTTAGCCAGATCCAAATGCCTTAAGGGCTGATTCTGAGACCAGAGTGCTATTTAGGACATTTGCCATTCTATGAGTCTGCTGTGTATCCTGCTTCCCATGTTGGATTGTCCTCTCCTTTTTAATTCTATCAATTCTGTATAATGTGTGTATTAGGGGTCTATATGTGTGTTAATTGGGGTTTTTCCATATATGAACAAAAATGTTTTTCATAGTTTACTGACCAGTCCTTGAATTCTCCACTCATCTCAGCCTTAGCTCTGTCATACATAAAGCTAACTTATGTAAGTGAGACTGTTTCTTCCCTCTATATTCCTTTATGTAAATCTTGACATTTGGTAAGTTAAGTGCTTCCCTAACTCTACAACCTGTTTTATTGTATTCAGTCATTTCTTGATTGTTTTCTACACTTTTCTCTAGAATTATCTTGTTAAATTATATATATATATATATAATTTTTATATATACACACTATACACAATTATTAGAATTTTGATAAAAATTACATGGATTTTCTATATGAATCTTAGAGGCACTGTTATCTCCATTAAATTATTACTGTTTGTCAATATATTTCTCTATACTTATTAAAGTTTACTTTATTGTCTTTTAATATAATTTAATAATTTTGTATACATAGATCTTGTAGATCTTTAAAAAATTACACCTCTAGATTTGTTTATATATGGTATACATTCGTTAATCTTTTTTCTAAAAGTGTGTGGTTGGGGGCAGATATCAGAATGCTTGAGTTTGAGTCACTGCTTTGTTCTTCACACTACTATTGTACACTGATGGAGGCAGCTGTATATTGTTGGATAGTTCAAGTAGTTGGGTCTTTGCTAACCACGTGGCAGACCCAATTGAGTTCCTAGTTCCTGGCTTCAGTCTGAATCAACTCCAGCTGTTGCAGGCATTTGAGGAGTGAATCAGCAGATGACAGACATTCTTTCTCTCTTTTTCTCTGTCTTATTCACTTATAATTACTTTTGATTACAATTGTAATTTCTTTATTACCAAAAAATTATATTATTTTTCCTTTATTTACAGATGTACAGATATTCCAAAGTGCTATTAATAATAACTGAACTACACTCTCAGCAGGAATGTGTTTCTTACAATTTTATGCCCTTGGAAACTTATTTAGACTTACATCAAAGCCACTAAGTATTAGTTTTCTGTGTCATAGTTTGTTTTGAATTCATGTAATTCTTCCATCAAAGTTAGGATGGAGAAATTTTCTATTTGTGTTTACTAAGTTGAGCTTACTAGTTATATTTTAAAAGTAGTTTGAACATTTATCATTTTTGTTTTGTTGATAGATCATAAACCGAGAAGTAGAAGTTATACAACTCTCATCAGGTATTTGAGTTATAGTCCCTTCTGTTTTGTTGATTTTTCTTTTATATATTTTGAATTTTTCTTACTAAATGCATTCACATCCAGAATTTTTTTTTAACTTCCTGGTAACTTGAACATTATCAAAATGTAATGATTCCTTTATTAAAAAAAATTTCTTGTGGTGCTTTTTGAGGAAAAACTAATTTGTCCATTGTTCATTAAACCATATTGGTTTTATTTTGGTTAGTAGTTCCCTAACATAACTTTCTAGTCATTTTTCTTTCATTCTTCTTCTGTCCCTGTGCATTAGATGTGTCTGGGCTTCACGGATGCAATTGTGTGTGCATTCGTTTATCTATCTAACAATCTATATACATTTTATATAAAATCAACAGCATATTTTACATTATATTTTGTTGCTGGCTTTCTTCAAAAATATAATGAAAATTTCCTCTTATTAACATATATTTCTTCCAAAAATTGATAGCTACATCATCTTACAGGATATGTAAATTCTACAAAATAGAATGTAAAATTGCTACTGATTTTATGTAAAACGTACATATAAACAAATGTATAAACAGTGCCTATTTAACAATGTACATATCAGGAGTAGGTAAGTAGCACAAACGTTTCTGTAGAGAGACACTGAAATCCTGTAGTGCTTTCCTTTTTTTCTGTCCTGAACTCCAAAGAAATAAAGCATGGAAAGGGGTTTTCTTTCAGTGCCTTCGCTGCCTTTTTCCTCATGTAAAACATTTCACAGCTTGTCTCATTACAGCATTTGTAAAAACACAGTCTGAAAGCAGTGGTGCATAAATGAATTATTTAAGTTTTGCAGCAAATCGTCCTGATCTTGCTTGCTGCTTCTTAATGCACTTTAAGTGAGCCCAGGGAGGCGCGTCAGAGAAGGCACGGGGTGGAATGTAAACCAAGTTTTATTAGCCACAAAAAGCCACACTATAACATTTATTAAGTATCAGAGACCGTGTGTTTAAATAAGTTTGATTCCTTGAATAATCATCCACGTTGCAACCATCTTCCCCGAATAGGAACACTCACTTGTCAAAAACATTTATTTTCTTGTCACTTTTGTTAATATAATGGGCTCTTGGGGTTTTGTGAGAGTTTCTTAGCAAATCATGATTTTCAACAAATTACTATGTGTCTCCCACTGAATACAGCTTTAATAGCAATGGAGAGGAGAGGAGAGCCGCACACATCACTGTCTGACAGTCTATCATCTTATTTTCAGTGCCACATTTAGGGACTTTAGCTGCCCTAGGAAAATGAGGAGCCAGACTTGCTCCCATGTCCTTCCCAGGCTTTCCTTCAGTAAGCAGTGTGAATAAACGTGATGTTCCCCCAGTTAGCGAGGCCTGAGGCTAGTTTCTTTTTTCTTAAGGGGTTAATCAACCCTTAAGACCAAATAATTTATACCACAGTTGCCAACTCTCCCTTTTCTAGCTTTTTCTTGCCTCTGATTCCAAACGAATTGGACAGATTCTCAGAATATTTCTGAGCCTGGGAGCACCTTCCTAACCTTACAGCAATAGGGTGAGTTGAGGATAGGTGCTTCCAAGTAGCTCTGCTATATATGGCTGCATTATGAATCCTTTTTACCCTTGGCTAAGGTCATCACTTTAACTCCAGAAGGGAATATAGCACTAAGGAAAATTAAATATGCCTAAATTCTCCATGGACAGAAGCCCGCTGATACTTAACACAACTTGGAGCTCATCCTAGGTGTTTGTGAATCAGTGTCTATTTGTGTACTTGTCCTACACCTCTATAACTAGATGTAATATATGTGTATTTCTGAGTATGTCTCTGTGTTTGAACCCTGACTGTGAAAGAAGGAAGGGAGGGAGGGGAATGGAAGGAGGGGGGGAGGAGAAAAATGTCCATTTTACCTATCCTGTCTTGGTTGAAAATAGTCCTTCTGACAGAGACAAACTTATTGCCTTCTTTTCACTGCACACACACTTGTGTCACTGCACCTCCAGAGATACCAGGGAAAGGCTTAGAGTTATGGGATTTTACTTTCTGCCCATCCTCATCCTTTTGGCAGAAGTGAACAGATAGTTTCCTTAGTCAGGTGTCTACCAAGATTGTAATTATCCATAAGAAGAATACTGTTTCCTCTGACTTACCAGGACATTCAAGTCCTTTGACTGGGACATAGGTTTATTTTGGGAGTACAACTTGATGGTGTGAAAGCACTGAGATTCATTCATTCACTCGCTCAGTCATTCAACACATATTTATTGTATGGCTATTATCTGCTGGAAATTCTGCTGAGTTGGGGCTTTTTTAGACATTCAAATTGCTCTTTATTTACTGGGAGAGTCAGAGAGAGGGGAAATTTTGTAATACAGGTAATACCTCATATAACATTACAAACATAGGTGGTTACAAGAGTCAGGGGTGGGTGGGCATTGACCCCATGACCCATTCTTGGGAGAGGTATGGGGTGAAGTGTTGGGGGGTCTGCTAGAATTTCCATCTAATTTTTTTTTAAAAAAACCCTTATTTATTTGAAGCACAGAGTGACACAGAGAAGGAGAGGGAGAGAGAGATAGAGAGAGATCTTCCATCTGCTGCTTCACTCTCCAAATGGCCACCAGGAACCAGGAGCCAGGAACTGCACCTGATCATCCTCATGGGTGTCAGAGATCCAAGTTCTTGGGCCATCTTCCAGTGCTTTCCCGGGCATATTTGCAGGGAGCTGACTGGAAACAGAGCAGCCAGGACATGAACCAGCACTCTGATGTGGGATGCCAACATTGCAAGGGCCAGCTTAACCCCCTGCACCATAATGCCAGCTCCTTAACCAAATTTTTGAGGCCAGTGGATTATATTGCAGATTTTAAGGAGGGAATTCACATGCATAATCATATTTTCAGTGTAGAAGAGTCACTGTTTTTATTTTTTAATGAATTCAGAGAGAAGTATCACTCTTTATAGTGTAGGGAATAATTTAGAGGCAGAGAGAAGACCAGAATCTGAGAGCTGATGATCTGATCAAGAGCATCTCATTGGTAAGAGACAGAATGGGGTGTGTATGTGTGTGTGTGAATGTGTGTGTGTTTTAATTTTTCTAAATACTGATAACTTGCCAGATTTAGTAGTAAATAGAAGAAAGTTTGAAAAATTAGGCCAGAGATTCTGCCATAAATAATAAGGTAAATGAAAGTTCAATCGAAGGACGAAACAGAAGGAGCTGACTTCCTAGACAGATCCTCCAAGTCACAATAGGAACAACCAGGAGAAACCATCCTATAGACAATGGACATCCACATCTGAAGTTCAGGACTGGGATTACTGGTTTCACTTTCCCTGCCTTTATCCATTCCACAGCTAAATATTGTAGCTAGCCATAATGTGCCTTCTTTCAAAGGACCTTTTCAACTATCTTCATAAAAAACATGAGGTTGAAATATAAATAAAACCAGTATCAAATCCATCAATGATTTGTCTATCATTTTTATATCAAGCACTGGGAGACTAGAAAACAGCTAGGCTTATAAATAGCTGTTAAAAGATTTTTTTTCTTCCACATCTGGCATTGTAAACAGGGAAGAAATGTTCTTCATGTCTTGATAAAGGTAAACATTACATTACATTTGGAAGAATTCTTAATTCATATTTATGTGGAACACATTGTATGGACTGACTTACTGAAATAAAAGTTGCTGTCTTAGCACACTAGAACCCCATTAGAAAAGGAAGTTTGGGATTCTAAGATGGCAGATTAGGGAACAACATACTGCACTCGGCTAGAGGTAAATATTTTTAAAAAGTGCAAGAAGTGCACTCTCAGGGGAGAATTGGAGACAAAAACCACACTGGAAATCCTAAGAGAGGAAGAGGAACAATGAGGATCTGTGTGGAAAGTGAAGATGCACAGCATGAACACAAACACAACAAGTGACTAAACAGCCAAGAGCCTGCATGGGTGGCAGCTTGGAGATGGAGATGAGATGGGACTGCAGCAACCCATGATGATATAGTCAGAGGAAGAGCATGCTGAGTCCACACTGGAGCCCTGGGGGCTAGCAATTTCTATCAGTTACCTGTGAACCCAATGGAAGGAGAGGGGGCATGTTTATCTCGCCCTCCCCCCCGCAACTTCCCCACAACAGTTGCCTGTTGCCCAGCTGAGAAAGGGTGGGTGCCATTTTGGGTTTTGGTAGCAGCTGGAGAAAGCTTTGTGCATGTGCACAGCAACTGGCTGAGACAGGATGCTGTCTTCTCGGCAGTATTGGTGGTAGTAGTGTGGTGAGAGCAACATTCAGGCAGTGGATCTTGTGTATGATTGTGACCCAGATTCAAACGAAGGGAAAAATTTGCAGTCACCACTGACTCTGAGCCAGCCTGGCTGGGAGGAATGACAGGTGGCTGGGAACCCACATAAAACTGTGAGGTGCCCCCAGCTTCCCAACAAACCACAAGCTCCCAGGATCAAGATGCCTAGGCAGAGCTAGCTCAGAGAACATCTGCCTCTCTGTTGAATGGACAGGCTGGCAAGGCAGAGTGAAACCTCTGCATCCAGCAACTGTGGGAACCTTATGTGCTGAAATCATGGGGACTCACTGACGACATGAGAGGGTGCAGGGTATAGCTAGGTCTCTGGGAAATCACTGGGTGCGGCTCCAAGGACTTGGAGCTTCTTGGTTGCCTGGGTCCTGTCATTACAATAGAAACTTTGCTCACAGAAAGGACTGCACAGATCATTTGTGTGCTTCATACGGTGGTATGGATGAGTGTTAAAAACACTGGAGAATGACACCTGGGCATTGCTCAGTTATGAGGAGAGGAGGTGAGGGAGTCAACACACAAGGGTGACAATTCTCCCTATTCTATTAAGAGGAGTTCTACCATGCCCAACTTTGGTGTCACCCTGGATACGCACTCCACTGTGGGACACTGACCAGAACTCCTTGGCCACACCCACCACACACCTCTTGGTATTCACTGAAAGGGCAAACATTCCATTAAGCCACAAAGGCATAGCTCCAAGATAAAAGCCATCAGAGGGGGGGAAAAAAACCCTCAATAATTAACTCCAAAAATGACAAAAAATAAATGAAGAAATTCTAGAAACAAGATTAAGGAAGATACTATAATGCCCCCAAAGGAGCACAACAATTCAATATTAGAATGTGAGGATGAAAAGATTGATGAAATTCCAGAAAGAGAATTCAAAAAATTAATCAAAGGACTACTCAAAAGCAATCAGAAGCAAATCCACGAACTAAAGAAAACTATATATGATGTGAATGAAATTTTTTCCGATGAAATTGAGATTTTAAGGAGAAATCAAAATGAAATATTAGAAATGAATGATTCAATAGATCAAATAAAAAATGCAGTGGAAAGCCTTAACAACAGCCTCGGTTAGGCAGAAGAATAGATATCCAAGCTAGAAGACTAATCTTGGAAATCCTTCAGTCAGACAAAGAAAAAAAATAAGGAGAAATTAGAATACTTAAGAACAGTGTTGGAAATTTATGGGATGCTATCAAATGAACCAGCATATGAGTCTTAGAAGTTCCTAATGGTATGGAAAGAGAGAATGGATTAGAAGGCCTATTTGTGAAATAATTACAGAAAACTTCCCCACTTTGGAGAAAAAAAGGAATGTCCAAATCCAGGACGCACATAGAACTGCTAATTGATATGACCAGAAAGTATCTTCACCATGACACATTGTAGTCAAACTTTCCACAGTAAATCATAAAGAAAAGATTCTAACCTGTGTACAAGAAAGATGTCAGATTAAGAGGATCTCCAATTAAACTCACAGCTGATTTTTCATCAGAAATCATACAGGCTAAGAGAATGGGGAGACAAAGTCCAATTCTTAAGAGAAAAACACTGCCAACTCAGAATACCCTGTGAAACTCGCATTGATGAATGAAGGTGAAATAAAGACCTTCCACAACAAATAGAAATTGAAATAATATTTCACCACTCATCCAACCTTACAAAAGAAGCTTAAGGATGCGCTACAAACAGAAACACGTAAAGATAGACATCCTTATGAAAGAATGTGAAAGCAGGAAATCCTCCAGTACAAGTATAAAAGAAACCCAAAGTAAACAATAAGAATATTTTATGGAAAAACGGCAGGGCCAAGTCCTTATTTAACAATAGTCACTTTGAATGTAAATAGCCTCAAATGTCCAGTTAAAAGATACAGATTGGCCAAATGGATTTAAAAAACAAGATCCATTTATTTGCTGCCTACAAGAAACACATCTCACAAACAAAGACACTTGCAAACTGAAAGTGAAAGGATGGAAAAAGATATTCCATGCTAATGAAGAGCAAAAAAAGGGCACGTGTTTCTAACTTAATATCAGACAAAATAGACTTTAACACAAAAACTGTTAGAAGAGACAAGACAAAGAAGGGCAATATGTAATGCTTAAGAGATCATTTCAAAAGGAAGTTGTAACCATAATAAATGTATATACACCCAATTACAGGGCTCCTGGCTATTTAAATGAAATATTAATTGATCTAAAGGGAGACATAGACTCCAATACAATAGTAACAGGAGACTTCAACACCCCACTTCTATCAATGGACAGATCAACTAGACAGAAAATCAACAAAGTAACAACAGAGCTAATTGACACTATGGACCAACGGGACCTAATTGTTATCTACAGAAATTTTCACACCCTCCCCGCCAAGTTGCAGAATACATATTCTTCTCATTAGTGCATGGAACTTTCTCCAGGATAGACCATATGCTAGGCCATAAAGCAAGACAAAGCGAATTCAAAAAAATCAAAATCATACCAAGCACCTTCTCTGACTACAATGGAATGAAGCTTGAAATCAGCAGCTCACAAATCTCTTGATCTTATAGAAACCCATGGAGACTGAACAATATGTTCCTGAATAAAGAATGGGTCATAAAAGAAATCAAAAGAGGAATCAAAAAATTTCTGGAAAAGAATGAAGATGACAATATATCATATCAAAAGTTATGGGATACAGCAAAAGCAGTATTAAGAGGGAAGTATATAGCATCGATGCCTATGTGAAGAAATTGGAAAGGTATCAAATAAATGAGCTATCAATGCATCTCAAGGACCTAGAAAAACAACAACAAACCAAACACAAAACTAGTAGAAGGAAGTAAATAATTAAAATTAGAGAAGAAATTAACAAAATTGAAACAAAAAATATACTGAGGATCAGTGCAATGAAGAGCTGCTTTTTTGAAAAGATAAACAAAATTGATATGCCATTGTCCCAACTAACAAAAAAGGAGAGAGGGAAAAAAGAGAAGACCCAAATCAATAAAATCAGAGCTGAAAAAGAAAATGCAAAAATAGATTACAAAGAAATAACAAGAATCATCAGGAATTACTAAAAAGAGCTATATGCCAACAAATTGAGAAATCTAGAAGAAATGGATAGATTTCTGGACACATGCGATCTACAAAACTTGAATCATAAGATACTGAAAATCTAAACAGACCAATAACCAGGATGTAGATGGAATCAGTAATAAAGACCCTCCCAACAAAGAAAACCCCAGGACCAGAAGGCTTCACTGCTGAATTATACCAGACAATTAAAGAACCAATTCCCATTATTCTAAAGCTATTCAAAACAATTGAAAAAAAGGGAATCCTCCAAAATCCTTCTATGAAGCCTGCATCACCATAATTCTTAACTCAGAAAAATACACAACAGAGAAAGAGAACTATAGACCAATTCACTGATGAATATTTGCAAAAATCCTCAACAAAAAATTAGTTGATTGAATCCATCAACACATCAGAAAGATCATTTACCTGGACCAAATAGGATTTATCCCTGATATGCAGGGATGGTTCAACATTTGCAAATCAATCAATGTGATAAATCACATCAATGAAATGAAGAACAAAAACTATATGGTTATTTCAATAGATGCAGAGATAGCATTTGATAAAATATAACATCCTTTCATGATGAAAACCTTAAGCAATTTGGGTATAGAATGAACATTTCTCAATACAATCAAGGCAGTTTATGACAAAGCCATATCCAACATCCTATTGAATGGGGAAAAGTTGGGAGCATTCACACTAAGATTCAGAAACAGACAAGGATGTCTGCTTTCACCATTGGTATTTAACATGGTCCTGGAAGTTTTAGCCAGAGCCATTAGGCAAAAGAAAGGAATCAAAGGGATACAAATTGGGAAGAAGGAAGTCAAACTATTCCTATTTGCTGATGACATGATCCTATATACAGGGGATCCAAAAGACTCCACTGAGAGACTATTGGAACTCATAGAAGAGTCTGGTAAAGTGGCAGGATATAAATCAACACAGAAAAGCCTTGGTATAAACAGACAATATCACAGCTGAGAAAGAACCTTTAATGTTAATCCTATTCACAATAACTACAAAAAGAATTAGGGGCTGGCACTGTGGCATAGCAGGTAAAGCCGCTGGCTCTAGTGCCAGCATCCAATGTGGGCACCAGTTTGAGTCCTGGCTGCTCCATTTCTGATCCAGCTCTCTGCTATGGCCTGGGAAAGCAGTGGAAGAGGGCCCAAGTCCTTGGGTCCCTGCACCTGTGTGGGAGACATGGAAGAAGCTCCTGGCTCTGGATCAGCACAGCTTTGTCCCTTGCAGCCAATTAGAGAGTGAACCAGCAAATGGAAGACCTTTCTTTCTCTCTTGCCTTCTCCTCTCTTCGTGTAACTCTGACTTCCAAATAAATCTTTTAAAAATAGAATTAAATACTTGGATTAAATTTAACCAAGTATGTCAAAGATCTCTACAATGAATTTTACAAAACATTGAAGAATGAAATAGAAGAGACATCAAAAAAATGAAAAAAATGTCCATGTTCATTGATTGGAAGAATCAAATTGTCGATGCTATTAAAAACAATTTAGATATTCAATGAGATCCCAGTCAAAATACCAATGACATTCTTCATAGAACTAGAACAAAATGGTGCTAAAATTATTATGGAAACACAAGAGACTTCAAATAGCTGAAGCAATCTTACACAACAAACAAAGCTAGAGGCATCATAATACCTGATTTCAAGACATACTCTAGGGCAGTTATCATCAAAACAGGTTGGTACTGGCACAAAAACAGACATGTGGACAAATGGAACAGAACAGAAACTCCAGAAATCAACTCATGCATCTACAACCAACTTATATTTGATAAAAGAGCTAAAATCAATCCCTGGAGCAAGGACAGTCTCTTCAACAAATGGTGTTGGGAAAACTGTATCTCTGCATACAAAAGTATGAAATTAGACCCCTATCTTACACCTTAAACAAAAATCCAGTTAAAATGATTCAAAGACATAAATCTACATCCAGATACCATAAGATTACTAAAGAATATTGGTGAAACTCTGCAAGACATTGAAAAAAGCAAAGACTTCTTGGAACAGACTGCAGAAGCACAGGAAATCAAAGCCAAAATTGGCTGACACAGTGGCATTGTGGGTAAAGCCACTGCCTGCAGTGCCGGCATCCCATATGGGTGCCTCTTTAAATCCCGGCTGCTCTACTTCTGATCCAGCTGTCTGCTATGGCCTGGGAAAGCAGTGAAAAATGGCCCAAGTTCCTGGGCCCCTGCACCTGCATGGGGGACCTGGAGGAGGCTCCAGGCTCCTGGCTTCAGATTGGCACAGCTACAGCCAATGCGGCCAATTGGGGAGTGAACCACTGGATGCAAGACCTTTCTCTCTCGCTGTCTCTCCTTCTCTCTCTGTGTAACTCTGACTTTCAAATAAATAAATAAATCTTTAAAAATAAAGCCAAAATTGACAAATGGGATTACATCAAACTGAGAAGCTTCTGCACTGCAAAAGAAACATTCAGCAAAGTGAAAAGGCAACCAACAGAATGGGAGGAAATATTTGCAAACTATGCAACTGATACAGGGTTAACATCAAGAACCTATAAAGAGCTCAAGAAATTCAACAATAACCAAAGGAACAATCCAGTTAATAAATGGGCAAAGGACTTGAACAGGCATTTTTTCCAAGACAGGAAATTCAAATGGCCAAAAGACACTTTAAAAAATGCTCAAGATCACTAGCCATCAGGGAAACACAAATCAAAACCATGATAAGGTTTCACCTCACTTCAGTTAAAATGGCTTTCCTACAGAAATCAATAAACAACAAATGCTGGTGAGGATGTGGGCAAAAAGGTACCCTGATTCACTGCTAGTGGGAATGTAAACAAGTATAGCCACTGTGGAAGACAGTATGGAGATACCTCAGAAATCTGAATATAGACTTAGCAAATGATACAGCCATCCCACTCCTGCGAATTTACTGAAACCAAAAGAAATCAGCATATCAAAGAGTGATCTGTAGCTACATATTCATTGCAGCACAATTCATAATAGCTAAGATATAGAATCACCCAGATGTCCATCAACTGTTGAATGGTTAAAAAAAAATTGGTATATATATACTATGGAGTACTATTCAGCTGTTAAAAAAAAAGGAAACCCTGTCTTTTTTTGTTTGTTTGTTTGAATGAGCTTTTTATGTTTTTTTAACTTTTATTTAGTAAATATAAATTTCCAAAGTACAGTTTATGGATTACAATGCTTCCCCCGCCCCCATAATTTCCCTCCCACTCGCACCCCTCCCATCTCCCGCTCCCTCTCCCATTCCATTCACATCAAGATTCATTTTCAATTATCTTTATATACATAAGATTGATTTAGTATATATTAAGTAAAGATTTCATCAGTTTGCACCCACACAGAAACACAAAGTGTAAAATACTGTTTCAGTACTAGTTATAGCATTACTTCACATTGGACAACACATTAAGGACAGATCCCACCTGAGAAGTAGTGTCAGTAATCTCCCTAGGCTCTAGTCATGAGTTGCCAAGGCTACAGAAGCCTTTTGAGTTTGCCAACTTCGACCTTATTTCAACAGGGTCATAGTCAAAGAACTAGTGGATGGGAGATCTCATTCTCTCTCCTGCCTTTCAAATAAAAGGAAAAAAATTTAAAAATTATCAGTGATACATAAACAGTTATGTAATTATTATGTAGTTTTGTATGCATGTATGTATGGTAGGAGGGAAATGGTAGACAGGTAGTGCCTATAATTAGCTACAAATTCAGATACAGAAAGTTGGTGAGGTCAGTATACAGAAAGATCGGTTTGTTTGCAATATAAAAATCACAGTTGAAAACAAATGAAAAAAACATTCCTGGAGCAAATATATATTAGCATAAAACCAAGGAACTAAGTGAAACTACAAATAGGGCTGTAAAAATAAAATTTCTTTAGCTTAACTGTGAAAAGATCCAGTTGTTGATCATTCAATAAATGTTTCTCTGTATAGAAAAAAACAAAAGAAACCCTGTCTTTTGCAACAAGATGGACACTACTTGAAACCATTATACTTAGTGAAATAAGCAGTCTCAAAAAGACAGATATCATATGTTTTCTTTGATCCAAGGTAAATAATATTACACCTAAAACTAATGTGTTGGAGTGAAATGGACGTTTTGAGATTTTATAATTGTTCACAGCCCTCCTTATCTCCTCCTTTGAGGAACAGTATTTTTATTTTTTCCTTCATAGTATTTGTTGAACTCTTTTACTTAGTGTAAATCATTAAGTAAACTGAAAACAGATCTTTGTAAAAATTAAAAATGGTAATTGGAACAGGAGGAGGAAGAGTGTTGGAGCATGGGCGGAAGGGAGGGTAGGGTGGGAAGTATCACTATGTTCCTAAATCTGTATACATGAAATAGATGAAAATTGCATAATTTAAATAAAATAATAAAATGAAATAGTACCATTATTCTTAAGTATAAACGCAGACAGATAAAAATATAGTATCATATACATTTATACTCCATTTCTTTTTTTTTATTTATTTGACAGAGTTATACAGTGAGAGAGAGAGACAGAGAGAAAGGTCTTCCTTCCATTGGTTCACCCCCAAATTGCCACTACGGCCGGAGATACACCCATCCGAAGCCAGGAGCCAGATGCTTCTTCCTGGTCTCCCATGCGGGTGCAGGGACCCAAGCACTTGGGCCATCCTCCACTGTCTTCCCAGGCCACAACAGAGAGCTGGACTGGAAGAGGAGCAACTGGGACTAGAACCTAGAACCCATATGGGATGCTAGCACCATAGGCAGAGGATTAACCAAGTGAGCCATGGCACCGGCCCCTATACTCCATTTCATAAGCCACTGTCCCTCACTGTACACAATTGCTTTCCCAGGAATACTTTTAAATAAAATATTATTTTGATTGCTCCAAAATATTTTAAATAAAAAGGAGAAAAGGAAATCTTTATTTACAGGAAGTTTGAGACCATTGGTGCCAACAGGAGGAAAACTCTTGGATTTAATATGATGTTATTAAACTTAATGGAGAAACTCAGAAACTGATTGCATAAAGGAGAGTTGATTAGAAATCATCTCTTTTTCTTAGAGGTTTCTATTAGGAAACAGGAGTGATTTTAGGATGTCCAAAAAGATTAAAACAGAGTATATGCTCAAAAACATTATGTGTAGTGGTAAGCAGTGATTGACTGAAGGATAATTGAGAATTAGTCCCTTCATGTCCTGTGTATGTGGATCTCCACAATTTCTCTTGTTCTTCTTATCCATTTTTTTTCCTGATTGGCACCATCTTGGTCTGGTCATATATATAATACTGTTCTCAATTTTCCATTTTACTTCTAAGGTTGTACACTGGTTTTCTAAACACTTAGCTTAACAAAGGCTTGAAGTTGATTCTCTAGTTCTAAGGTAACATGGGAGTAGTAGGTATGTGTAAGAAGATGGGGTGATGGGGCCAGCGCTGTGGCACAGCCAGTTAAAGCCCTGGCCTGAAGCATCGGCATCCCATATGGTGCCAGTTCCAGTCATGGCTGCTCCTCTTCCCATCCAGATCTCTGCTATGGCCTGAGGAAGCAGTAGAAGATGGCCCATGACCTTGGGTCCTTGCACCCATGTGGGAGACATGAAAGAAGCTCCTGGCTCCTGGCTTCGGATCGGTACAGTTCCAGCCGTTGTGGCCATCTGGGAGTGAACAAACGGATGGAGGACCTCTCTCTCTGTCTCTACCTCTCTGTAACTCTGTCTTTCAAACAAATAAAATAAACCTTTAAAAAAAATAAGAAGAAGATGAGGTGAATCCAAGGACTGATAAGAAAGTACAAGGAGAAAGAGAAGGAATTCATGTAATGACTAAGTGCAGAAGGTCTGCTTAAAGAGAGAACTGGGAACTGAATTTCTTCTCCAAAAACAGAGTGCAAGAGTCCAATAATTTGCATCTAGTTGTCTAAAATGGCTAACAATGGGTAAGGAGTGACCCACAGGCAAGCTCTGCCATCCTTGTATAGGCTTCTAGGAAGTAAGCTGATTTAAACATGCACCATTAAATTAATAACTGCCTTTAGTAGAAGAAAAGAACACATAAAAATTATGCCAAGCATACACTTTCCCCATAATAGCAAATGTTTTCTAAAGAATTGTATAGTAATTCTTTGGTAGCATGATTTAAATTTGTGTCTGAGCTTTCTTTAAGTCAATATTACAGTAAAGATTTATTTATTTGAAAGGCAGAGCAACAGAAATGGAGAGAAAGAAAGAGAGAAAGAGAGAGAGAGAGAGAGAGAGAGAGAGAGAGAGAGAGAGAGAGAGAGATTTCATTTGCTGATTCATACCCCAAAAGGACACAACAGTCCAACTGGACCAGGCCAAAGTCAGGAGCTAGGAACTCCAACTGGGTCTCCCATATGGGTGGCAGGATTCCAAGCACTTGGGCCACCATCTGATGCCTTCACAGGAAGCTGGATCAGAAGTGAGACAGCAAGGACTCAAACCAGTGCTCCAATATGGGATGCTAGCATTACAAGAGGAGGCTGAATATGCATACCACAGTGTTCGCTTCAGTCAACATCACTTTACATCTCCAGTGTCTGTGCAGGCTTTGGAGTGAGATGCTGCTCCTCAAATCTCACTGGAAGTCTTGACCTCTTTAGCACCTTTGAGGCAGTGGGATTTCAAGGCATATTGAAAACTACTCTTGGTGTATGCTGAAGTTACATAGATTTTCCTGAATTGAAGTTTGTGGTAGATAGTGATAAGTGATTATCACCTTGAAAATTATCACACCAATCTGCCTTGGAAAATTCTATGATCTGTTTCAAAAGATTTAGTAACTGGTTTTAAGTGTCTTCATTTGTCCCTAATTTTGTTTGTTTCATTATATAATTAGTTTTCCTTTGAGTGTTGGGTCACAGTGTATTTTTTTCTGAATATATTTAAGGAAATGATAAAATGTTCTAATGATGAAATATTCCCAATCCAAAACAACTGAGGTAACAAAGGCATGAACAGATTGCTTCTATGACAACCAGGCCACAGTTAACTGTGTTGTCTCATAACTGACAGTTTTTAAAAAGTTACATTTATGGATTGGTAAAGATGTATATAACACATAATTCCAAAAGTGAAAAAAAAAAGTGAAATTTGAGTTTCCTAGCTTCCCTTCCCAACAGCATCACTTTTTTAAAGATTTTATTTATTTTATTTATTTGAGAAGTAGAGTTACAGACAGTGAGAGAGAGAGACAGAGGGAAAGGTCTTCCTTCCATTGGTTCACTCCTCAAATGGCCGGAGCTATGCCGATCTGAAGCCAGGAGCCAGGAACCTCTGAATTGAAGTTTGTGGTAGATAGTGATAAGTAATTGTCATCATGAAAATTATACCACACCAATCTGCCTTGGCTCCCTCAGGAGCTTCCATATGGGTACAGGGGCTCAATGACTTGGGCCATCCTCTTCTGCTTTCCCAGGCCACAGCAGAGAGCTGGATTGGAAAGAAGAGCAGCCAAGACTAGAACCGGCGCCCATATGGGATGCTGGCACCACAGGCGAAGGATTAACCTACTGTGCCATGGCACCAGCCCCAGCCCAATAGCATCACTCTTACCAGTTCCTTTATGTGTCTCTGTAGTCTGTCAACATATAAATATAAACTTTTATATAACATTATATATTTTTACACAAGAGATAAACTGAACTTTCAGATTTTCAAGAAAATCTTTCCACTGCTTCAGTGCATGTAATTAATTAATTCCTTTAATCGCTTCAATTGTTTATATCATTTGTATTTGCCATTATTTATTTAATATATGATCCTTGGTTAATGCAGTGTGTATTTCATTTTAGTTTTAGCTTTTGCATTTTTGTTAATAATAATGTAGACAAGTCATTATTTTTATTAATGTATATTTGTTTTTATTTATTTGAAAGGAGAGAGTGAGAGAGAAAGACAGAGATCAATGTTCCATCTACTGGTTCTCTCCCCAAAAGTTTGCAACATCTGGGACTGGGCCAGGCTGAATCCAGGAGCCTGGAGTTCTGTATCAGCCTCCCACATGGGAGGCAGGTACTCAAGCACTTGAGACATTACTACTTTCTCTTTCCCAGGATGAGCATTAGCAGGGAGCTGGGTGGAGAGTGGAGTAGCTGGGACTTTGACCAGGCACTCTGATATGGGATGCAGGTATCCCAAGCAGTGACTTAACCCTCTGTGCCATGATAGCACAATCATTCTCACATATATGTAATTACATGTATGTGCGAGTGTGTCTACAGGATAAATTACTAGAATTAAAATTACAGGATCAAAGTAAATAAGCATATACAGTTTTGATAGATATTGGTGGATTGTCTTCCACCAATGTTGCAATGATAGTGCCACTTTAACCTAACCAGTTCAGCTTGCGAGCAACAATTTTGATATTTGTCAAACTTGTAGGTGAAAAAAGGCACTATATGGCTAAATTTTTTCCCATTATGAATGAGATTTCTCCACATTCTTTTAAAGACACTGCTTCTACTTTGTAGAAAACTATCTATTCACATTCCTTGCCTAATTTTCTATTGTATTTCTTATTAAATAATAGGAGCTGTTGGTGTTGATAAAAATTTATCACTATTCCTGTGATATGCATTTTAAATGAGTTTTTGTTAGCTTTTCATTTCATTGTTAATCTAAATTATGGGGTTTTTGGAGCAGAATTTTTATATAGTATATTTTCTGTTTTTTGGTAGTTTCTGAGTTTTGTGGAATAATTACAAAAGCATTTTTAAACTGTGAGATTCTTTTTTAATCTTTCCTGTTTTCTTTTTGTTGCCTCTCTACTCATTTTTTGTAATAAAATCTTTGACCTACTTGAAATTTATTTTGGAATACTAAATAAATTAGGGACCCAAATTTTCTATAAAATTTCTCAGTAGTTTTGACATAAATTACTGAATAAGCCCATCTTTTCTTCACTAAGGTACCATGCCACATTTTTGGGATACACTTAACTTTTATATGCACTAGGTCTACTTTTGTATTTTTAATCCATAATATTAATATATTCATATATTCATTCATTGGCCACTTTGTTCTTTTTTTGTGATATTTGTTTAAGCCAGCTCTCTTCATTCCTCATAAGTGTGCAGTTGTGACTATTCTTGTTTCTTTCTCCATCTGGATCATGGACGCAGAACTTCTGCTTCTAAATCTTAGTCATTTTCACTTTTATTGGGATTGTATTTTTAGTTTAAGAGGTGATGCTTGGGGCCGGCGCCATGGCGCAGTAGGTTAATCCTCTGCCTGCAGTGCCAGCATCCCATATGGTTGCTGGTTCTAGTCCTGGTTGCTCTTCTTCCAGTCCTGCTCTCTGCTGTGGCCTGGGAAGGCAGTGGAGGATGGCCCAAGTGCTTGGGCCCCTGCACCCACGTGGGAGACCAGGAAGAAGCACCTGGCTGCTGGCTTCGGATGGGCATAGCTCTGGCCGTAGCAGCCATTTGGGGGGTGAATCAACGGAAGGAAGACCTTTCTCTCTGTCTCTCTCACTGTCTAACTCTATCTGTCAAATAAATTTTTTAAAAAAAGTGCCTTTATGAAACTTGGTCCTTCTGTCTCCAAACTGTATATCATCTTCTCCAATCCCCAGAACATAGGCTTCAGTAGCTTGGTATCACCTTCAAAAAGAATATATAATCTATATTAATATTGCTTTAGGAGCCCAGAGGCTTCTGTGTGTCTCCCATCCCTCCACAAACATACCACCACATTAGCATAGGGGGCTGTAGCCTCACAATTCCAACTTGATCCAGTAGGCTGACTGTGACCCTAGCATCAAAGCCAGATCAGTGCTTTGCACAACAGAAGGTGGTGGTTTTGCTAGGAACATGCCACTCTCAGGACATGGACAATTCAAGGCCTTTGTCTCCTGAGACTAGGAGCCTATCCTTCATTTGATGTCATTGCCTCTAATAGGTAGTTATCTGTGAACAGGATGGAGCTGGAGGTGTGGCATAGTGGGGAAAGCTGCCACCTGTGATGTCAGCATCCTATATGGGTGCTGGTTTGAGCCTGCTGCTCCACCTCCAGTCCAGCTGCCTGTTAGTGCTGGGGAAAGCAGCAGAAAATGGCTCAACTCTCTGGGTTCCTGCTGCCTAAGTGGGAGGCCAAGATGAAGTTCCAGACTCCTGGCTTTGGCCTGGCCCAGAGCTGGTT
This sequence comes from Lepus europaeus, assembly GCF_033115175.1. Lineage (NCBI taxonomy): Eukaryota > Metazoa > Chordata > Mammalia > Lagomorpha > Leporidae > Lepus > Lepus europaeus. The sequence goes on from NC_084839.1 coordinate 63,031,438, forward strand.
GTTGCAGCCATCTGGGGGAATGAACCAGCAGATGGAAGATTTCTCTCCTACTCTCTCTCTCTCTTTCTCTCTCTCTGTCTCTCTCTATATATGTGTGTATGTATATGTGTCTCTCTCTCGCTGTGTAACTCTGAGTTTCCAAATAAGTAAAATAAACAATGAGTGCCCCAATACCTGGCCATCCCTCATCCTGAAACCAGTCACACGTGAACCTTGGTACTTGCCAAGATTTACAGCAGATGCATTTTCATCTTGCCCTCCATGACCAACTTGATTTGGTCAACTCTGCTGAAGCCAAAAGCAGGTGTATAATAAAGCATGTACCAAGAACCAGGGCCATGATCTTGGCCACTCTTTCTTCTTCAATGGTTGTTTTTGGGTGTGTCACTCTGACTCTGACACTGCTGTCATTGTACCCAAAACAATTGCTTATTGCTGAAGAAGCCATAGAGAGACTATAACACAGCACCTAAGTGGAAATAAAGCCCATGTTACCTACCAAATCAACAGCCCAAATCACATCTCTAAAAGAAAGTAGGTTTCCATGAATGTCAATCTATTAAAAGTGCAAAAAGACAACTGATCTGCTAGATGCACACATATAATGTCAGATCACATGTAATGTGAAAAAACAAGGTAATATGATGCCTCCAAAGGAACAGAATAATTCTCTTGCCACAGATCCCAAGAAAAGGAGATCTTTGAAGTATTAGAAAAAGAATTCAAAGAATGATTATAAGGACACTCAAAGAGCTACAAAAGAATATAGACAGACAGTTGAGCAAAATTAGAAAAACCATGCATGATATGAACAAGAAATTCACCAAAGAAATAAATATCTTTAAAAGAACCAAACATAAACCTTAGAAATTAAAAACTCTGTAAGTCAAATAAGAACACAGTTGAAAGCTTCAACAATGAATTAGGTCAAGTGGAAGAAAAGCTATCCATATTTGCACACAAATCCTTTGAAATTTCCCAGTCAGACAAAAGACTAAAGTAAATAAAAAGAAAGGAAGACACTTCCTGAGACCTTTGGGAAATCATTAAATGAACAAATATGTGAATTGTGGGAATTCCTGAAAGAGAAGAGAGGAACAATGTCTAATAAACCTACTGAAAATAATAATAGAAAACTTCCCCAACCTGGAGAAAGATAAGAATATCTGGTATAGGAGGTCCATAGAATTCCAATTACACTTGACCGGAAAATATCCCCACTAATGCATTAAGGTAAAATTCTCAGAAGTACAGCACAAAGAGAAAAAATTTAAGATTTGCAAACGTGCCAAGTTATTTTAAATGAATCTCCATTAAAATAAGAGAGATTTTTTCAACTTTTATTTAATAAATACAAATTTCCAAAGTACAATTTTTGGATTATAGCGACTTTCCTCCCTATAACCTCCTTCCTCCCGCACCCATCCCATCTCCCACTGCCTCTCTCATCTCATTTTTCATCAAGATTCATTATCAATTATCTTTATATACAGAAGATCAACTTAGTATATACTAAGTAAAGATTTCAACAGTTTGCACCCACACAGACACACAAAGTATAGAGTACTGCTTGAGTAGTAGTTTTACCATTAATTCACATAGTACAACACATTAAGGACAGAGATCCTACATGGGGAGTAAACGCACTGTGACTCCTGTTGTTGATTTAACAACTGGCACACCTATTTATGATGTCAGTAATCACCCGAGGCTCTTGTCATGAGCTGCCAAGGCTAAGGAAGCCTCTTGAGTTTGCCAATTCCCATCTTATTTAGACAGGACCATAGTCAAAGTAGAAGTTCTCACTTCAGAGAAAGGTACTTCCTTCTTTGATGGCCCATTCTTTCCACTGAGATCTCACTCGCAGAGATCTTTCATTTAGTTTTGTTTGTTTGTTTGTTTTTTGTTTTTTTTTCCAGAGTGTCTTGGCTTTCCATGCCTAAAATAGTTTCATGGGCTCTTCAGCCAGATCCAAATGCCTTAAGGGCTGATTCTGAGGCCAGAGTGCTGTTTAGGACATCTGCCATTCTATGAGTCTGCTGTGTATCCTGCTTCCCATGTTGGATCGTTATCTTCTTTTTAATTCTATCAGTTATTATTAGCAGACACTAGTCTTGTTTATGTGATCCATTTGACACTTAATCCTATCATTATGAGCAATTATGAACTGAAATTGATCACTTGGACTAGTGAGATGGCATTGGTACATGCCACCTTGATGGGATTGAATTGGAATCCCCTGGCACATTTCTAGCTCTACCATTAGGGGCAAGTCCAATTGAGCATGTGCTGAACTGTACATCTCCTCCCTCTAAAATAAGAGAGTTTTCAATAAAAATCTTACAGGATGGAGGGAATGGAATGATTAATTTCAAGTCCTGAAATAATAAAACAACTACCAACTGAGAATACTTCATCTAGGGAAGCTATGTTTTATAAATTAAGGAAACAATATATAACAAATATAAAGGTATTCTGGGATAAGGAAGAATTGAAGAAATTCATCACCTTGCAAAAATGTTAAAGGAAGTCCAATACACAGAAATCAACAATGATAACTACCACCATGAAAACATGTGAATGTATAAAGTCCCCTAGAAAAAGAGCAAAGGATATTCAAATAGAAGAAATTTCTTAAAAATGACAGGAATAAGTCTTTACAAATAATAATCTTGACTATACATGGAATAAACACCTCAATTAAAGATATATACTGGCTGAATGGATAAAAAATAAGATTCAACAATACATTGTTATGAGGAAAATGGCCATGAAGGAGAAGACCTTTGTTTTTGTCTCACATAGAAGAAGAATTTCCACATGGACAAAGCAGTGAGCAAAGCAAGATTTATTTAAGTTTGGTGCTGTAGCAGCCGGAGGGAGGCTCCAAGACAGAAAGACTGGAGAAACTGTGATGGCAGAATCTTTTAAGCACAACATGTTGGAAAAAACAGAACAGCAGCTAACAATCAGAGGGTGGGAATAAAAGCCATCAAAAGACTGGAACTGTAATCCTGTGTAGCTTGTTTGTGATAAAACAAAAAGGCCATCAGAAGGGTGTGATTGATTACTTCTCCTTTCTATTCTCACAATAAACTAAAAACTCAGAAGAATGGAATCACTCTTTCCTTGCTATTCTCCTGATTAAACTGGAAACTTGGAGGTGTAGAATTGGCACATTTATCTTGCTTTGGCATTTTTGGGGGAGAAGCATGCATTTTGTACCCTATTAAGGAGATTTCCCCTTTCCTCATTCTGACTGGGACCCGACTTAACTGCCTTTTAGTCCTCAAAATATTGCCTACAAGAAATTCACTTCACCAGAAAACACACACACAAACAGAAAGTAAAACAATAGAAGATATCCCATGCAAACTGTAACGAAAAGTGAGCAGGAATAGCTATATTGAAATTAATCAAAGTAAACTTCAAGACAAAAACTGTTAAAAGAAACAAATTCGCCACATAATGATTAAGGAATCAATTCACCAAGAAGATACAATGACAGCAAATCTAGCACCTGATGCTAGATGACCCAATTTTACAAAACAAACAGTAATTCTAATCTACAGATAAAATCAAATGTAATAATAATGGGGTACCTGAACACCCCACTTTCAGCAAAGGATATATCATCCAGATAAAAAATCAACAAAGAAACTATAGACCAGGTGGACGTCACAACATTTACAGAACATTCCATTTAACAGATGCAGAACACACATTATTTTCACTAGAGCATGAATATTCTTTAGGATATGCCATATATTAATCCATAACAGTATTAACAAATTAAAAATCAAAATAATATCATCTTTTCTGTTCACAATGGAGTAAAGCTAGAAATTAATGACAAAAGAAATGTTAGAAATTATTTAACTACTTGGATACTGAACAACATGCTTCTAAATAAACTGAATCATTGAAGAATTAGAAGGGAAATTTCTTTTTAAATTCTAGAAACTAACTACATAAATAAATTCTAGAAACTAAGAAAAATGAAACATAATATTCCAAAACTTATGGGATTCAATAGAATAAGTACCAAGCAGAAGGTTTACAGCAATTACATACACTTAAAAAATACAAGGATAGCAAAGAAACAACCCACAAAGACATTGCCAGTACCGAGAAGAACAAAGACAAACCAAACCAAAGCAGTGGTAGGAGAGAAATAGTTAAGATCACAGCAAATATTAAAGGGCTCTTTTGGGAAGATTTAATTATTTATTTTAAAATCAGAGTTACCCATATTGAAGGAGAGACAGACAGAGATAGAGCTCATCCATCCATTGATTTACTCCCCAGATGGCTGCAATAGTCAGGGCTTGGTCAGGCAGAAGCCAGGAGTCAGGAATTGCTTTTAAGGTTTTCTATTGGGTGGCAAGGAATCAAGTACTTGGGCCATCCTCTGCTTTACCAGGACATTAGCAGGGAATTAGATTGAAACTGGAGCAGCTGGGTCATGAACTGGTGCCTATATGGGATGCTGGCCTCACAGGCGGCAGCTTTACTTTCTATGCCACAATGCTGGCCCTAAATAAAGTTTTTGTTAAAGGATAAAACTGAAAAACTTTTAACCAGATTAAAACAAATGAGAGAAGACTCAAATCAGAATTGAAAAAGGAGATATCACATCTGATATTACAGTAATATAAAGAATCATTTGGAAATATTACAAACAATAAACTAGAAAATGAGTAGAAGAAATTGATACAATCCTTGCTATTACAACTAACACAAATGAAAGTATAGAAAACATGAATAAATTGGTAATGAGTATTGAAATTGAATGCATAATCAATAGTCTCCAATAAAGAAAGTCCATGACCATATTACTTAGTTGCTGAATTCTACTAAGCTTTCAAGAAAGAACAGCAATTCTTTTCAAATTACTCCAAAAAATTAAAAAGGAGATAATCTTTAAAAACTCATCCAATGAGGCCAACATTACCTTATTTCCAAACCAGGCAATGGCACATCAAAAAAGAAAAAATTAGAGAGAAATATTCCTGATGAAAATAGATACAAAAATTCTCAATAAACAAGTAGCACATAGAATCCAACAATACACCAAAAACAGAACTTATCATTATCTAGTGGGATTTATCCCAGGATTACAGAGATGTTTCAATATACAGGAATAAAAATATATATAAATCATCAAATCATTAGAATGAAGGATAAAAATCATCTGATTAGCTTGATAGATGTAAAAAAGCATTCAACATCCATTCATGATAAAAACCTTCAACAAATAAAGTATAGAAGGAGTAGATCTCAACATAATAAAGGATAAATATAACAAACCCATAACCAACATTATACGGAATGTGGAAAAGCTGAAAGTATTTCCTCTAAGATCTAGAACCAATAAAGATGCACAGTCTCAACTAATCTTGTACTGAAAGTTTTAGATAGAGCAACTAGATAAGAGAAAGAAATAAAAGACATGTTAATGGAAGAGTAGTAAGTCAAATTATCATTGCTTGCAGAGGACATACTTAAATATGGAGAAACCTGAAGACTTCATAAAGAGACTTTTATAACTAATAAATGAATTCAGTAAAGGTGCAGGGTACAAAATCAATACACACAAAAGATGGGGACAGCGCTGTGGCACAGCAGGTTAAAGTCCCAGCCTGCAGTGCCAGCATCCTATATAGGCACTGGTTGGAGTCCCAGCTGCTCCACTTCTGATTCAGCTCTCTGCTATGGCCTGGCAGTAGAAGATGGCCCAGGTGCTTGGGCTCCTGCATCCACGTGGGATACCTGGAGGAGGCTCCTGACTCCTGGCTTCAGATCAGCTCATTTCTGGCTATTGCAGTCATTTGGAGAGTGAACCAGCGGAATGAAAGACCTCTCTCTCTTTCTCTGGCTTAACCTCTCTCTGTAACTCTTTCAAATAAATAAATAAATAAATAAAAACTTTAAAACAAAACAAATCCAAAAGAGCAAATCCATTTTTACACACAAGTAATGAACTTGCTGAGAACAAAACTATAAGAACAACATCATTTATAAAAGCTAACCCCGATATTATTCCGAGGGGCGGAGCCAAGATTGCGGATAGTGAGGATGTGCGCCGTAGTTTGGGAAAATAAAGTTTCATAAAAGTGGAATTACTGTAGCCTCAGGAAAGTCTCAGGAAAAGACTCAAGAAAAAAACTGCAGAGGAAACGCTTCTGGACCTAGTGGATGTGACACAGAGGACCTACAGCGAGCCCACCGCGTGGAAACTCAACCGCGGGAGACGAGCCGCAGACTCTCGCCAGCGCGGGAACGGGAGGGAGGTAAGACAAAGACAGCAGAAACCCGAGACATTGGGGGGGAAAAGCAGAGGCCTCTCTTGTCACTCAACGAGCAAAACAAAGAACAGGAGCCATTTTACATATCTAAAGCGCAGCCACAAACTCAGTAACTTCGGAATTTGGTGAATCTTGAGAACAAATTGAGGGCTGCATAAACTCTTTGTGTGGTCCCAGGGGTAGATCAAACGAATACTCACAGAGGCCAGATTTCAACTACCCTCAATTTCACTCAGCCATTCGCGATTACTTCCCAACTGAGTCAAAAAAAAAAAAAAAAAAAAAGAGAGAAAGAGAGAGAGAGCAATCCAGTAAGGAGCAAGGGAGTGAACAATCTGGGTGAGTCGCTTTTTGCACAGCCTTAAACCTGAAGAATCAAGCAGAGCTCTCTGGCCACACCCATCACAGCCCCTAAGGATCCATCAAAGCAGACAGCCCACTTAGAGGCATAGTATAGTGAGAAAAAAACACCACAGCAAAAAAAAAAAAAAAAAAACAAAAAAACAAAATAAATTATCTCCAACATGCCAAACAACAAACGTAGAAGCCGAGGTAACAAGAGGAAGGAAGACACTATGATGCCTCCAAATGAACAAGACACGCCAATGCAAGATTATGAAGATGAAGAGATAGAGGAAATGCAAGAAGCAGATCTCAAAAAATTGAGAAGAACATTAAGAAGTTCTCAAAAACAAATTCTTGAACTACAGAAATCCTTAATGGACAAGATAGAAAATCTCTCTCGTGAAAATGAAATATTAAGGAGGAATCAAAATGAAATGAAACAACTAGTAGAACAGGAAACTGTGATAGTGACAAAAAACCACAATGAAATGAAGAACTCAATAGATCAAATGACAAATGCATTAGAAAGCCTTAAAAACAGAATGGGTGAAGCAGAAGAGAGAATATCAGACTTAGAAGACAGAAAACAGGAAAGGAAACAGTCAAATCAAAGAAAAGAAGAAGAAATCAGAAATCTAAAAAATACTGTCAGGAATCTACAGGATACTATTAAAAAACCCAACATTCGGGTTCTAGGAGTTCCTGAAGGCATGGAGAGAGAGAAAGGATTAGAAGGCCTTTTTAGTGAGACACTAGCAGAAAATTTCCCAGGTTTGGAGAAGGACAAAGACATCCTAGCACAGGAAGCTCATAGAACCCCTAATAAACATGATCAAAAGAGACCCTCACCACGACACGTCGTAATCAAACTCACCACAGTGAAACACAAAGATCCTAAAATGTGCAAGAGAGAAACGCCAGATTACTCTCAGAGGATCTCCAATTAGACTCACAGCTGACTTCTCATCAGAAACTCTACAGGCAAGGAGAGAATGGCGAGATATAGCCCAGGTACCAAGAGAGAAAAACTGCCAGCCCAGAATATTATATCCTGCAAAGCTCTCATTTGTGAATGAAGGTGAAATTAAGACCTTTTACAGCAAACAGAAATTGAAAGAATTTGTTGCCACTCGTCCAGCCCTGCAAAAGATGCTTAAAGACGTCTTACATACAGAAACACAGAAACACGGTAACCAATATGAAAGAAGATAAAGGAAGGAAACCTCACAGCAAAAGATCACAGGAGTCTCAAACCATATATTAGAAAAAATCTTTGGCAAATGACAGGGCAAAGTTACTCCTTCTCAATAGTCACATTGAATGTTAATGGCTTGAACTGTCCAGTTAAAAGACACCGATTGGCTGATTGGGTTAAGGAACAAAACCCATCTTTTTGCTGCTTACAAGAAACTCATCTTTCCAACAATGATCCATACAGGCTGAAAGTGAAAGGCTGGAAAAAGATATACCATGCCAACAGAAATGAAAGAAGAGCGGGCGTAGCCATCTTAATATCGGACAACATAAACTTTACCACAAAAACTGTCAGGAGAGACAAAGAGGGGCACTATTTAATGATTAAGGGATCCATTCAACAGGAAGATATAACGATTATCAATGTATATGCACCTAATTACAGGGCACCAGCTTATTTAAAAGACTTGTTAAGGGACTTAAAGGGAGACTTAGACCCCAATACAATAGTACTGGGGGACTTCAATACTCCACTCTCAGAGACAGACAGATCAACAGGACAGAAGATCAACAAGGAGACAGTAGATTTAAATGACACTATAGCCCAAATGGTTCTAACAGATATCTACAGAACATTTCATCCTACATCTAAGGACTTTACATTCTTCTCAGCAGTACATGGAACCTTCTCTAGGAATGACCACATACTAGGCCATAAAGCAAGTCTCAGCAAATTCAAAAGAATGAGAACCATACCATGCAGCTTCTCATACCACAAAGGAATGAAATTGGAAATTAGCAACTCCGGAATCCCTAGAACACATGCAAACACATGGAGGTTGAACAACATGCTCCTGAATGAACAATGGGTCATAGAAGAAATTAAAAGAGAAATCAAAAATTTTCTGGAAGTAAATGAGGATAACAGCACAACATACCAAAACCTCTGGGATACAACAAAAGCAGTGTTAAGAGGAAAGTTTATATCAATAGGTGCCTACATCAAGAAATTGGAAAGGCACCAAATAGATGAGCTTTCAAGTCATCTCAAGGATCTAGAAAATCTGCAGCAAACCAAACCCAAACCCAGTAGGAGAAGAGAAATAATTAAAATCAAAGAAGAAATCAACAGGATTGAATCCAAAAAAAATTACAAAAAATCAGCCAAACAAGGAGCTGGTTTTTTGAAAAAATAAACAAAATTGACACCCCATTAGCCCAACTAACTAAAAAAAGAAGAGAAAAGACCCAAATCAATAGGATCAGAGATGAAAAGGGAAACGTAACAACAGACACCACAGAAATAAAAAGAATCATCAGAGATTACTACAAGGACTTGTATGCCAGCAAACAGGGAAATCTATCAGAAATGGACAGATTCTTGGACACATACAACCTACTTAAACTGAGCCAGGAAGACATAGAAAACCTAAACAGACCCATAACTGACACAGAAATTGAAACAGTAATAAAGGCCCTCCCAACAAAGAAAAGCCCAGGGCCAGATGGATTCACTGCTGAGTTCTACCAGACATTTAGAGAAGAACTAACTCCAATTCTTCTCAAACTATTCAAAACGATCGAAAAAGAGGGAATCCTCCCAAATTCTTTCTATGAAGCCAGCATCACCTTAATTCCTAAGCCGGAAAAAGATGCAGCATTGAAAGAGAATTACAGACCAATATCCCTGATGAACATAGATGCAAAAATACTCAATAAAATTCTGGCCAATAGAATGCAACAACACATCAGAAAGATCATCCACCCAGACCAAGTGGGATTTATCCCTGGTATGCAGGGATGGTTCAGTGTTTGCAAAACAATCAACGTTATACACTACATTAACAGACTGCAGAAGAAAAACCATATGATTCTCTCAATAGACGCAGAGAAAGCATTTGATAAAATACAACACCCTTTCATGATGAAAACTCTAAGCAAGCTGGGTATGGAAGGAACATTCCTCAATACAATCAAAGCAATATATGAAAAACCCACGGCCAACATCCTATTGAATGGGGAAAAGTTGGAAGCATTTCCGCTGAGATCTGGTACCAGACAGGGATGCCCACTCTCACCACTGCTCTTCAATATAGTTCTGGAAGTTCTAGCCAGAGCTATTAGACAAGAAAAAGAAATTAAAGGGATACAAATTGGGAAGGAAGAACTCAAACTATCCCTCTTTGCAGATGATATGATTCTTTATTTAGGGGACCCAAAGAACTCTACTAAGAGACTACTGGAACTCATCGAAGAGTTTGGCAAAGTAGCAGGATATAAAATCAATGCACAAAAATCAACAGCTTTTGTATACACAGGCAATGCCACGGCTCAGGAAGAACTTCTAAGATCAATCCCATTCACAATAGCTACAAAAACAATCAAATACCTTGGAATAAACTTAACCAAGGATGTTAAAGATCTCTACGATGAAAACTACAAAACCTTAAAGAAAGAAATAGAAGAGGATACCAAAAAATGGAGAAATCTTCCATGCTCATGGATTGGAAGAATCAATATCATCAAAATGTCTATTCTCCCAAAAGCAATTTATACATTCAATGCAATACCAATCAAGATACCAAAGACCTTCTTCTCAGATCTGGAAAAAATGATGCTGAAATTCATATGGAGACACAGAAGACCTCGAATAGCCAAAGCAATCTTGTACAACAAAAACAAAGCCGGAGGCATCACAATACCAGATTTCAGGACATACTACAGGGCATTTGTTATCAAAACAGCATGGTACTGGTACAGAAACAGAAGGATAGACCAATGGAACAGACTAGAAACACCAGAAATCAATCCAAACATCTACAGCCAACTTATATTTGATCAAAGATTCAAAACTAATCCCTGGAATAAGGAAAGCCTATTCAATAAATGGTGCTGGGAAAATTGGATTTCCATGTGCAGAAGCTTGAAGCAAGACCAATACCTATCACCTTACACAAAAATTCACTCAACATGGATTAAAGACTTAAATCTACAAACTGAAACCATCAAATTATTAGAGAGCATTGGAAAAACCCTGCAAGATATAGGCACAGGCAAAGACTTCTTGGAAAATACTCCAACAGCACAGGCAGTCAAAACCAAAATTAACATTTGGGATTGCATCAAATTGAGAAGTTTCTGTACTTCAAAAGAAACAGTCAGGAAAGTGATGAGGCAACCGACAGAATGGGAAAAAATATTTGCAAACTATACTACAGATAAAGGGTGATAACCAGAATCTACAAAGAAATCAAGAAAATCCACAACAACAGAACAAACAACCCACTTAAGAGATGGGCCAAGGACCTCAATAGACATTTTTCGAAAGAGGAAATCCAAATGGCCAACAGACACATGAAAAAATGTTCAAGATCACTAGCAATCAGAGAAATGCAAATCAAAACCACAATGAGGTTTCACCTCACCCCGGTGAGAATGGCTCACATTCAGAAATCTACCAACAACAGATGCTGGAGAGGATGTGGGGAAAAGGGGACACTAACCCACTGTTGGTGGGAATGCAAACTGGTTAAGCCACTATGGAAGTCAGTCTGGAGATTCCTCAGAAACCTGAACATAACCCTACCATACAACCCAGCCATCCCACTCCTTGGAATTTACCCAAAGGAAATTAATTTGGCTAATAAAAAAGCCATCTGCACCTTAATGTTTATTGCAGCTCAATTCACAATAGCTAAGACCTGGAACCAACCCAAATGCCCATCAACAGTAGACTGGATAAAGAAATTATGGGACATGTACTCCATAGAATACTATACAGCAGTAAGAAACAATGAAACCCAGTCATTTGCAACAAGATGGAGGAATCTGGAAAACATCATGCTGAGTGAATTAAGCCAGTCCCAAAGAGACAAATTTCATTTGTTTTCCCTGATCGGCGACAACTGAGCACCAAAGGGGAAACCTGTGTAAGTGAAATGGACACTATAAGAAACTATGACCTGATCAGCTCTTGTCCTGGCTCTAGATGTACAATGTAATACTTTATCCTTTTTAGTATTTGTTGTTGTTGTTGTTGTTGTTGTTCTAGTACTAGTGGTTGAACTCTGTAATTAACACACAATTATTCTTAGGTGTTTAAATTTTAACTGAAAAGTGATCCCTGTTAAATATAAGAGTGGGAATAAGAGAGCGAGGAGATGTACAATTTGGGACATGCACAATCTGACTTGCCACAAATGATGGAGTTAGAAATGTACCAGGGGATTCCAATACAATCCCATCAAGGTGGCATGTACCAATGCCATCTCACTAGTCCAAGTGATCAATTTCAGTTCACAAACGATGGCTCTGATAGGTCTAAGAATCAAAGGGATCACACAAACAAGACAAGTGTCTCCTAATACTAACTGATAGAATCAAAAAGAGAGAGAAAGATCCAACATGGGAAATGGGATACACAGCAGACTCATAGAATGGCAGACGTCCTAAACAACACTCTGGCCTCAGAATCAGCCCTTAAGGCATTTGGATCTGGTGGAAGAGCCCATGAGAGTATTGTAGGCATGGAAAGCCAAGACACCATGGAAAAGAAAAAAAAAAAGAAGAAGACGTAAATGAAAGATCTCTGTGAGTGAGATCCCAGTGGAAAGAATGGGGCCATCAAAGAAGGAAGTACCTTTCTCTGAAGGGAGGAGTGAACTTCCACTTTGACTATGACCCTATCGGAATAAGATCAAAGTCAGTGAACTCTAAAGTCTTCCATAGCCCTGGCAACTCATGACTAGAGCCTAGGGAGATTACTGACGCCAAGAACAGGAGTGTCAAATTGTTAAGTCAGCAACAGGAGTCACTGTGTACTTACATCCCATGTGGGATCTGTCCTTAATGTGTTATCTAATGTGCAGTGATGCTATAACTAGTACTGAAACAGTATTTTTACACTTTGTGTCTCTGCGTGGGTACAAACTGATGTGATCTTTACTAATTATATACTGAATCGATCTTCTGTATATAAAGATAATTGGAAATGAAAAAAAAAACCCTGGTGTTAAATTGGAAATGGCATAGAAAATTAATTAATTTTTTTAAAAAATATATTATATACGATCTCTGTCTTTAATGTGCTGTACACTCTTATTTAATGCTATAACTAGTACTCCAACAGTATTTTTTTTTTCACTATATGGCGGCAAACTGTTGAAATCATTACCTAATATATACTAAACTGATCTTCTGTATATAAAGAGAATTGAAAATGAATCATGATGTGATTGGAAGGGGAGACGGAGCGGGAAAGGGGAGGGTTGCGGGTGGGAGGGAAATTTTGGGAGGGGGAAGCCATTGTAACCCATAAGCTGTACTTTGGAAATTTATATTCATTAAATAAAAGTTTAATTAAAAAAAAAAGCTAACCCCCCAAAATATATTGAAATCAATTTAACCAAATGATGTGAAAGAACCCTATAATGAAAACATCAAGGAAAGAAGCTGAAGACATAAAAAAATAGAAAGATTTCCTATGTGCATGGATTGAATTTCAATATTATCCAAAGCAATTCACCAATTCAATGCAATTCCCATCAAAATACAAATGACACTCTTCACAGAAGTAGAAGAAAAAATCCTAAAGTTCATATGGAAGCATATAAGTTCCTGAATAGTCAGTCATCCTGAACCAAAAGAACAAAACTAGAGGTGTCATTATGTTTTGTTTCAGGACGTACTACAAAGACACTGTTACCAAAACAGCATAATACACTAGGACAGAAATAGATATATATTAATCAATGCATCTGCATCCAGCTGATATTTGACAAAAGCCAAAAACATGTGTACTAGAGAAAGGACAACTTCTTCAACAAATGGTGCTGGTAAAACTGGATATCCATATGCAGAAGATAGACACTTCACCTTACCTGCCCCCCCCCCCCGTCCTATACAAAAATCTATTTGTAATGAGTCAAAGATCTAATACAAAACTACCAAAAGACAACACAGGGGAAATACTTGAAGACATCAGGATAAGACAGTGTCTTTTTGAATAACTCCCCCTCAAAACCACAAGCAACAAAAGCAAAACAAGGAAAATGAAGTTTGTTTCAAATTGAGCCTCTGCACATGAAAGGAAACAATCTACAAAATGAGAAAATATACTTGCAAACTATTCAACTAATAAAGAATTAGCATCCAGAATTTATAAAAAAATTAAAAAATATCCACAGTAACTAAAAATAATCAATTAAGAAATGAGCAAAGGTTAAAATAGACCTATCTCATCTCAAGGGAATAAATACGAATGGCCCAAAGGGATATGAAAAAAATTTTTGTCCTCCCTCACCATCTAGGAAACGCAAATTAAAATGACAAAGAGGTATCATCTCATTCCAGCTAGAAAGGATATTAATAAAAAGACAAAAAAGTAACAAATGTGGGTGAGGATGTGGTGAAAAGGAAATATACATACATTGTTGGTGGGAATGAAAATAATTACAGTCATTATGGATAACAATATGGTGGTTCTTCAAAAACACTAAATACCATATGACCCATCTGTCCTACTTCTGGGTACATGTCCCAAGGAACTGAAATCAGCATATAAAAGAGATATCTGCTCTCACATGTTCATTACAGCACTATTTCCAATAGTCAAGATTTGGAATCAACCATTGATGAATGAAGGCATAAAGACAATGTGCTGTATATACAAAATGTTCAGCCATAAGAATAAATCTTGGTATTTTCAGCAAGATGGATGGAACTGAAGGTCATAATGCTACGTGAAATAAGCCAGACATGGAAAGACAGATGATTTATATACTCTATCATAAGTGGAAGTTAAAAAACTAATTGATCTGAATGTATAGCAGTGATTACTAGAGACTGAAACGGGTTTGGGAGGAAGGATAAAGAGATACTGGATAGCTGGTACCAAAACACAGTTAGTTAGAAGTAATAAGTTCTAGTACTCCCTCAGAGTATAAATTATAGTTCATAATAATGTGTTATGTACTGTGTAAGGAGCTGGAAGAGAGTAGCTAGCAGGCTCCAAACTGAAAGAACAGATAGGAAAATGGAAAGGATGGTGGCCTGGTTTGATTGATATACACTTTGTATATATGTTCAGCTATTTCTCTGTACCCTATAAGATACACAAGAACTGCATGTCATCCCAAAAATTAAAAAAGTATTCTCAGACATATTGGCAGACCTCCAATTTATCTAGATGAAAAATAAGCAAATTGTAACTAGAGTTAGACTGCTTAATTTATAACCTGCTTTTTTTTTTTAAGAGGAGAGAGTCTTAAAAGTTTATAGTTCTGTAATTCTGCTTCTCAGAGAATATGTTTGAACTCCTGTTGGCCTTTTATTCACATGTAGTATGCTTTGGCTGAATTCAAAATTAGTTGATGATAACTATTAAAATGATGCTGGTGGCAGCAGCTATGATGGAAATGGAACTAAACCACCTCATCAGACAGGGAACACTTGCACAGCCAGGATTCCTACTTGGCATTTGAAAGCATCTTCTCAGGAGACAAGCATGCACAGAGGAGATAAAAATTGTCATCTGGCCAGCGCCGTGGCTTAACAGGCTAATCCTCCGTCTTGCGGCGCCAGCACACCGGGTTCTAGTCCCGGTCAGGGCGCTGGATTCTGTCCCAGTTGCCCCTCTTCCAGGCCAGCTCTCTGCTATGGCCCGGGAGTGCAGTGGAGGATGGCCCAAGGCCTTGGGCCCTGCACCCCATGGGAGACCAGGAGAAGTACCTGGCTCCTGGCTTCGGATCGGCGTGGTGCGCCGTCCGCAGCGGCCATTGGAGGGTGAACCAACGGCAAAAAGGAAGACCCTTCTCTCTGTCTCTCTCTCACTATCCACTCTGCCTGTCAAAAAAAAAAAAAAAAAAAAAAAAAAAGAAAAGAAATTGTCATCTGGGTTCTTGTTTCCAACCTGCTCATCCCATCTGAAGAAAGAATATCACCTTAACTTACAGGTCATACATATTCAGAGTAGTTGCTTTGTAGTATTCAGGCCCAGATTGAAGGCCATAAAGAAACTCCACATTCTAATTTATTCACCTCTCATGTTCTAATTGAACATCCCATGGAAATATTATATTTGGTTTGTGATTTACACTTGAATTAGAGTTATTTTGGTTTTTCACTGTGAGTAATATTTTCTTCTTTCCAGGATGGTGCATTATGTAAGAGGGATGGAAGAAGAGGAAGTTGGTAAATACCTAAGTGCTCCAACAACCCACAGATCCTTAATGCTGTCCTGGTGGTTTTTGGCTAACTCTACCCTATAATGTTATGAAATTAGGCATAAGATACTGCATCATTACAGTTATGAACTAAAACCCATAATTGTGATTAAAAACAGTCATAGATTTACTTTTGACATATGAAGTCAAGAAGAAACAAAGTCCATAACTAATTCTTCCATGTATTTGGCTTAGAATATCAGTATTTCAGGGAATAAAATATAGAATATTGCCAAGTTCTGGCATGAAGAGCATGTGGCTGTGTGTCAAATAATTGTCGTAAGGATTTTGTAGCCAAATTGCAAGACCTTTTCTTAAATCTCAGTGATGCTGTGCTGTATTAAAGCCAAGCCTTAGCTAGCCAGTCAGTCAAATGGTATTAAGAACCCAGACTACATCTAATTTGCCCCATTTCAAGAGTGAACCTGTTTTGAACTAGTCTGATTTTGTTTTGACTTTTTCACTGCCTGCAAACCTTTTACTGTAATTAGATAGGAAAGTTCTAGTATGGGAGACATGGGGAAATGTTGAATTTGGCGAGCATCTAGCTCAAGGTCTGTTGTAAAATACATTCTGAACTCTGATCCGCTGGCTGGTTCTACTCTTTCAAAGGCGAGGGAGAGTAGCAAATGGGTTTGTTTGTGCTGAGTTCTCTCAAAAGAAGGTCTTGTTCAGATGAGCTCTTTAAACCAAAATCACATCAACAGTAATTCTGAATTCTAAAAACAAAACCCAAACCAGGAAACATTTAAGAGTATGGATGTTCACCCATAGCATTTCCATCAGATACAGGAAAGGCTGTGTAAAGAATGGAGGCTCAGGAAAGTTTCACATAAGGATGGAACTTTCAGGTAATGAATTTGTAGTTGTATTATGTGATTATAACCTGTGAATTCAGTGCCAAACCTTCAGAGAAAGCCAGCAATCAGACCATGAGGTCCTAGACATAGTTTGAAAGACATGAGATAAAAACCAGAAAACCAAATATACTAGTTAAGAACTTGGATTCTACAGTCTGAGTGATTTGGATTTATGACAAGAAAATTCCACTTCCTAGTTCTGTGACAAAGGCAAAGCTGATTAGCTTTTCCCAACCTCAATTTTGGCTTCCTTAGCTATAAAATTGAAACAATTATTTTGATCTCATTCATTAATGAATTTTATTGCAAAGTAGAGCAGTTTATTCATTTATGTAAATGCAAACTTATGCTTTCCTATTTTATTCTAGTAGTTATGATCTTTGCTACAAATATTTAGTGTTATACTCAAATTGTCCCAGATTTACCCAATGAGAACTGCTTCACACTGAAATCTGTGTCTTTTTGACAACTTCCTCTCATTTTTAAGTCCTTCCTTATTGTGAGCTATTTTCAAAAAAGGGTGCTTCAAAAAGTTCATGATGGGCATTTGACATAGAAGTTAAGTTGCTACTTGGGATGTCCATATCTCATATTCAAGTGCTTTGGTTCAACTCCAGGCTCCACTTTCCATTCCAGCTTCCTCTTGACGCTCATTCTGGGAAGCAGCAGGTAATGTAATTGGATCTCTGCCACCCACATGGGAAACCCAGATTGAGTTCCAGCCTATTAGTTTCAGTCTGGCCCCACCAGGGCTCTTGCAAACATTTGGAGAGTGGATCAGTAGATGGGAGATTCATATTCTCTCTCTTTACTCCCCCTCTCTACATTCAAACGGAAACAAAAATTTGCGAAAAAATACAGTGAACTAAAAGATAATGTACATTTCCATGAACTTTTTGAAGACATCATGTGTGTGTGTATATTTCACACTAACTTCTTCAATTCTAATCCCAACCAAGGTTTATTCTAGCTCTTCCAACTTTTAAAGATATTTGGATCTCCCATCTCTAAGACTGAGACCAATGACATCTAGTATCCTTGATGTGATTATTTATGTCCTCATGTTTGTATGAATACAAAAATTCTGACTAACTGAGGGCTGGCTTGCTTGAATGACCTCCTTGTGTGCATCCTGACCATGCTGTTCCCCATTTCTCTTCAGCCTACCTAACAAAATTTCATGGAAGACAGGAAGTGAGGAGGAAGGAAAGAGAAGTTATGGAAGGAAAAATGTATGCCTTCACAAATGTTTGAGCTGGTTAGAGTGTTATATAGTAATGATTTGGTTCTTACTAATATGAAATGAAAAAGTCACTGCATTTTAATCAAGCAATGAAAGAAAAATAATAAAGACACTGAAAGAGAAAAAAGAAGAGAAAAATACATAAAGATAGATATTGAAATAGAAGAAAGTGAAATCTATGATTAGATTTAAATAAAATCAATTATATAAGTATTTTAGACTTAAAATACATCAAGAACTAGAAAGTAGTAGTTGTTATTACAATTATTCAAAACTTCTGTGTCTAAATATTCATTATCAGACTTCCAATTCTAAAATGGAAAGCAATCATGGGAATAAACGCATATCAACAAAAATTCTCCAGATAGATAGCTAAAGCTTAACTATGAAGGTCAAATGACAATAGCGTATCTTCTTCAATGTGTACAAAGAAAAATAAGCATAAATATAATACTGTTTTTGTCATGAAGATGAAATACACACAAAAATAGTTGAATGAGTTTATTTCTGGCCCGCAATAAAGAAAATTCCAAAGGTGTTCAAATAAAAGGAACATTTTGCTAGATGGAACTAGAGGGAAGGTCATAAATACAGAAATAAATGAAGAGAAAATAAAATAATAAATGTATGTGTACATTTAAAAACATTTTGCCTTTAAAACCATACTAATATATTTTTAAGTGCATAGACATAAATATAAACACACATCTAGTTACCAAGAAAGAGACACACAGATAATTAAAATGCATAATCTAATTAGTGCATTAGTAGAGGTTTCAAATTAAATTATTTTAAGTTCTTTGCCTGGACTAGGGAAAAGCTAAAATTTCAATTAATATTAGATTGAAATAAGCATATTAATGAATAATGTATTTTGGAGATAATTATTATAAGAACAGTAAAATAGTACACAACTTAAAAATGGAGAGATAAGGAAGATAAAAAGGAAGCAATAGAAGAGGTAAAAGGAGAATACACATCAAACAAGTAGAAAACACAAAATATGTTGCTACAATACTCTATATTTTAAATTCAGTCTATATGCCTTCTATATTTAAAGCATATATATAACATATACACATATATATATGTATATCTAACATATGCTGGATTTTCCATTTGTAAAGCCATTATGCAAAACAGTATCAAAGTTCCTAAAGAAACTAAAACAGAACTAGCACATGATACAGCAATCCATCTTCCAGATATACATGCAATGGAGATGAGATCACACCTCAAAAAGTTATCTGCACTTTCATGTGTGATGCAGTACTATTTGCAATACCTAAAAGATGCCCATAACCTGAATGTCCACTGATGGATGAGTAGATCAAGAATATGTGAGACAGGGGGAAATTTTATTAAGAGTTTTATTTTAAATGGCTTTTAGATAAGATTGTCCATAAATTTAAGCTGCTAAAATCAATCAAAGATACATTTTAATTTGTATGACCTGAATCTGTGTATCATATGTTTTAAACTTGTTGGTAGAAAGAAACTAAAAACATTTTATATGGTTGTGCTTAAGTTTACTGGTTAAACAAACTACACCATGTTAGATATTTAAGACGTGTTTTCAAATACATGATTCTTAAAATTTATAGAAGGCATTGGACCTTCCGGTAAATGTTTTATTAAGTTCTTATCTAAGGGTTGAAACGGTTTGCTAAGTATTCATGTAATATTGCTATTGTCAGCAAGTGATCTAGGACTTGCTCCCTCATTTCTCTATTCTAAGCCCAACTTGTTCTTTCACTTCTCTATTCTCTTCAAGGTAGGGAACTAATTCTATTATGAAGGAATCTGTGGGACGCACAATTTAATCTTTAGACCTTATAAGAGATGGCTGACATTTTTCTGTAATAGCATAGCCAAAATAAGAACTTAACTAATAAGCTCATAGCGAGATTCAGATCGCCATCAGCGAAGTATACAGTAAGTAGAAAAAAAAACCTCCCTTTCAGACCAAAGGGAAAGAAAGTTTTAAAGTGAGAATATAATTTTCCTCATGGGCATTGTCTACCTTAGAAAAACTACTACAGAACATGCCTGTGACTATAGACTTGTAGTTCAGGCCACCGAAGATTAAAGATGGGACACGGGCACTCCCTTGACTTGCATCCTCTGGTCTGCTTTAACACAAACCAGGAGGAAAAGAAAGCTAGGCATCAGAGGCAATGGGTGGCAGGCCTATTAATGGCTGATCTGTGCAGTGATCTGCCCTCAAGGAGACCCAACAGGCCAGTCCACTGCAGTGGCTTTCAATGTGGTAAGCCTGGGCTTCAGCAGAAGTCAGCTTGTGAAGAGCCCTGGCAGCTCTGCCAAGAGTTGGATCACTGGAAATGGACCTGCCCTGGAGTCGAAGGATGCCCAGGTCAGAGCCACAGATCTTATTGGCTCCAAGCTGAAAAGCCCTTCACTCAGCCCAACTTCCAAAGTGACCACTGCAGCTGAGGGGATGGTCAAGTAGGGTCAGCAACATTGCAGGCAGAACTGTAAATTTCTTGTTAGAGATGCCACCTGCCTTTACCTGGCCAGCTCTCCTCCCAGGCCAGCCAAGTAATGAAAGTCAACAGAGTGCCTTCCCCTAGGAGGTTCACACCTCCCTTAGGATATACCCCATGTGAAGAGATAGATAGGTCTGAGCCTCTTAACTTACAAGGCCTAAAACCCAACAGATTATTATCAAGCCCCTTCTATCAGGTTCTATTTGCCTCTCAATCAGAAAAATTACTTGTAGCTTAGACAGCACCTTTCTTAGCTCCTCTAATAATGACTCTGTCCTTTGTTCTAGACCCTGTCTAGTGCACTTGAGCCTCATTCCTTTGTAATCATAACCTCTACTCTACCACCAATGGCTCTACTCCCAACCTGTGTGTACTGATGGTCCTCTTCCCCACTTAATGCTGTATAATTGTTCAGACCTGGTTAAGGCCACTCTTAGGATCATTGGTTACTATCCTCACCCTGTCTTTTATGACCTTGTCTAAATATGATCAGAGTCGGGGAACTTGGAAGGCTTCCATAGCCTTGGCAACTCATGACGACAGCCTAGGGTGGTTACTGGCGCCATAAACTAGAGTGTCAATTTGTTGGGTCAACAACAGGAGCCACTGTGCGCTTGCTCCTGATGTGGGATCTCTGTCCTTGATGTGCTGTACATTTTGATTTAATGCTATAACTAGTACTCAAACAGTGTGTTTCGCTTTGTGTTGCTATGTGGGTGCAAACTGTTGAAGTATTTTATACTAAATTGATCTTCTGTATATAAATAGAATTGAAAATGAATCTTGATGTGAATGGAAGGGGAGAGGGAGCGGGAGATGGGAGGGTTGCGGGTGGGAGGGAGGTTATGGGAAGGGGAAGCCATTGTAATCCATAAACTGTATACTGGAAATTTATATTCATTAAATAAAAGTTAAAAAAAAAATAAAAAAATAAAAAAAATAAAATTGTATCTACAAACTATACTGAATTTGTTAAAATTTAATGAAAATTTAAAATAAATAAAAGCAAAAATATAAAGAAAAATGATCAAACTAAAAAAAAAAAAAGAATATGTGAGAAAAACATATATTTCATAATATATGGACATACATGCATATATTTATGTATATTTGTGTGTATACCTGTATACACACATATATACATACATACATATTATATATATAATATATATGTACCATCCTTAACAAAAGCAGATTCTATATTTGCTACAATCTAGATGGATATAGATGGCCATGGAGGATATTATGCTATGTGAAATAAGATAGAAATAGAAAGAAAATTTTTGTATGATCTCATTATGTGTGGAATATATATATATATATACTCATATTTTTTACAATGGCCAAGTACACAATGATAGAGACTAAAACAGTAGTTATCATTGATTAGATATACAAAATTTATGTACTAGAAGATTAAACAGAATAGTGATGTCAATACTTCTGAAGTTGTAATCTCAACCAGACATAAGAATGGTAAGTTTTAAAATGAATCTTTATGTGAATGGAAGGGGAAAGGGAGCGGGAAAGGGGAGGGTTGCAGGTGGGAGGGAAGGAAAAAAAAAAAGCACTCAAGAAAATGGTAGCGGGCTAATAAACTCATTTTAAGGCTTGCTGGTGTTCTGTTGGGCACATATTACTTTATTTTGTGAGAAGAAAATTAAATAAAAGTAACAAGTTGAAGCAAAAGAAAAAAAAATTTATTTATATAAAGGGAACAGATTTCATGTATTTCATATGTTTGGTTTTAAGAACATATTGATACATTCTACCCACCCTCCAGCCCTCCTCCCACCCTCCCTCTTCATATTCATACCTTCTTTCTTATTTCTTATTTTTCTTTTAATATTTGTTGTGACATACTTTTTTTTTTTTACAGGAGGAGTGGATAGTGAGAGAGAGACAGAGAGAAACGTCTTCCTTTGCCGTTGGTTCACCCTCCAATGGCTGCTGCGGCCGGCGCATCTCGCTGATCCGAAGCCAGGAGCCAGGTGCTTCTCCTGGTCTCCCATGGGGTGCAGGGCCCAAGCACCTGGGCCATCCTCTACTGCACTCCTGGGGCCACAGCAGAGAGCTGGACTGGAAAAGGAGCAACCGGGACAGAATCCAGTGCCCTGACCGGGACTAGAACCCGGTGTGCTGGCGCCGCAAGGCAGAGGATTAGCCTGTTAAGCCACGGTGCCGGCCCTGTTGTGACATACTTTCAATTTACCTTATAATCACAAGCTTAATCTTCCAAGAAATAAAGAGTTCAACAAGTAGTAAGTAGAAAGGTCACTGTTCCTTAGGAATATAGACAACATCTATATCAATAATCAAATCTCAAGATGTCAGTTTCATTCGTATATATTACTTTCTTTTGGTACTTTATATATTAGTTACTGAAAAGAGAAAAAATATTATTTGTCTTTTTGAGACTGGCTTATTTTACTAAGCATAATGGGCTCCAGTTACATCCATTTTGCTGCAAAAGACAGGATTTCGCTTTTTTATGGCTGAGTAGTATTCCACCATGTATACACATAACAATTTCCTTATCCAGTCATCAGCTGAGGGACATCTAGGTTGATTCCATATCTTAGCTATTTTGAATTGACCTGCAATAAACATACGCTGATTTCATTTCCTTTGGGTAAATTCCCAGGAATGAGAGGGCTGGGTCACACAATGGATCAGTTTTCAGATTTATGATAATGGTTGTACTGGTTTATGTTCCCATCAACAGTGTCTTAAGGAGCCTTTTTCTCCACATCCTTGCCAACATTTATTGTTTTTTTAACTTTTGGATGATACCCATTCTAACTGGGGTGAAGTGAAACCTTTGTGATTTTATTTGCATTCCCTTGATGGCTAGTGATCCTGATCACCCTTTCATGTGTCTACTGGCCATTTGTATTTCATCTTTTGAAAAATTCCTGTTCATATCCTTAGCCCATTTTTTAAATGGATTATTTGTTTTGTTGTTGAGTTTCTAGAGCTCATGGTATCTTCTGGATATTAATCCTTTATCAGATGTTTAGTTTGCAAATATTTTCTCCCATTCTATTGGTTGTCTCTTTACTTTGTTGAGTATTTCCTTTGCTGCATAGAAGCTTCTTTTTTAACATTTTATTTATTTCATTTGAGAGGTAGAGTTATAGACAGTGAGAGGGAGAGACAGAAAGGTTTTCCTTCCATTGGTTCACTCCCCAAATGGCTGCAACGGCCAGAGCTGCGCCCATCTGAAGCCAGGAGCCAGACGCTTCTTCCTGTTCTCCCATGTGGGTGAAGGGGCCCAAGGACTTGGGCCATCTTCTACCACTTTCCCAGGCCATAGCAGAGAGCTGGACTGGAAGTAGAGCAGCTGTGACTAGAACTGGCGCCCATATGGGATGCAGGTGCTGCAGACAGAGGATAATCCTACTGCACTTGATGTAATCATATTTGCCTTTATTGCCTGAGCTTCTGGGGTCTTATCTAAGAAGTCTTGGCCTATATCAGTGTCTTGTATTTTATCCCTATGTTTTCCTTTAGTAATTTGATGGTTTCAGGTCTTAGGTTTAGATCCTTGATCCACTATGAATTGATTTTTGGATAAGGTATAAGGTAGCAGTCCTGTTTCATCCTTCCACATGCAGAAATCCAATGTTCCCAACACTATTTGTTGAAGAGATGTCCTTTCTCTGTGGAGCGATTTTAGTTTATTACCAAAGATCACTGAGTTATAGATGTGTGCATTAATTTCTGGGGTTTCTAATCTGTTCCATTTGTCCACATACTTATTTTTGTGCCAGTACTAGGCTGTTTTGATTATAACTACACTGTACTATGTCTTGAAATCTGGTACTGTGATGCATCTGGATTTTTTTAAATTTTTTTAAGATTGTTTTAGCCATTAAGGGTCCCTTTTATTTCCATACAAATTTTAGTGTCTTTTTTTCTAGATCTGAGAAGAATATCTTTGGTATTTTGATTATATTCTCAAAGTTCAAATATATTTGAAGATATCAAATTTATGGACTAAAAGATTCAACAGAATAAAGAGATAAAGTCTTCTCAAATCTAATAACTATAAAGAATCTTCCATCTGCTTTTTGTCTACTTCATAAAAGTTTATCTACTGTAATTCTTTCAAATAAATAATAAATATTTTAGAAAACAGAGTGAGAGAGAGAAAGAGAGAGAGAGAATCTTCCATCTGCTGCTTCAGCCCCAAGTGGTCGCAATGGCCAGGGTTGAGTTAGGCCAAAGCCAGGAGCCAGGAGCTTCATCTGGGTTTCCTACATGAGTGTCAGGAGTGCAAATAATTGGGACATCTTCTGCTGCTTTTCAAAGGCCATTAGCAGGGAGCTGGATCAGAAGTGGAGCATTGGGATGCTAACCAGCACCCATATGGAATGCCAACATCACAAGTAGCAAGTTTACCCAATATGCTGCAAAGCTGGCCCCTAAAAGTAGTTTTTCATACTGAAAGTAAGTGACACTGAAGAATAAAAAGAAAATGTCAGATGGTAGAATACTCACTGGCAAGAATAACTATACAGACAAATTCAAAATGGCCTAATGTAATTAGCATGGTACACAAACCATTCACTTCTTTAGTATGAAGCCTTGAAAGTTAGTAATTAAAGAAAAATAAATATATGTTAAGACCAGGCAATAGAGAAAGATGTAAAATACATCAAAAATTCAATATTAGGGCAGGAATGGAGTGCAAGTATACAATTCTTTATTTGTATTTCTATCCCCTTTTCTGTTTCTTTTTTTTTATCTTTATAATCAATGTCAAGTGGTATCAATTATTTATAACCAAAATATGGCTCTGTAAACTTCATGGTAGCTGAAAAAAAGAGAGCCTTTTGTAAACTTTTGGTGGGAATGTAAATAAATACAATTATTTTGGAAAAAGGTATGGAAGTTTCTCAAAAACTAAAAACAGAACTATCTTATGGCCAAACTGTCCCATTATTGGATATATACACAAGGGAAAGGAAATCACTCACTCTGTTGAGGAGAAATCTACATTCCCATGTTTACTGCATACTCTTCATAATACTTTCATAGCATTCTCCATAATAGCCAAGAAATGGAAACCATATAAGGTTCTATCCACTGATGAATGGATAAAGAAAATGTCATAATTGGGTAAAATGAAATACTATTCAGCTATAGAAAAGGATGAAATCTTCCAATGGCAAAAATATAGCCTAGAGGTCATTATGCTAAGTGAAAAAATCCAAGCATTGGAAGAAAAGTACTACATTATCTCACTCATATGTGAAATCTCAAAAAAAAAAAAAGTTAATCTTACAAAAGTTGAGAGTATAACCTTGTTCACTAAAGAATAGAATAGGATGAAGGAAGGGATCAGAAAATTTTATTGATGAGTTATAGTTACTTAAGAGTAAGACGTTCTGGGTTTCTACTGCACAGTAAAATGACTACAGCTAACATTGTACTGTGCATTTCATTTTTTATAAGATTTATTTTATTTATTTGAAAGACAGAGTTACAGAGAGAGGTAGAGACAGAGAGAAAGGTCTTCTATCTGCTGGTTCACTCCCCAAATGGAATAGACGATGGATTTTATCAAAGGACGTACTGAGATAATTTCACATTTCCCTCCTTTATTGTAAAATCAATATGGTAAATTACATTTTCTGATTATTAAATGTGCAATCAATCTTCCATTCCCAGATTCCATTCCCATTAAAATGTAGTAGTTTATAATATATTACACTTTCATATATTATTGGGTTTGATTTGCTATAATTTTGTTTAGAATATTTGCATCTATGTTCATATATTATTTCTTTCCATTTTTCTTGTAATATATTTTACAGTTACAATCATGGTGTGATGTCAGTTTCATAAAAAACATCATGCTGAGTGATTTAGGCCAGTCCCAAAGAGACAAATATCATTTGTTTTCCCTGATCGGTGACAACTAACTGAGCACCAAAGGGAAAACCTGTTGAAGAATTCCCGCCTTTTCAAGTTTGTAGGAAAAAATTATGAAACATTGGTGTCATATCTTCCTCAAACATGTGGTAGAATTCACCAGTGAAACCATCTGAAATTGGGAATTTTTTTGTGGAAATATAGGCTAATCAGGCAATTTATTTCTTCTTAGACAAACTTTAAGGCTTTGGAGGATTTTAAATTTTGGTTTATATTGTTAAATTTATTGGCGTAAACTTGTTATTAAATTTTCCTTATTACCCTTTCAATGTCAGTACAATCTGTGGTGATGTCACCTCTCTCACTTCAGGTATTGTTAATTTATAACTTCTTTCATTGTTTCTAATCCACTTGGCTGCAGATTTATCAATTTTACTGATGTCCTAAAAGAGCCAGCTTTTGGTTTCATTGATTTTTCCCACGGCCACCTGCTTTTCTGTTTTCTTTTTCTTTGATTTCTGCTCTGATCTTGGTTATTTTTCTTCCTTATTTTATCCTTAGTGTGTAATTTGATTTTCTTTTTCTAGCTTTTGTTTTTTAATGTGGAAACAAGGCTATTGAACTGAAATCTTTCTACTACTAATTTGGGAATTTATTGAGTTGCATTTTCCTGCTCCTGTAAATGTTACCTTTTTACATGTTGGATATTTTCAAAAACAGTTTTAAATATTCTTGACTTTTCTTCTGGAGTGCAGTTAAGTGTCTTAGAAGCAGGTTTACCCTTTCTGTATTTCATCTAATATTTTTTTGGAAGAAATAGGCAGTTCTCTTTTTAGAGTTAATGATTTCTCGCTACTGAGAGGAGAACTTTCTCAGAACTCTTGCAAATGATATATGAGCTTTTCGAGGCTTCCTGGTAGGAAGAGGTACTAATTCTGGTCCTAAGTGAATTTCAAACACTGGTTCCTGATGCTCCTTTCCAGGCATTCTTTCCCAGCCTTGGACAGCTTCCTTAAACATGTACGTTTGATCATTATTCAGCTGAATATTTAGGGGACTCCTCTGTAGACTTTTTGGTTTCTTTTTCAATGTATATTTTTCCTTCCCAGTATTCTCCATGAACCTTGGTAGTACTTCTAGACTCTCAGCATTATAGCCTCAACTCAGATAATCGCCAGGCCCCACCTCGGTTTCCCCTTTCTGCACTACAGCCTGGAAACTCTTTCAAGGCAGTAAACTGGAAAATCGAGAAGTCATTTGTTTCTCACCATTCAATGATGCTTTTCCTCACTCATCTGCTTTGGTTGGGATACCCTGTTTTGAAATCACTGTTAAAATCTACTTTTCTTTCTATTCCAGGTGAATAGGTAAATCAAGTCTTTCTTATTCTGTTAAGACACAAGTGTTAAGTCAAGGTTCCTCCCTAGTCATAAAAATTTCAGAGATCAACTCTTTTTTAAATATTAGCAAGTGCGTACTGCCTTGTTTTCTATCTAATCACATCAATTAGATGTTTTGTTAGCATTTTCCAGCATTTTATTTCCCTGTATGAGTTTTGTAACTAGTTCACCATTGCTGAAAATAGAATTCTTACTGTGCAGTGAATTTCTCATCTTTATAATATATTGTCAATCTACTTAATTCTTGATGTATTCTCTAAACTCACAGATTGCTCTTTTTTATTTTAATTTTTTTATTTAATAAATGTGAATTTACAAAGTGCAACTTTTGTATTGTTGTGGTTCCCCCCCAACCTCCCTCCCTCCCGCAACCCTCCCCTCTCCCACTCCCTCTCCCATCCCGCCATTCATCCAGTTTCATTTTCAATTACCTTCATATAATGAAGATCAACTTAGTATATACTAAGCAAGGATTTCAACAGGCTGCACTCACACAACCGCACAAGGTATAGGGTATTGTTCAACTAGTAGTGTTGTTTTTAAGTTTCATAATAAAACACATTAAGGACAGAGATCCTACGTGGAGAGGATGTACCCAGTGACTCCTGTTGTTGATTTAACAATTGGCATTCTTATTTATGGCGTCAACAATCACCCCAGACTCCTGCCATGAGCTGTCCAGGCTATGGAAGCCCCTTGAGTTCACCAACTCTGTTTGTTTAGTCAAGGCCGTATCACAGTGGAGGTTCCTTCCTCCCTTCAGAGAAAGGCACCTCTCTCCTTGATGGCTTGTTCTTTCTGCTGGGGTCTTGCTCACCAGGGTCTTTCGTTTAGATTGTTTTTTGCCATCGTGTCATGGCTTTCCATGCCTGTGAGACTCTCATGGACCTTTTAGTCAGATCCGAATGTCCTAAGGGTTGATTCTGAGGCAGAAGTGTTGTTTTGGGCGTTTGCCATTCTATGAGTCTGCTGTGTGTCCTGCTTCCCCCACAGGATCATTCTCTCCCTTTTAATTCTATCCTTCATTATTTGCTTACACTGGTCTTATTTATGAAATCTCTTCGACACATACCCTATCTTTTTGATCAGTTGTGTACTTATACTTATCACTTTACCAAGTGCGCTGGCATTGGTACCTGCCTCCTTGATAAGACTGAGTTGAAATCCTCTGGCACATTTCTAGTTCCACCATTGGAGGTAAGTCCGAGTGAGCCTGTGCTGAGCTATATATCTCCTCCCTCTCTTATTCCCACTCCTATGTTTAACAAAGATCACTTTTCTGTTAATTTTATATGCCTAAGAATGATTGTGCATTGATTACAGAGTTCAACCAGTGGTCGTATGTAGAACAAATAGAGCAACAACAACAACAACAACAACAACAACAAAAATACTAAAAGGAATAAAATAGTAAGTTGTTCCCCAGCAGTCTAGACAAGGGCTGATCATGTCATTGTCTCTCATAGTGTCCATTTCACTTCAATGGGTATCATTTTAGATGCTCGTTTAGTTGCCATCGATCAGGGAGAACATATGATATTTGTCCCTTTTGGACTGGTTTATTTCACTCAGCATGATTTTTTTCCAGCTTCCTCCATTTTGTTGTAAATGCCCGGATTTCATTGTTTTTTACTGCTGTATAGTGTTCCATAGAGTACATATCCCATAGTTTCTTTATCCAGTCATCCGTTGATGGACATTTAGGTTGATTCCATGTCTTAGCTATTGTGAACTGAGATGCAACAAATATTGAGGTGCAAATGGCTCTTTTTTTCTCCCCTTTAAATACCATTTGGGTAAATTCCAAGGAGTGGGATGGCTGGGTCCTGTGGTAGTGCTATATTCAGGTTTCTGAGGACTCTCCAAACTGTCTTCCATAGTGGCTTTACCAGTTTGCATTCCCACCAACAGTGGATTAGTGTCCCCTTTTCCCCACATCCTCGCCAGCATCTGTTGTTTGCTGATTTCTGTATGTAAGCCAAACAGATTGCTCTTTCTAGCCATATTGGGAAAAATTGGACAGACGTTCCTTTAGTGACAACTATGTGTAAAGCATTATATGAAACAATATGTGATATGAAAAATAATGAAAAAATTGATTCTTAGTCAAATAGATTTTTAAACTTATTTAAAATATCATAATTGATTGTGGTTGAGAAATGTACATAAAAACATTGTGTATCTAATAATGTTAAAAGCCACTTAAATGCTTAACAAAGTATATGATAAAATATTTGTGAAAGTTCTTACATTTTAGTTATCAAAGCAAACTTTTAATATTTATAGATCAAATTATTACCCTAACTTGAATTTTCTATAGAGAAATCAGAAATAAAATGCAAATTTTTAAATAGAATCTATCATTCATTTTTCCTACTAATGAATTTGTTTATATAACATAAGTTAATACATTGAATGGCTACAATGTTCTATATTCTGATAACAAAGTTCACTAAAGCAAATTAAAACACACAAACATGTACTGAGTTAATATTCAAACATGTTTGGTAACTAGTATGAAAAATAAAACATTAAATGAAAGAATAGGACTAAAATTTTAATTCAATTACATTGTACACATTATTCATCAAAGTAATTATTTGTGAATGCACACAAATGTGTGTGCACATGCATATACACAATCAGGAGAACAAAGACACATAAATCAGAATTGGGAAAGGAGTTGTTTATTAGATTTTTCCAAGGTTAAGCAATAGTGGGTTTAGTTTTCTTTGTTTTTTTTTTTTTTTTTTGACAGGCATTTTTAAAGAAAGTTTTAAGAAACTTAACATCTTAGAACTATTTTAATTCATGTTTAGAATCTAGTGAAAGAAATACAAATAAATTTGATGTGATTTTCAAGAAACACTCTATTGATAGTGGTGAATGCCCTTGAGAATTAAGAATTCTGCCTTTTGTAGGTAATTCTTGCACCCCTAGAACAGCTTACTTCTGATCAATCATCAACTTCTCTGTCCTCCAAAAGTTTTATCGATGACATGTGCCTCAAAGACCACAGGGAACCAAACATGCTGGAGCTCTGCGGCTTCTGATGTTTCAAACAGTTCAGAATAAAGTAAAAGTTTTAGATTACTTCTCCAAACAAATAATTATCATTTATTCGGAGGCAAGATAATTTTCAAGAACCTTCCAATTTCTTTGATAAATTAGATCAAGAAATGTCAAGCAAATTATCAGGTCAAAGCTATATGTCCAACATTTTTCAGTAACATGATAATAGCTCTTTGCATTATCATCCAAGTTTTCTCCAAACTTCTATGCACAGAGCTTCCATTGAAGTTACAGTTTTAAAGTTGAATAAAATGATGACTTGTCTTTCAAACAATTTTGGGTAACATATTTGTAATAAATTAATTCTTCTTAAAAAGGAGATTACTCAGTTAGGAAACTTTAACTTCAAATTATACATTTTACTCAAAATACATTTTTGCAATGCTTTTTGTGATAAGTATTACATTCACATTGTACTCAGATTCCATCATTTTAGTCTTCCTTTGGGCCTTAAACAAATGGATATAATTACCTTAATATGTTAAAAATTTTCCCTAAGTACCTAATGGAAAATAGCAATCCCTTTTTTGAGATATGTACACACATGTATATATGGCTATATGCTTATGTGTATGCCTGTGAGTATATGTTATATGTATAGAGCTCTTGGTTTGCTACATCAATGGTGAAGCCAGATAAAGTGTGACAAGGAATTTATAATGTTTGGACATTCACTTAAACAAATTCTCCATTCCATAAACATTGCCTCAGCCTTCAGACATAAATAAGGAAAGATGAACTGTTCATATCATCTCTGCAGATGTTTTGTGTTTTGAGACTCCATATCACATCTGCGCCAGGGATCTCTAAATGCTGGGAAATGGGCGAACTTTATAGCTCAATGTGAACAGAGCAAAAATTCTTTGGCTCTGAGGTACACACAGGTAGATTCCATCTCTACACTTTTACCCATCGATCAAAATTGTTCATCAAGTAGTAGCTACAGGGGGTAAATTTTCCCACAGCTATTATATCCTGAATTGCATTTAAAAGTCACAGAGATTTCAAATATCTAATACTATCTTTTTATCTCTTGGACTAAATGAAGCTGGGATAGTATATATACTGAAGCTAAGAAGATAACCCCTCGTCTCTAGACCTATATTTAATCACTGCTATTGGGGGGGCCTCACTAAAATTAACACTTTAAGTAAAAAAAAATCCATATACATCATTGAATTAGAATATACATTTTATTTTTATTAAGATGTTAAGTTCGTATGAGCATAAAGGCCGAATTTTTCCCTTGGGAAAAAGATTTTTCATTTAAAGTTCTTAGAATAGCAGCTAAGGACCCATGAACAATAACGGATTTAAAGACGATGAAGAAACTTTCTTTCTTAGATGAATTAACTGACTTGCATCAATCAAACGTGACTGAGGAAACACTTGAAGGTGAAGAACATCCAGTGACAGACACTGAAAATAAGAAAAATGAAGTGGAAGAGGTAAAGGAAGAGGGGTCAAAAGAGATGACTTTGGATGAGTGGAAGGCAATTCAGACAGAAGACTGGGCAAAAGCAGAATTTAATACCTGAAAACCTAATGAAGGTGCTGATGGGCAACAGAAGAAAGGATTTATTCTTCACAAATCAAAGAGTGAAGAGGCTCATGCTGAAGATTCTATTATGGACAATCATTTCCAGAAGCCAGCAAATGATAGAATGTTGCACCTAGAGATCAATTTTGGAGACCTAGGCCACCCAGGACGTGGTGGCAGGGAAGGGCAAGGACGACGTGGGCATAGTGGACGTCCGAACCATGGCATCAGGGCTGACAAGTCAAGTGCTTCTGCTCCTGATGAGGATGACCCAGAGGCATTTCCAGCTCTGGCTTAACTGGATGCCATGACAACCTGGTTCCTTTGTGGACCCTCCTATTCAAAGCTTTTGCATGCTTAAGGATCCCAAACTACTAAGAATAAAAAAAAAAAAAAAGACTGTTATTCATACTATTCACACCTAAAGACTGAATTTTATCTGTTTTGAAAGTGAACTTCTCTCATTACACAGAAGTAACAAA
Source organism: Lepus europaeus (assembly GCF_033115175.1). NCBI lineage: Eukaryota > Metazoa > Chordata > Mammalia > Lagomorpha > Leporidae > Lepus > Lepus europaeus. The sequence continues at coordinate 63,064,491 of NC_084839.1, forward strand.
TATGGCAGTACGTTTTGTATTTAGGAATGTATTGGTAGCAGGGATGTTTTCATAATTTTCAGAGATTATGCGTTCTTCATGAATACTTTTGTATTGCTGCTTGCAAGTATGCGTTTCCAAATTTGAAATACAGGTGTCAACAGTGACAAAAAAAAAACTATCTTTCTTAATAAATGCTGAAGAATTTACTATTGGAGATGTGAAGGGATATCTGGTTTTCTAAAAAAGAAACAAAAAGGCTGAGCATTTGGTAGAGGAAGTGAAACATGAAGGAAAAATCTCATTTGGCCATTGGATAAAGTAAGGACTGTAAGCATTCTTTCCTGAATTTGACAAGGCATCAAAATCTCTGGAGTACTGGGTAAAAATTCAGATTCTTCAACCTCATCCCAGATCTACTGGGTCAAAATTTCAAGACATGAAGTTTTATAATCTGCATGTTCAACAGACTTCACATACAAAAGCTGGAAACTCCAAGCATGGGGTGAACAGAGAAGCTGGGTGGGATTTTGAGAAAACACAGACAAACTAACACAATGTGAATTTATTTTCAGTGAAGACAACTCTAATCATGAAATGCTAGATGAGAAAAAAATTTTTTCAATTAGCAGGATAATTGACTCCTGCTGACTAATCTATACAAGGCTCAAACAATCAGCTTTTTCAATGAAAGATAACTACCATCTATATTACTATAAAAATATTTTGGTTTGTGTTTTGTTTAAGTTTCTCTAAGGTGGATTTATTATTTTGTTAGGAAGAACAGTCAGGTGCAGATAATCTAATTTTTCTCTGCTGATTGAAGATCTTGCACTTTCTCTGGGTCATAATGGTGAGAATCATTTTCACTTGTCAATGATGATAACAATGGATGTAAATGTAATAGAGAATGGACTGGATGTGTTTTGGTGTTTACAGTACTTGAAGAGAGCAAATAGTCTCAGGAAGCTAACCGTGGGTACTAAAAATGTTTAGTGAATTGGAGTCTGGATTTCCGCAACCAAAGAGGGTATGAATGGGGCTGGGGTATGATTCTGCCAAGATATCCAAACCCCAGAATGATCAAGTTGTGGAACCAGTCTAAAGAAGAGAGCAAGGAGCACCATGGTATGTGAGCACAGGCTCAGTTCTGCAGTAAATTGAAATATAAACAGATTATATTCTGTCCTTAGTTTATTATTTCCAACAGATGTCCAACCACTCTGTGACTGCACCAACCAGCAAGTATCTAAAAAAATCACTCAAAACACAAACTTTGTATGTGAGGTGTGTGTGTGTGTGTGTGTTACAGAATTCTTGGGAGAGGCATCTTTTTGCTTGGGAGCAGCCAAGGTGTTGCTCAATTGAAGCCCAGTTAACTGGTGTTAAGCCATGTTCTCATCCTTCTCTGCCCACATTGTCTGGGCTATTCTTTAGAATGTCTACTCTAGGGTCAGGAGGATGTTATTTTATTGAAAGGAGGCATCAAGGCAAAATAAAGGTTAATAGCAGAAGGAGTTTTCATCATCCAATGAAAACAACCTCCACACAAATTTGTGACATTGAATTCCTCTCTGAAATTTCTGCAGACTGAAGTATAATTTCTTATTTTTTTCTGAAAGACTATATTCTTTTTAAGAAAAATCTAAAAATATGGAAAGGCAAAAAATTAGAATAATAACTAGTACAAATGATAAATTTTAAGCTTATTATCTTGAGAAACCATTGCAATATTTGAAAATACGTTTTCAGAGCCTTTGTATGTGTATACACTTATATTCATAGAATTGTTTTATTAATTATAAAAATGACATCACACTTTAGCTTTGTAATAAATTACTGATATTCATTAATTTTAGCCTACAAAAACAATTTCATATGGCTCAATTTATATGTAATTTTTAAAATTCACTTTCAAAAATATTATCTTTCCACACCAAATTATTATAAGTGATGCAGTTTTCCACTATGTCAGTTTATGGAAATTTAATAAACAATCTATATTTACATTTTCATTTTTTCTATTGCTAATAATGTTTCCATAAATATTCTTATAGCTGAATTTATCACACATATTCTTCTAACTCCCTCTCCTAATGAGTACATTTCTGTAACTAGAATGCTTAGGTTAATAGACATATACTAAAAATACAATTTTTAGTCTACTACTTTCTGCAAATGTTCTGTAACGTTTACTTTCTGTGATTGCATCTACATACCAAAATAAACTTTGTTCTTCATTACTTATACTAACTACTAATGCATTGAATATAACACAAGTTGGGGAAAACCCTTTAAAAATTACCCACATGTGTACTGGCAAAGCTACAGACCCTAAATGTATTTACATTATTTACTTTATTCTCCTGGTTATAAGTATTAACAGTGTGATATTTAGAGACTATGAACATGATCTGTACTAACCAAATGAAGTCTTCTCTCATTCTTCAAATGGACTCCTCAGGTGAAAACAAGTATTGAGTGAGAAGGATTTAAGTAAATTCCTGGCTTTTTTTCCCACACTGGGCCTGTGGAAACCTTGTACATAATTACCTTTTGATTTTCTAGGGTCCACATTTCAATTGCCCATCATAAACATCAACTGAATCTTGAGAAAAGTCTTTCCTCACCTGTCCTTGACTGTTTAGGCAGAAAACAAAGATAATAAAACTTGCAACATCCATGTGCATCATAATCCGGAGCCAGGCTTCATGTTGAAGGACCATGGAATTATGAATCACTGTTGCTGGCTGTGTTGAAAATAATAATTGAGTAACTTCAGCCATAGCTCATCCAAGAAGGCTGGAGCAGCATTTATGGGACTGATTAGGATTGACAGTAAATATCTCAGAATGCAGTATCTTCTCAGAAGTATGCAAGGTTAGATTGAATCTGATGTTGCTCACTTGGCAGTGAGCTAGAATTAGGAATTTTTGCGGACTGAAGCCTACAATACTCTAACAACTAACTTCTCTCTGACTTGCCTTGCATTTTCCAGGGTGAATCAATTGACCTCTGGCTGCCCAAGGACTTCATACTTGTATATGCTTCATTATGGTGTTGTGAAATTACTTTCTGTATCTCTGTACCCTGTATACTGCAGGAGCTGTGAGGTGTGGATCACAGTGTGTTCTCCCCTCCCCATGTGGCACTGAGTCTGTCCTTGAAGACCCCTAATGGCAGGGTGAAGAAAGCAATAATTAAAGAAATAAAACAATCATGATACTTCATCAGTTTTTATCAAAAGTTGAATCAATAGGAATAGTTCATATGTTCTAAAATAAGGAACAACCCTTGCAGTGTTGGGGACCTCAACAGAAAATAATAAAGTTGGCCTTATTAATTCATCCATTGTATATCAGTCTAAATTATTCAAAATGAGAAGTTGTATAAAATGGAAAAGGAAGATAGCAAGCAAGTTGTGAGAAAAAGACAATTTATGAGAGTGCAGAAAGTTGAGGGAAGCAATGAGATAGGATGGGATGGATCTGAAAAGACTGGAAGAAAAAATTTAACAGGAAACCATTTCCTGTTTTTGTCACCAATAATTAATCATTTTCTATAAGAGAAAAATTAGCCACTTACTTTTAACTCATTGATTGTGTCTTGGAGAAATTCAGTTTTTTAAAAATAGTAGATTCTTTCTTTCTTTCTTTCTTTCTTTCTTTCTTTCTTTCTTTCTTTTTTTTTTTTACAGGCAGAGTGGACAGAGAGACAGAGAGAGAGAGAGAGACAGAGAGCAAGGTCTTCCTTTTCCGTTGGTTCACCCCACAATGGCCACTGTGGCCAGCGTGCTGCAGCCGGCGCACCATGCTGATCCAAGGCCAGGAGCCAGGTGCTTCTCCTGGTCTCTCATGAGGGTGCAGGGCCCAAGGACTTGGGCCATCCTCCACTGCACTCCCGGGCCACAGCAGAGAGCCAGACTGGAAGAGGACCAACCAGGACAGAATCCGGCACCCCGACCGGGACTAGAACCCGGGGTGCCAGTGCCGCAGGCAGAGGATTAGCCTATTGAGCTGCGGCGCCGGCACTATATTCTTTATTTTTAAATTTTATTTAAGGTACAGTTGTCAAGCATTTCATGTATATAGATTTAGGAACAAAGTGATACTTCTCAACCCACCCTCCCTCCACACACACTCCTACCCTTCCTTCTCTTTCCTTTCTTAATTTTTACAATGATCTACTTTCAGTTTACTTTATGCTCATAAGATTAACCCTACACTAAGTAAAGAGTTCAACAAATAGTAATAAGAAAAAATGCTGTTCCTCATCAGTAGAGGAACTGTAAACAATCATCAAATCTCAAAATGTCAATTTAACTCCCATATACTACATTTTTGATATTCAATTAGTTTCCACAGGTCAGGGTAAATATATGATAATTTTCTTTTTGGGACTGATTTATTTCACTATGTATAATCATTTCCAGTCGCATCTATCTTGTTGCAAAAGACAAGACTTCTTTTTTTTTTTTTTTTTTTTTTGCAGCTGAGTAGTATTCCATAGTAGATATGTCATGATTTCTTTATTCAGTCATCAGTTGGTGAACATCTGGGTTGACTCCATATCTTTGCTATTGTGAACTGAGCTGCAATGAACATGGGAGTATAGATAACTCTTTCATACGCTGATTTCATTTCCCTTGGGTAAATTCTCAGGAGTGGGATTGCTGAGTTATATGATATATCTATTTTCAGCTTTCTGAGATATCTCTGTGCTGTCTTCCACAACGGCTATACCAGAGTAAATTCCCACCAACAGTGGATTAGGGTACCTTTTCCTGCATATCCTCACCAGAGTTTATTGTTTGTTGATTTCTGTATTAGATCCATTCCAGAAATGGGGTGAAGTGAAATCTCATTGTGGTTTTGATTTGCATTTCCCTGATAGCTAGTGATCTTAAGCATTGTTCCATGTGTCTGTTGGTCATTTGAATTTCCTCTTTTGAAAAACGCCTGTTCAAGTCCTTTGCCCATTTCTTTACTGGATGGTTTGCTTTGTTGTTGTTGAGTTTCTTGTGCCCACAGGTTTCCTCCAAAGATCTTGACAAAAAGAAATGCCACAGCTGCCACTCCAGAAATTTTATATTTGTGGTGCACTGGCCACTCTTACCTTTACACCATTTTTTCTAGGCAATTTCCCGAGTCCCTCTGGCTGCAATGTTCCCAGCTACTCTTCCTCATCATTCAACTGAAATGTCACATCCTCAGAATGGTCTTCCCCAAACATTCTACCTAATTAAACTGCTGCTCCTCAAGCCCTCTCAATGGATATTCATGAATACCAGCAACTACATTATTTGTGTATGTGTTTGCTCTCTGTCATGCCTTACTGTACTGTAAGCCCTTGGATAACAGCACTATGTCTTAGTTATCATTGTGTGAGCTTTACCTGTACATGTTATGCAGGCAGTGCATATCTGTTGAATGAACAAATGAATGGATATAGAACCTAGGTCTGATTGAGTTTCTGTTTTGATTTGGTTTGTTTTTGTAAACAACAGTCTTGTTTACTCTCAGTATCTTATAATTTGAGTGAATTTTGTTTAAATAAGGTAGGGCAGGCCAGGTGGAAGAAGCACACACTTCTCTTTGGGAATTCAGGAAATAGGGGATGGAAGGGAAGAAGGACACATATCCCAATCCCAAAAACATTTTCCAGGTGAAGATGATGAAGAGTTGCTCTGAGAGCAAAGGCAAGTGTCCTTTCTGGGATGTAGGTGACAGTTGTTGCATCCGAGGGACAAGGAATAGGTGCAGTTGAAATGCCAACCCAATGTGTGGGTGGAGCCCTACAAGAACAGCAGAACTTTGAAGCCCTAAAGCAATCCAAAAGAATGTCATAATTTGAGTGCCATCTTGCATGCATGAAAAGGAAGTATCTAGATAAAAGCAAATTCCACACAAAAACACACACACAAAAATCTGTATTTCCAGAATCTGAGTAATGTTTTGCTAAATTTTAAGTAATTTAATGTCACAGTAGAAAAGGACAATGAGATTGACACTGAAAATGGAGGGTGGGGAAAACATCAACATAGAACGTGAAGTTGAACCACTTTCGCCAGAGGCAACAGGAGCCAAGAGAATTTAGGAGCATTCCTAAATACCTGAGATTGGCATTCCTGTTACAAATTTCTTAGAGTTCTCTCATTTTTCAATATTGCAATTATTAAAAAGAAAAAGCCACACAAGGGTTCTTTTGACTGTCCCCTAAATAATTAAATATCCAAATTCTAGTATAGTTCATAACCTGAGAAAAATATCTTCTAACATCAGTCGTTGTTAATCACCAATGGCCTGACTGAAGCTAAAGGAGAGCTGTGGCATTGGCTGAGTGTAACATTCAGTAATTAGAGCACAGGGGATCATTCAATATTCTGCCTGCAGATTATTTATTTTGGCCATGTTTAGAATAACTTGATATATGACAAGATTTATGAAACTTGAACAAAACTTGCAAAGCACACATAGTGCTGCTGACAATATGGAATCTCTCAGTACCATCTGTATGGAAACAAAGTACAGATTTCCACAGTGCAGCCAAAGAGCTATGGTAAAATTTTCCCTGTAAGCACAATATTTCCTCAGGATAGTCCCTTTCTGAAATCACTTTCTTTTGATGCTTTGTATGGTGTAGTAAGGATGACTGTTTGGCCTGGTTGATGTGAATATAAAAAGCAAAATGAGACTCCGATGACATATGCACCATGTATAGACATATAGATGCATGTACATATAGGTGGAATACAAACGTAGCAGTAAAATACACAAATATAGTAAGAATACATACAGTAAAATATAAGTAGAAAATTGGAAGCACATTAATAATGAAAGTGTGGGAAGCCTGGCTGGAGGAAGACTTTGGTGGGATCTGTGGTGGGGTTGGGGGTGGTGGTTATGAAGGAAGACCCACAAGATGGCTGAATATTGTATAGCCAAACTAACTTCAGCTACTAAGGAATACAAAAAAAAACAAAGGAAGGAACACATTTGCAGGGGTCTGACTGATGGAAAGTTTCAGTGAAGAAGTGAAAAAACAACAGATTTTGTGGGACAAGAAGAAAGAAGACAGAGGTACCTCTCCAGCCAGTCACATGGTGCATTAGCCCCAGAGCTAGGCTCACACACTCTTTGTGATCCAGGGGGATTCACTGTAGCTTCTCAGGACTAACACCAGAAGCTGCCCATAAAATCAATCTGCCCCCCACCCCATCCCGCTCCCAGAGATCTGGGTAATGATCCCCCTATACTCCAACACCAGGACTGAAATAAATACTTCTAAATTTCTCAGTGCCACTGGAATCTACCCAGTGGGCTAGGGAAGAAGCTACTTGCATTCCACCTCCTTGGACTCACATGCTTCTGAGCAAAATCTGCTCTATACCCTGTAGACACCCTGTAGGAATGGAGCAGTGTTCAGTTCACAAACTCTAGTGATAGGACTAGGGATGTTGGTACTATAAACCACAACACCAGTTGAACTCTCCTAGAAGCACCTGAGGAAGGGTCCATCTATGTTACACAGTCCTAGAGCCCCCACATTTGATGCCACGAGACCCAATAGCACTCAAGCTTACCAGTAGGACAAGGGGGCAGACACTTTGGTCTCCCTGAGCACCAAGAACAAAGCACTGGTTGTCACAATCACTGATAATGAACTCACTGTGGACCACAGATGCACACCCTGAGAAAGCTACATTCATTTCAAATCCACACTTCTATGCCTACGAACTAGGCAGACTGGTCTACTGTGTCACTTACAGATATAAGCGATATTGATTAGACAAAAGGAATCATTCAGAGACTATACTCCTGGGCTCACCTAGAACAAAAAGCCAAAGCAATGACAAGTGATACTCTACATTCCAATAAAACCTACTTCATAAAGAAGAAGGGAAAATTTCACCAGATGTTTAGACATCAACATAGGTACAAAGGAGACATGAAGAAGCAACTTAGCATGACACTGCCAAAAGAACACAGTAATCCTCTAGAATGAGATCCTGAACTAAAGGAAAGCTACAAAATGACATATAAAGAATTCAAAATAATGAGTGTAAGGAAATTCAGAGAGATGCAAGAGATGCAAGAAAATGCAGAATGATTAGAGAAATGAAGGAATCAATAGGTGACATGAACGAAAAGATTATTAAGGAGACAGAACTAATTAAAAAGTCCCAAATAGAAATTTTGGAGATGAAATTCTTCTATCAGTAGAATAGACCAAGTGTAGGAATGAATTTCTGACTTTGAGGTCAAAGATTTTGAAATAACCCAATCAGATAAAAAAGAAAAAAAGGATTAAAAAGAATCAAGAAATTCTACACAAAATATGGGACAGCATTAATGATCAAATATTCATGTGATAGGTATTCTTGAAGGAGAAGAAAAAGAAAAAGACATTGAGAAACTGCTGAATGAAATAACAGTTGGAAATTTCCCAGGTTTTGAAAGAGATATGGACATCCAGATACAAGAAGCTCAAAGAACCTCAAGAAGACTCAGCCAAGAAAGATCTTCTCCAAAGCATATTGCAATCAAATTGTTAAATGTTGTAAACAAGTAGAGAATCCTAAAAACAGTAAGAGAAACATGTAAAAACAGATTAACATCACACTTCCGAACAGAAACCCTATGGGCCAGAACAGAGGGTGTTGATATATTCAAGGTCTTTTTTTAAAAAGATTTTTTTTTAAATGATTTAAAGCACCCCTGATGCTTCAAGCCTGAATGAATGTATAAGATACATAACAGGCCGGTGCCGCGGCTCACTAGGCTAATCCTCCGCCTGCGGTGCCTGCACCCCGGGTTCTAGTCCCGGTGGGGTGCCGGATTCTGTCCCCGTTGCTCCTCTTCCAGTCCAGCTCTCTGCTGTGGCACGGGAAAGCAGTGGAGGATGGCCCAAGTGCTTGGGCCCTGCACCCGCATGGGAGACCCGGAAGAAGCTCCTGGCTCCTGGCTTCGGATCAGCACAGCTCCGGCTGTTGCAGCCATTTGGGGGATGAACCAACAGAAGCAAGACCCAATAGTTAATTTTGGCTTTGACTGCCTGTGCCTCTGGGGTCTTTTCCAAGAAGTCTTTGCCGGTGCCAATATCTTGCAGGGTTTCTCCAATGTTCTCTAATAATTTGATGGTGTCGGGTCATAGATTTAGGTCTTTAATCCATGTTGAGTGGATTTTTGTGTAAGGTGTAAGGTAGGGGTCTTGCTTCATGCTTCTGCACATGGAATTCCAGTTTTCCCAGCACCATTTATTGAATAGACTGTCCTTGCTCCAGGAATTGGTTTTAGATAAAATATAAGTTGACTGTAGATAGGAGACCTCAAATAGCTAAAGCAATTTTGTACAACAAAAACAAAGCCGGAGGCATCATAATACCAGATTTTAGGACATACTACAGGGCAGTTGTAATCAAAACAGCGTGGTACTGGTACAGAAACAGATGGATAGACTAATGGAACAGAATAGAAACACCAGAAATCAACCCAAACATCTACAGGAAGACCTTTCTCTCTGTGTCTCTTACTGTCTAACTCTGCCTGTCAAAAAAATTATTTTATTAATTTGAAAGACATAATGACAGAGAGAGTTAGAGACAGAAGGAGAGAGGTCTTCCATCTGTTGCTTCAGTCCCCAAATAGCCTCAACAGCCGGAGCTTGGATGATCTGAAACCAGGAGCCAGCAGCTTCTTCCAAGTCTCCAATGTGGGTGCTGGGGCCCAAGGACTCAGGCCATCCACTGCTTTCTTAGGTGCATTATCAGGGAGCTTGTTCAGAAGTGGAGCAGCTGGGACTAGAGCCAGCACCTATGTAGGATGCCAGGGGGCTCTAACGCTGCACCACAGTGCTGACCCCTATTCAAGGTCTTTTTTATTATTTATTATTTATTTTTCCCTCAAAGAAACCTTTTGTTTAAAGAATACAAACTTCATGCATTTCATAAGTGCTACTTTATAAATACAGTGATTCTTCCCACCATACCTGCCCTCCTATCCACATTTCCAGCCCTCCTCTTCCTCTACCATTCCCAGTCCCAATCTCCACTAAGATCCATTTTTGATCAACTTTATACATAGAAGATCAACTCTATACTAAGTAACGAGTTCAACAATTTGCACACACACACACACACAAAAAAAAGTGTTCCTCAACAGTCCAGATAAGGGCTGTTCAAAGTCATTGCATCTTGAAGTTACGTTCACTTAATTAACTTTAAAGAAGCACCCAAGAATGATACATCTTTTGTGAACATATTCAAGGTCTTAAAAGAAAAAAAAAGATGTCCAATGAAGAATATTATATCCAGCGAAGCTATCTGTTAAATTTTATGTATTGGAGTGAAATTGACACTTTGAAATGTGATGCTTGTTTACAGCCCTTGTCTCTACTGTTAAGGAACAGTGTTTGTCTTTTTTTTTTTTTAGACTATTTGTTTAACTGTTTACTTAGTGTAGAGTTAATAGTATGGCCATAAAGTACCTGAAAATAGATCTCATAAAAATTAAGAGTGGGAATAGAAAAGGGAAGAGGAAGTGGGGGGGGGGCGTAGGTGGGACAGAGGGTGTGCTGGAAAGTATCAGTGTGTTCCTAATATATGTTATATATGTTTACACTAGGAATCATTATGTCTCATCTATACATTAAATGCATGAAATCTATATAGTTTGAATAAATTTTTTTTAAAAAGTGAAGAAATAAACTATTTTCCAGATAAGCAAAAAATGAGAGAATTCACCACCACCACACCAACCTTACAAGAAATTCTGAAAGCCGTCTTGCTTTTGTAGTAAACATGGAAACATATGACACCATCAAATTCACTAACAGAGCAGGTAGAATCATTATCTGAGCAACAACATCACAATCTTAGTTCTTATCTATCAACATTAACCTTGTATATAAATGGCTTAAATTCTCCAACCAAAAGACTTGGGTTGGCTGAATGGACAAGACATCACAACCGCACTATATGCTGCCTACAAGACACTCACTTCACAAAGATACAGACAGGGTTGGAAGCAGATATACAGGCAAATGGAAATCCAGAAAGAGCAGGCATAGTAATCCAGATATCAGGTAAAACATATATTAAATCAAAAACTGTGAAAAGAAATAAAGACATTATATTTTGATAAAAGTTTTAATTCAGCAAGAAGACAGGTCATAAATATTTATGCACCCAAAACAAGACTATCCAGATATATACAACAAATACTTAGACCTAAATGGAAAGATAGAATCCAATACAATAATGATGGGTGACTTTAAAACACCACTCTCATCAATAAACAGATCATCCAGACATAAAAATAATAAAGAAACATTGGAGTTGAAACATACTATTGAGCAAATGGTCCTAACAGACACTTGCAGGACATTTCACCAAACAGCTACAGAATGCATTTCATGAAACTTTTTTCAAGCATAGATCACACATTAGGCCACAAATCAAGTCTCAGCAATTTTAGAAAGACTGAAAATATATGATGTGTCTTTTCAGACAATAAAGGAATAAAACCAGAAATCAATAAGAAGAACAGTAGAACACTCATAAATACTTGGAAATTAAGCAACATGCTATTGAATTATCAATAAGCATTGAAGCAATTAAAGAGGAAATCAGAAACTTTCTTGAAATAAATAAAAATGAAAACATTGCATACCAAAACCTATAGGATTCAACAAAAGCTGTAGTAGGAGGGAAGTTTAAAGCATTAAGTGGTTATATTGAGAAAAGAGAAATACCTCAAATTAAAGATCTAATGATACATTTTGAAGACTTATAAAAACAATAACGAAACCAAAAATCAGAAGTAGGAGAGAAATAATCAAGAGCAGAAATAAATGAAATTGAAACTAAAAAAAAAAAAACACAAATATAAACAAAATGAAAAGTTGGGTTTTGGAGAAGATAAACCTCTAGCCAGGGTCACAAAGAAAAAGGAAAAAACTCAAATAAATAAAATTAGAGATGCAAAATGAGAAATTACAACTGACACCACTGAAATACAAAGGATCATAAAAAACTACTACGAAGAACTACATGCTCTTGAGTTCCATCGCTTTGGCAGCTCATGACAAGAGCCTTGGATGATTACTGACATCATAAATAAGAGGTCAATTGTTAAATCAACAACAGGAGTCACTGTGCACTTACTCCCCATGTAGGATCTCTGTCCTTAATGTGTTGTACTATGTGAATTAAAGGTATAACTAGTACTCAAACATTACTTTATACTTTGTGTTTCTGTGTGGGTGCAAACTGTTGAAATCTTTACTTAGTATATACTAAGTTGATCTTCTGTATATAAAGATAATTGAAAATGAATCTTGATGAAGAATGGGATGGGAGAGGTAGTGGGAGATGGGATGGTTGCGGGTGGGAGGGAGGTTATCGGGGGAAAAAGTTGTACATGGAAATTCATATTTATTATTCATATTTATTAAATAAAAGTTATTTATTTAATATTATTATAGTATTATAAAATATTATAAATAATATTATTAAAATATTATTCATATTTATTAAATAAAAGTTTTTAAAAGAGCTATATGCTAATAAACTGAAAAACCTTGAAGGAACTGATAAATTCCTGGATACATATAACCTACTAAGATTAAATAAAAAAAGATATAGACAATCTAAATAGACTCTTAACAAGCTATGGGATTAAAGCAATAATCAAAAGTCTTCCATGAGGTACTTTTTTCTTAAGGGAGGAGAGAACTTCCATTTTACTAATGGCCCTGTCTAAATACTGATGGAGTTTGTGGACTCAAAAACTTCCATAGCATTGACAGTTCATGATAAGAGCCTCAGGTGATCACTGACATCATAAATAAGAGGTCAATTGTTAAATCAACAACAGGAGTCACTGTGCAATTACTCCCCACGTAGGACCTCTGTCCATAATGAGTTGTACTATAAGAATTAATGCTAAAATTTGTCTTCAAACAGTACTTTATACTTTGTGTATCTGTGTGGGTGCAAATTGTGGAAATCTTTACTTAGTATAGAGTTGGTCTTCTGTATATAAAGATAATTAAAAATGAATCTTATTGAAGAATGGGCTGGGACAGGGAATAGCAGTTGGGATGGGAGAGGGGGTGGGAGGGTGGATATGGGGGGAAGACACACTATATTCCTAAAGCTTTACCTATGAAATTTGTATTTATTAAATAAAACCTTAAAAAAGTCTTCCATGAAGGAAAAGTCCAGGACCTGAAGACTTTTACTCCAATTTCTACAAAGCATTCAAAGAGAACGTAACTCCAATACTTTTCAAACTATTCCAAAATACTTTTTTTAAAGATTTGTTTATTTTTACTTGGAAGTCAGAGTTACACAGAGAGAGGAGATGCAGAGAGAGAGAAAAAGAGAGAGAGCTCTTCCATCCAATGGTTCACTCCCCAATTGGCCGCAACGGCCAGAGCTGCACTGATCCAAAGCCAAGAGCCAGGAATTTCTTCCGGGTCTCCCACATGGGTGCAGGGGCTCAAGGACTTGGGCTACCTTCTACTGCTTTCCCAGGACATAACAGAGAGCTGGATTGGAAGTGGGGCAGCCGGGACTCAAACCGGTGCCCATATGAGATGCCAGCACTGCAGGTGGCAGCTTTACCCGCTAAGCCACAGAGCTGGGCGCCCTCAAACTATTCCAAAATACTGAGCAAGATGGAACTCTGCCAAACTCTTTTTATGAAGCCAGCATCACTTTGATACCAAAACCAGATGTGACACGAAAAGAAAGTTATAGCCCTATATCCTTAACGAACACAGATGCAAAGATTCTCAACAAAATATTAGCAAATTGAATCCAAAACCACATTAAAAAGATTATATATCACAATCAAGTGGGATTTAACCCAGAAATACAAAGGTGGTTCAACATTCACAAATCAAGAAAAGTCATAAATCACATCAATAGAATGAAGAACAAAAACTGTATGGTCATCTCAATAGATGCAAAGAGCATTTGATAAGATTCAACGCCCTTCATAATAAAAAACCCTCCACAAATTAGCAATGGAAGGAATACTTCTCAAAATTATAAAGGTTATATACCACAATTCCACAGCCAGTGTCATACTGAATGGGGAAAAGCTGAAAGCATTTCCCTTCAGATCTGGAACATCACAGGATGTCCACTTTCACCACTCTTATTCAGTATAGTACTGGAAGTTTTAGCAAGAGCAAATAGGCAGGAGAAATAAACAAAAGGCAACAGAATTGGAAAAGAGGAAGTAAGTTATCCATGTTTACAGATGACGTGATGTTCTACATGGAAAAACCTAAACACTCCATTAAAAAGCTGCCAGAAGGGATAAACCAATTCAGTAAAGTTGCAGATTACAAAATAAACACACAAGAAACAGTAGCTTTTTTGTATGCAAATGATGAACTCACAGAAGGAGAAATAAAGAAATCCCATTCACAACAACCACAAAAATATCAAGTACTTAGGAAAAATTTTAGCCAAAGAAGTGAATGATCTCTACAATGAAAATTATCCAACATTGAGGAAAGAAATCATCAAGAACACAAAAAAATGGAGAGATATTCCTTCTTTATGGATTGGAAAAATCAATGTCATAAATTAACCACATTTGCAGATGACATGATGTTATACACAGAAAAACCTAAACACTCCACCAAAAAACTGTTAGAATTGATAAACCAATTCAGTAAAGTTGCAGGTTACAAAATAAACATATGCTAATGATGAACTCACTGAAAGAGAAATCAAGAAAGAAATCCCATTCACAATAGCCACAAAAAATTAAAATATTTAGGAATAAATTTAACCAAAGAAGTGAAAGAGCTCTACATGAAAATTATCAAACACTGATAAAAGAAATCATCACAGACATAAAAAATGGAAAGTTATTTCTTGTTCATGGATTAGAAGACTCAATATTGTTAAAAGTCTATAATCTAAAGCAATCTAGAGATTCAATGTAATCTCTATCAAAACACCAGTGACATTCTTTATTGAAATATCAAAAATAATCCTAATATTCATATGGAATTACAGAAGTCTCAGAATAGTCAAAGTGATCCTAAGAAAAATCAAGCTGGAAGTATCTCAATACCTGACTTCAAAGCATACTACAAAGCAATGGTAACTAAAATATCATGTTAATGGCATTAAAACAGCTACATAGATCAATGGAACCAGAGATCCCATAAATCAATCAACATACAAACAGTCAATTGATTTTTGACAAAAGTGCTCAGATTACACAGTGGAGTAAGGATAATATCTTCAACAAACGGTAGTGGAATAATTAATATATATGTGTATATATATATATATATATTATGTGTATGTATGTGTACAGAATAATGAAATTGCATCCATACCTCACACCATATACAAAATCAACTCAAGATGGATCAAAGACCTAAATTTAAGACCCAAGACTGTGAGGTTGCTGGAGGAAAACATAGGGGAAATACTCCAAGGTATTTCTGTAGGGGACAGCTTCTTGTTTAAGATTCCCCATAGCAAGGGCAACAAAAGTAAAACTAAACCAATGGGACTATAGCAAACTCAGAAGCTTTTGCACAGCAAAGGGAATGATCAATAGAGTGAAGAGACATTCAACAGAATGGGAAAAAAATATTACTTATCTGACAAATGATTAATACCCCAAATATATCAGCAACTTAAAAATTCATCAGTAAAAAAACAACCAATCCAATTAACAAATAGGCAAAGGACCTCAATCGACAGTTCTCACAAGAAGAAATACAAATGATCAACAAATATATGAAAAAAATGTTCAATATGACTATCCATCATAGAAATGCAAGCCAGAAATACAATGAGATACCACCCACCCCTGTCAGAATGACTAAAATCCAAAAGACAGTAACCAGTGCTGGTGAGGATGTAGAGAAGTGGGAACACTTATACATTATTTTAGGGAATGTGCAGCCACTGTAGAATCAGCTGAGGCTCGAACTGGCACCTGAACGGGAATGCCAGCATCGCAGGTAGCAGCTTTACCTGCTATGCTACAGGACTGGCCCCGACCTAATTTTCAATTTATGGTGATGTTTGAACTCTGCATCTATGGTATATGTATTATTCTGAAGACAGTAACCACATCATTACACATCAGCCATGTAGTTTTTAGCATAAACATCTTTCAAGAAGGTATAAAATATCAGCTAAATTTGGTAGTGCAACTCTTTGCTTTAACTGCTTCTATACTTTAAAATAATTGACCATGAATGTTTGTTACCATTAATCATTATGCTCATAGTGTGAATATGCTGCTCTCATTTAATACAAATATCTTTCATTGCAACATCCTGTTCTCATACTAATCAAGACTCATGGAAAAAAAGAATTGGGTTGAATTAAGCCATGATTATTAGAAATAAAAATAATTACCTATTTATGAATAGTGTTATATCAGCTCCTTTTTTAAAATCAGTTCTAAATCCAAAATTGCAACTGTTAATTGGAATTTTCTAAGGTCATTTAAAATGATCCCCCAATTTCCACTTAGTCAATTATTCAATAAGGTCTTTCCAGATGAAATAGAGAAGTCCTTAAGTTCATAATCTAAACCAATCATGTGATACAATGTTCAGCTCAAGTTTTAAGCATTAGTCTAGTCAGCAATTCCAGTATTTACCCTGCACATAAAAATAATGTACAGACACTGAAAATCTACGTCTAAATTGGACACTTCCCTTCTCTCGCACATATGTTCTATCTAGGCATGTGCATGCATTTTGGAGGATTGTTGGAGCAGAAGGGCATAATTTTACCTGATGCCTACTTGTCCCAGGGGGTAGGTAGGAAGTTACATACTTCCTCTCTCACTTGTCCTCACAAAAACACTTGCAAGTTCTTATTTTGCCCATTTGATAGATGATAAAATTGAGGCTTAAAAATAATAATTTACCAAAAGTCGTGCATCTACAAAGTGGCATAAATAGAACTCAAATCTCTAAGAAAGAAAACTGTCTTTACAGTCTTAGGCTGAAAATACCATATATAGTTATCACCACAGATCTCTACAATGTCAAAGAATAGCCATACGAGAAAAACAAACAAACAAAAAACATAAAAAACCTTGAAGGGCAGGTGTAGTGGCATAGGGGGTTGAGCTGCTGCTTGGGATCCTGCATCCCATAGCTGAGTAATGGTGAAGTGCTGCTTAGAGTCCTGGCCACTCTACTTGTTGCAGACTTTTTGCTAATGTACCTGGGAAGCAGCTGATGATGGCTCAAGTGCTTGGGCCCTTATCACCCACGTAAGTGACCTGGCTGGAGGTCTAGGTTCCTGGCTTCAGGTTGGCCCAGCCCTAGTTGTTGGTAACATTTGGGGAGTGAATCAGCAGATGGAAGAGCTGTGTGTGTGTGATTGTGAGTGTTAGTCTCTGTCTCTCTGCCTTTCTGGTCAATGAAAATAAGTTTTGAAAATGCTTTTGACATTATCACTTATTATTTACCGACCTTAGCACTGTAGCATCCTTGGGGACTTTTTCAAGCCCATGGAGAGGGAATTATGCAGTGGTAAAATCAATAAAGTGTTGAATCGGACAAGTCCCTCTGGGAAAAAAAGCTGCTACAAGCCTAAGGCAGAGCATGTACCAGCTGAAACAAGAGCCACCATGGAGAAACTCCCTGAGTACTGAGGGACACTGCCTGCCTGAGACTGATGGGGGAAAGTTAGGAGACAAGGGGAGGTACAGAGGTTGAGCCTACCAGGCCAGGCCTCTTCTGAGAGGCTAGACCTTGACTTCCCTAAGATCCCAAAGAGTGAGCTCCATTCAGCAGTTTCTCCAGTGATGGGAGCCACTTTACATGCATTTAGGGATAAGGGCTCTGCTCAAATCTGAATCTCGAGTGATCTTTCATTTCTTCTTCTTCTCCCTCTTCCTCTCCTTCTCTCTCTCCTTCCCCCTCTCCTTTCTCCTTCTTCTTTTAATTTTTTTTATTTCTTTGAAAGAGTTACAGAGAGGCAGAGGCAGAGAAAGAGAGAGGTCTTCCATCCACGGGTCCACTCCCCAGGTGGCCCCAGTGGCCAGAACCGCACTGATCCGAAGCCAGGAACCAGGAGTCTTTCCCGGGCCTCCCATGCAGTTGCAGGGGCCCAAGATCTTGGGCCCTCTTTTACTGCTTTCCCAGCTCATAGCAGAGAGCTGGGTAAGGAGTAGAACAGCTGGGGCTTGAACCTGCACCTATATGGGATTCTGGCACTGCAGAAGGCGGCTTTACCAGATGCACCACAGTGCCAGCCTCATTATCATTTACTTCTGCCAGACCTCAGGCAAACCATTTTACCAGCTCCCCTGTTTCTTTATCTGTAAAATGGACATGAAGTGATGAAATGAAGATATGTGTATAAAATGTGATGAAGGGAGCGAGTCACATAAGAAACTCTAATAACTGAAGCCAAGGATTATTATTTAAAAGCTCCATTTCTACTAACACCAGTGCATTTGCGATTTGCTTAGTTTTCTCGGGTATGCTGCTTTTGTTGGTGGGGGATAAAAGAAAAACACAATCTTCCTTCTTTTTTGTGGCCCTACACTTGAAGAATGTTATTCGTACTTAGTAAAATGTAGTATTTATTTAAGAAAAAGGGAGTAGGTCAGTTAAATGGACATAGGATCTAGTTTAAGTAATTGAATAAATGTATTTAATCTTTAATTCTAACATCAATGGTAAGGTTAAGACACCATTAACATCCATCATAATGACAAAATCAGAACTTGTATCCTCTTTCCAAAAGCTAAGCAAGTTTCTGCTAAATAAGAGAAGCTGTGTGAGAATAAAATAAATTTTATGAAACCTAGAAAGAAATGTACTTTTTGAAAATAACACAGTAAATAATGAAAACCAATATTCATAAATATAAATATAAATATATACACACATATATGAATATTAGGAAAATCTATAAAGCTTTTAATACAAGTCTATAGCAAAGGATTAAAATATTATTCTTGTTGGCATTTTGGGTGTTATTACCTATGGTGAGAAGATATTCAATAATTCGGTTTGAAAAATTCCCAGCTGTTAATGTCCTGGTTTGGTCAAGCATGCCCTAGAGACCTGTCCCCCCTCCCCCAGGGATGCAATACTGTTCTGGTCTAGTGGGTACCATCATCAGTGTGACCTTTACAAAGGTGGCCTGCATGAGTTATCATTATTAAGCTCCTGAAATGAAAAGCACCCCATCAGTACTTATTGGGCTTTGCATTTTTTATGATTCAAATATTTTATAAGAGGTGAGAAGCACTTGAAGAGATTAGAAGAGTAGTTTATAAATAGGAAGTAGATGGAGCTGAAATTCATTGGTTTGTGAAAAGCTGGAATTGCTGCATGAATACTTTTGTCCCAGAAATGTTAATTGAAACATTCACTAAATAACAGAAGAATGGCAAGACTATAAATAAAAATGCTACTCAAGGAGTACAGGTGGTTATTTTTAGAAAACTTGAAAATCTGTGTTTTGTTTCCTTCTCACAGGAAGACTAATAAAAATAAAACCCTAGCAGAAAAGACCAGCATCACTCAGAGTCATCATTACTGCCTCCATCTTGGCCCAGGCAGCCCAACATGGCTGCCATTTTGTGTTTCTTTCTGCTTAGAGAGGCCAGCAGCCTATAGACAGCTGCTTTTATCAGCTATAAAAGATAATTTTGCTGTATTAACTCCATAAATTTGATAGAGCCAGCGAGGCTTCTACAGCATAATGGCTTAATTTTTCATTCTAATAATAACTGCCTGCCAGTTGAAATGAACAGGAGCAAAAACAAACATTCTCGTTCTACAACATGATCTGCAACAGATGGACTGCTCAGGAGGCCATGGGCAGGCCAGTTCTGCCCCCTCCAGTCACCCCAGGGCAGGGAAAACATAAACTCCAAGAAAAGGGACTGATGTAAAAGTAGAGGAGCTCAAAGGCACGTGACCCAGCTCTCCCACACATAATTCTACAACTGTCCAGAATCCTGATTTAGAACCAGGCACTTTTCCAGACCTTTGCATAGGGTTATGGTTTTTTCTCAATCATCTTCAGCTTTGAAAAGCTCCGAGGAAAATTCTATTTTTTTCCCTCTTTTTCTTTTCTCCCCCACTCGTCCACTATTACATGCGTAAAAACTGAGTAGTTTGATTATTCACTTGTTTGTATGGATTTTTTTTTTTGGCTGACAACTTAACAGTGTTCTTTTAAAATGCCAGGACAAATCTTGATACAATTAAGTGAAAATAAGGTCATGCAACTTTGTGCCAACAAGCTACTCAGGCATTATGTAGTTATTGATTTATCTACCAAATGAGACTGAATATCAGCAAATTGTTTTTCACTGTTTGTAAGAGAGGTCACTTTCAGGAAGGGAAAATTTAGTGAATTCAAATGCAAATTTACTATTTCTGGAATGCCATGGATATATATTAATCAATAAATCAACATTTCCATCTACTTTTGTCCTCTTTTCCTTTTTTTTGGTAATAAATTTGATTCTTATTCAAATACTTTCAGGGCCAGCAATGTGGAGCAGCAAGTTAAAGCCCTGGCCTGTAGTGCTGGCATCCCTTATGGGCACTGGTTCTAGTCCTGGCTGCTCCTCTTCCAATATAGCTCTCTGCTATGGCCTGGGAAAGCAATGGAAGATGGCCCAAGTACTTGGGCCCCTGCACTCACATGGGAGATCTGGAGGAGGCTCCTGGCTCCTGGCTTCGGATTGGCGCAGCTCCAGCCATCGTGGCCACCTGGGGAATGAACCAGCGGATGGAAGACCTCTCTCTCTCTCTACCTTTCTCTGTAATTCTGTCTTTCAAATAAATAAAATAAATCTTTTTTTAAGATCTTCCTTCCATTGGTTCACCCCCCAAATGGCCACTACAGCCAGAACTATGCCTATCTGAAGCCAGGAGTCAGGTGCCTCCCTCAGGTCTCCTACGCGGGTGCAGGGGCCCAAGCACCTGGGCCATCCTCCACTGCCCTCCCAGGCCACAGTAGAGAGCTGGAGTGGAACAGGAGCAACCGGGACCAGAACCCGGTGCCCATATGGGATGCCAGCACCGCAGGTGGAGGATTAGCCAAGTGAGCCATGGTGCCCGGCCCCAGTAAAATAAATCTTTAAAAAAAAAAATTTCACAACATTTTACATTCTCTTCTTAATCATTAACTATTGTTCATATATTTCGTTTTCCTTTTTTTTTTATTAAACTTTTATTTAATGAATATAAATTTCCAAAGTATAGCTTATGGGTTACAATGGCTTCCCCCCTCCCATAACTTCCCTCCCGCCTGCAACCCTCCCCTTTCCCACTCCCTTTCCCCTTCCATTCATGTAAAGATTCATTTTCAATTCTCTTTGTAAAAATATTCTATATCCTAAAAGTTTTCTGAGAGATTATTTTTTACTATAAAATTGGAAATGTGGAAATCTGTATATAAATCATTTTTTAAAATACTTTCTAAATTGTTACACAACTTAATGTTATACATGTAGAAACTCATGAAAGAAAACTTTACCATAAATAATAGGTGAATTGTGTGCAACTTAATTTGATGGGAAAAAGTTATAAGACAGGAAGAAGATAAAAAATCATGATTAGGTCAATTTTTCAATTTCAAAATGAATTTTCAGATTTGATGTTATTATCCATATTTTACTTTCTTTAGTTGTTCCAGCAATGGTCTATACAACAATTTACCCCTGGGACAGGATGCAATCTAAGATCTCTTTGGTATCTGGAACATTTCCTCTATCTTTTTCTTTCATACTTTTGCCATCTTTGAAAACATACAAACCAATTGTCTTATTTAAAAGTCTCATAATTTGTTTTTCAGCTGCTTCCTTTTGGGTTTTGATTATGCATTTTGAGCGGAATTCTACATAAACAGTATCCCAGGTTATTATAACAGGAGAGACATTATGTGTGTGTGCCCTTTATTACTGACATCAATTTTGATTCTTTAGTTAAACTACCACTGTAACAAATATCCATATCATAGCGAGATCAAGATTGGTTGGCTTTTCTTTCTTCTTTTCTTTCTTTTTTTCTAAGACTAAGGATATGCTCCTATAGTTAAAAGTATTGCTTTCCTTTCGTGCGTTTGTTTTTATCCCCTTAATGCATGGATTATGTCTGAAACAAACTGAATTCTTTTGCTTTGTTTTGCATTGAGTTTTAGGGTTTATTTCTCTTCTATCTTTGTTAGATTTATTTTAGTTTTTAAATATGAAGAGTACATATTTGATTCCAAAAATAAAAATGAGGGGTTGGCACTGTGGTGTAGTAGGCTAAACCTCAGCCTGTGGTACAAGTATCCCATAAAGGCACCACTTCAAGTCAGCTGCTCCCCTTCTGATCCAGCTCTCTTCTTATGGCCTGGGAAAGCAGTGGAGGATGGCCCAAGTGCTTGGGGCCGTGCACCCGCATGGGAGACCCTGAAGAAGCTCCTGGCTCCTGGCTTCGGATTAGCACAGCTCCGGCCATTGCAGCCATTTGGGGAGTGAACCAACAGAAGGAAGACCTCTCTCTGTCTCTCCCTCTCTCTCTATTGTAATTATACCTCTCAAATAAATAAAAAAATAAATAAAATCCTTTTAAAAAGTCAAAATGAGACAAAAACCTACAAGTATGCCCAGAGAAAATCACTCCCTTTCCTAGAAGTTTTATCTTGAACTTCTTGGAAACCAGTTCTGTAAATTTTCTTTTCCTTTTCCTTTATTTCTTTGTATGAAAAAGCATGCTTTCTTACCTCTCCTTTCTTACATTAAGGGTAGCACAGTATATGTACTCCTTTGCACTTTACTTTTGTCGTTTTAACAATATATATTGGAAATTGGTCACTATCAGTTCCTAGAAGTCTCCTTTATGCTTTTTTTGACAGTTACATAGTACTCCACTGTATGATGTACATAGTTTATTCAGTTTTGCTTAATGATTTAGCAACAACCAATGGGTCCTAGTTACAAGCATTACACATGTATATTCAGGTTAAATTGCTCTAAGTGGTATTTCCTGGCCAAATGCACTTGTAGTTTTGTTTTATATTATCAGATTCCCTTTTGAAACAGTTATCATATTTTATATTGCCACAATAATGAAGGAGAATACCCATTTTCTAATAGCTATGTCAACTCTATATTGTCAGCTTAGATTTTTGTTTAATCGGTGAGTAGTAATAATAAATATATTTCAGTGTAAACATGAATTTAATAGAATGCAATGTATTTTAATTTATATTTTTGCTTTATGAATGCATTTGAATATGTTTTGATATGATCAAGGACTATTTTAATTTTTTTCAAAAATTATTTGTTTTGGCCAGCGCTTGTGGCTCACTAGGCTAATCCTCCGCCTGCGGCACCGGCACACCGGGTTTTAGTCCCGTTTGGGGCGCCGGATTCTGTCCTGGTTGCTCCTCTTCCAGTCCAGCTCTCTGCTGTGGCCTGGGAAGGCAGTGGAGGATGGCCCAAGTCCTTGGGCCCTGCACCCGCATGGGAGACCAGGAGAAGCACCTGGCTCCTGGCTTCGGATCAGGGTGGTGCACCGGCCACAGCACGCCGGCCATTGGAGGATGAACCAACAGTAAAGGAAGACCTTTCTCTCTGTCTCTCTCTCTCTCACTGTCCACTCTGCCTGTCAAAAAAAAATGTTTAGATGCTTTATTCATTTTCAATTGAAAATTTTTTCCTTCAATCTTACTGAATTTTTTGAACATGAGAACATTTATCTCTTTAAGATACATCTTGTAAGTATTACTCCTAAAATTCATCATTTATATTTAGATAAACGCATGCAAATGTTTTTTATGTAGCAAATGTGTCCATTTTCATTCTGTACCTGGAATCATAGTAATCATAGTTCAAAAACTTTACCCCAAACCTAAAGAAAAAATCAAACTACTAGACTAAAACATAGGGGAAACAAGACATTGGCATAAGCAAAGATTCGTGGAAAAGACTCCAGAAGCACAGGCAACAAAAACAAAAATAGACAAACGGGATTACATTGAGCTAAGAATCTTCTGCACAGCCACAGGAGCACTCAAAAAGTGCAGAATCAATCAACAGAATAGGACAACATATTTGCAAACTATGCATCTGATAAGCAATTAATAGCCAAAATATATAAGATGCTCAAAAAACTCAACAGCAACAAAATAAATAATCTAATTAAGAAATAGGCATAAACAGACACTTTTTAAAAGATGAACTACAAATGACCCACATATGAAATAATGCTCATTTCACTAGCCACCAGGCAAATGCAAATAAAATCCACAGTGGGGTTTCACCTCACCTGTTAGAATGGCTATCAAAGAGAAATAACAAATATGGAGGGGAAAAAGGACACTAATACAATGATCTTGGGAGGGTAAAATAGTAAAACTATTATGCAAGACAGTGCGGAGATTCCTCAGAAATCTGAAAATAAATCTGCAATAAGACCCAGCCATCCCACTACCAGGTATTTATCCCAAGGAAATGAAACGAGCCTATGAAAGAGTTATCTGTACCCCTATGTTTATAGCAACTCAATTCATAACAGTTAAGATATGGAATCAACCCAGATGTCCATCAACTGATGCCTGGATGAAAACAACATGGTTTATACACAGATGAAACACTATTCAGTCACAAAAAAGAGTGAAGTCTTGTATTTTGTAAAGAAATGGATG
Organism: Lepus europaeus; assembly: GCF_033115175.1. Lineage (NCBI taxonomy): Eukaryota > Metazoa > Chordata > Mammalia > Lagomorpha > Leporidae > Lepus > Lepus europaeus. The sequence continues at coordinate 63,089,149 of NC_084839.1, forward strand.
CAACTGGAAACCATTTTGCTTAGTGAAATAAGCCAGACACAAAAAGACAAATGTTACATATTTTCTCTGATTTGTGGTAGATATATGAAGTACCAAGAACACTGAATGCCTAAGAGTAAAATTCACACTCTATGATTTAATTATTGTTTGAAGCCCTTGTCTATATTCCTGTGGAACAGTGGTCTTTCTACTTTCTACTTGTTGAACACTATATTTAGTTGAGCATTAAGCCTGTGATTATAAAATAAATTGAAAGTGCATTATCAGAAAAATTAAAAGAAAAAAAGAAGAAATGGGAGGAGATAAGTATCATTATGTTCTTAGAATTGTATCTGTGAAATATATGAAATCTGTTCTCTTTATATTAACAACAAAAACAAATTTAAAAAGAAATGCCTGTATCAATTTTGCTGCAAATACAGTGTTTCACTCAAACTTTCTTTTACATTTTTGTCAAATTGTTAAGAATTATATACTATCATAGTTTCAATGATCTGTGACTATTTAAAATTTACTTTATGTGAGTGAAGATGAATATATTTTCATTTGATTATTGTTCATAGCCTTTGCCTGTATTTATGCTGAACTATGGTCATTTTACTTTTCATTTGCCTGAACTTTTTACTTAGTGCAGCATTAAACCTTTGACTAAAATGTAAATTAAAAATATTATCTTGGCCAGCACCATGGCTCACTTGGCTAATCCTCCACCTGTGGCTCCAGCACCCCTGGTTCTAGTCCCGGTTGGGGCACCAGGTACTAGTCCTGCTTGCTCCTCTTCCAGTCCAGCCTCTGCTGAGGCCCGGGAAGGCAGTGGAGGATGGCCCAAGTGCTTGGGCCCTGCACCCGCATGCGAGACTGGGAGGAGGCACCCGGCTCCTGGCTTCGGATTGGCGCAGTGCCGGCCATGACAGCCATTAGGGGAGTGAACCAACAGAAGTAAGACCTTTCTCTTTGTCTCTCTCTCACTGTCTATAACTCTCTCTCTCTCTCTCTCACTAACTCTACTTGGCAAAAAAAAAATTATAGCAGAAAGAGTAAAAAGTGAAAAAAAAATTTTTTTTCCAAATGGCTATCCAGTTATCACAGCAACATTTATGTAAAAGTTCAAGTTTATTCCTGATTTGAAATTTATCATTTAATTGCAATCTAAGAATCCATATGTACTTGGATATATCTCTGGATGTTCTCTTCTGTTCCATTGATCTATTTATTTAAGTACTGGGTGTTTTAATTAAAGAAGCTTTGTAGTACAATTTAACACTTGGCAGGGTTAGCAGCTGTCCCTATCCCCAAACATTTCATTTTTAATGGTTTCTTTGTTATTTTTCCATGTTCAGTTTATCATAAGAAGTTTAGTATCAACTTTTCAAGCTTAAGAAACAGAACTTGTTGATTTGGAAACACATGAAATTTATAAATTAAGAGAAAGTGACATCTTGTTGATGTTGAGACGTCTTTCCCATTTGTGCAAGTGTACTTTTGTCTTTCAGATGTATTTATATTTTCTTCATATGCTTCTTATATTATTTGATTAAGTTCATGCTTTAGAAATTTTATTGCTGCCTGTTCCCAATTCAATATTTTTCCTCTTACATTGTATCCTCCAATTGGTCATTAGTGGTATATATGAAGACATTATTTTTGTATGTTAATTTATATCCTTGTTTAATAAAAAAATCACTTTGTTCTTTAAGTTAATATTTATTTAAAGATTCACTGATTTATTTGAAGGTCAATGTTCCAGAGAGGGGAGAGAGGGAGGGAGGGAGGGAGAGAGGGGGAGAGAGTGGGGGGGGGGAGAGAGAGAGAGAGAGAGAATGAGAATGAATGAATCTTTCATCTTCTGGTTCACTTCTCAGATGGACAAAACAGGGCCGGGCCAGATTGAAGACAAGAGCCAGCAGGTTCCCCTGGGCCTCTCAGATGGATATCAGGGGCCCACACACTTGGGCCATCTTCTGCTATTTTCTCAGGCCATTTTGCAGGTAGCTGGATCACAAGTGGAGCAGCTGCAACTTGAATCGATGTCCATATGGGATACTAGCACTGCAGTGGAAGCTTTACATGTTACTCAATGCTGGCCCCTGTTTATGCTAACTTTTTTATTAAATACTCACATTATTCAAACAGGTATAATATAATTTCATTTGCAAATAAAATTGTTTTACTTTTTTTTTTTTTTACCAATTTGCATTCTTCTAATAGTTTTCTATTGTCTGATCACAATGGGTAGCACCTCAAGGATAATACTAACTGTAGTAGACAGTGAACACATTCAGTATTCCCAATCTTAGTGGAAATTCTTTTCCTGCATTCCCATTAAGTATCAGACTGGCTTCAAAATTGATACATGTTTGCATTTTTTAATCACATAGCCTTCTATTCTTATATTTTTTTAAAACTAAGAATTCATGTCAAAATTTTGTCAAAGGCTTTTTTAGCACCTCTGAAGAAAAGATCAAATAATTGTTCCCTTTGGATTTTACTAAAAAGATTTATTTTCAGAGACTTCCTATAATAAAAATTTACATTTCTGTTATAAATAATACTTAGTATTGACTTACTATTTTTTGGATAATTTTCGACTTGTTAATATTTTATTGATTGCCTTTCTGTGAATCAATGTTTTTAGTGATGTTGGTCTGTAATTTTCTTTTTCTTTCTACCAATATCAGGTCTATGCATCAATGTTACACCAGCTTCATAGAAAGAAATTTCAATGTTTAATTTTATTTTTTAATGTTTTCGATGTTTTATATAGCATTGGAACTAGCTAATAATTAAGGGCTTGAGAAAATTATGCTATTTGTATGTAGTCCTTGTTTTGTGAAGTGGTTCCCTATTAACTTCTCACATTTTAAGGAAGAGAGCATATTTTTTAAAAGATTTATTTATTTATTTGAAAATCAGTGCTATAGAGAGATGACAGAGAGAGAGGTCTTTCATTCACTGGTTTACTCCCTAGATGGCTGCAATGGTCATGGCTGTGCCAGGCTGAAGCCATGTCTCCAACATGGGCCCAGGGCTCCAAGCACATGGGCGATCACCAGTTGCTTTTCCCAGGCCATTAGCAGGGAGCTGGATCAGAAGTGGAGCAGCCGGGACTTGAATTGGTGCCCACGTGGCAGTGGCTTTACCCAAAGGGGGCTAAATCTGGGAAACTTTGTTTTCCTTGATAACCATATATTTCCTTCAGATTTTCAAATTTTATGGAGCTATAGGAAGTAATTTCTTACGACTTTTTAAATATTTCTGAATTGATAGTAATTTGTTCCTCATCATTTCTTATTTATTAATTTCTTAATTTCCCTTATTTCTTAATTATATAGTGGACTGTCGGTTTTGAAATATTTTTCTTGAAGAAGAAAATTATTCTGCCATATCTTACCTCATTAATTTGTTTTTATTTTTATTGACTCTTGCCTTGTGCTTCTTTTGCCCACTTTGATTTTCCTTTTCCAGATTTTCAAGTTAGACTTAGATTCTTTTATTATCATTTTTAAAATTTAAACACCTAAGAATAATTGTGTTTTAATTACAGAGTTCAACACACAATTATTCTTAGGGGAATGAGCCAGTCCCAAAGGGACAAATATCACATGTTCTCCCTGATTGGTGACAACTAACCGAGCACCAAAAAGGAAACCTGTTGAAGTGAAATGGACACTATGAGAAACAGTGACTTGATCAGCCTTTGTCCTGACTTTGATGAACAACTTAATACTTTATCCCTTTTAGTATTTTTTTTTGTTCTACTTAATACTATTGGTTGAACTCTTTAATTAACACACAATTATTCTTAGGTGTTGAAATTTAACTGAAAAGTGATCTCTGTTAAATATAAGAGTGGGAATAAGAGAGGGAGGTGATGTACAGTTCATCACATGCTCAATTGGGCTTGTCCCAAATGGTAGAGTTAGAAATGTGCCAGGGGATTCCAATACAATCCCCTGAATGTGGCATGTACCAATGCCATCTCACTAGTCCAAGTGATCAATTTCAGTTCACAATTGATCACACGGATAGGTCTAAGAGTCAAAGGGATCACACAAACAAAACAAGTGTCTGCGAATAACAACTGATAGAATCAAAAACGGAAAAAACTATCCAACATCGGAAGTGGGATACACAGCAGACTCATAGAATGGCAGATGTCCTAAACAGCACTCTGGCCTCAGAATCAGCCCTTAAGGCATTCGGATATGGCTAAAGAGTCCATGAGAGTATTTTAGGCATGGAAAGCTAAGACACTCTGGAAAAAAAAAAAAGAAGAAGAAGACCTAAATGAAAGATCTCTGCAAGTGAGATCCCAGTAGAAAGAACGGGGCCATCAAAGAAGGAGGTACCTTTCTCTGAAGGGAGGAGAGAACTTCCACTTTGACTATGACCCTGTCGGAATAAGATCGAAGTCAGCGAACTCAAAAGGCTTCCATAGCCTTGGAAACTCATGACAAGAGCCTTGGGTGATTACTGATGCCATAAACAAGAGTATCAATTTATTAAGTCAACAACAGGAGTCACTGTGCACTTACTCCTCATGTAGGATCTGTGTCCTTGTGTGTTGTCCAATGTGAATTAATGCTATAACTAGTACTCAAACAGTACTTTACACTTTGTGTTTCTGTATGGGTGCAAACTCTTAAAATCTTTACTTAATATATACTAAATTGATCTTCTGTATATAAAGAGAATTGAAAATGAATCTTGATGTGAATGGAATGGGAGAGGGATCGGGAGATAGGAGGGTTGCAGGTGGAGGGAAGTTATGGGTTGGGGGGAAGCCACTGTAATTCATAAGCTGTACTTCGGAAATTTATATTTATTAAATAAAAGTTAAAAAATAAAAATAAGATTTTATTCATTTGAAAGACAGAGTTACACAGAGAGAGAAGGAGAGGCACAGAGAGAGAGAGAGGTCTTCCATATGCTGTTTCACTCTCCAATTGGCGTTAATGGCCGGAGCTGTGCCAATCTGAAGCCAGGAGCCAGGAGCTTCCTCTGGGTCTCCCACATGGGTGCAGGGGTCTAAGCACTTGGGCCATCTTCTACCGCTTTCCCAGGTCATAGCAGAGAACTGGATCTGAAATGGAGCAGTTAGGACTTGAGCCAGCACCCATATGGGATGCTGGCATTGCTGGTGGTGGCTTTACCCACTACATCACAGTGCCAGACCCAGGAAAAGTTATTTCATGGGTATCGAGTTATAGCTCCATTGAATTAAGACATTCCGTTTTACAGTATATTGACTACAACAATAATGTACTGAGTATTTTTTCTTTTATAAAAAAAGCTGGAAGAAGGGATTTTAAAAGCTCTCATCATAAAGAAATAATAGATATTTGAGGAGTCAGATATGTTTCTTCTAACTGGACATTATATAATGTGTACATTTATCAAAATATCACAAACTACCCCATAAATATACACGATTTTTTAATTAATCAAAATTTAAAAATTATTTAAAAATCGATTCACAGATGGGACAAGGAATATACCTCCATTCTCAAGTGGACAAAATATATATTAAATCCAGAAAATTTGAAATAAAGTGATGAAAAGAGTTTATGTTGACCAATCTCAGAAAATTTACAGTACTTTTTAAATTATATATTTGTCAAATATATATATATATATGAAATTTTAGGATCTTTGAATAACATATTTTGTAGACATATGTTTAAGAGCACACTTGTGCTATTTGAACACATTGGTCTAATTGACTAGACTTTGTATTTGTTTGTATCGTGGCAGTGTTAATTATACATTTTGTGCAAAACCCTTAGTGATTTAATGGTTAATTTAGCTGAACACGGGCTCAAAAATAAAATAAATTATTGAGCTGGTAAGTAGGAATCTAAATAACACGTGATGTATTATGTATGATGTATGATGTAGTAAAACCTATGGATATAGGTTTTAAAAGATAAGTTTCCTTCTTTTCTTTGAAAACAGAGATATTACCTAAGCTCTAAGCAATTTTGTCTTAGCAACATATTTGGTAGTAGAGATTTTACATATAAAGGCAGCCCAGCACGGAAAGGGTTAGTAAGATAAATGATTCTTGAATTGAAAAATGAGTGGTGTGTTTCCATATTCTAAAAATAAAAAATATGCCTGGAAGATAGAAGGTAAAGTATGAATAGCTTACTCTAGTACCTACTTACTCCAGGCATCTCCTAGTTGCAAGACTTGCAATTAACCCACAAGTTTCTTTGGGTTCTCTGGAGTCAAATAAAATAAAATTGTGATTTACCAAAGATGGAGTATTTCAGTCATTAGGAATGTTGGTTAATTGTGGGGTTTTTTGTTACTAATTTAGAGTAAGCATCTTCTGTTTCAATATTATTTTCGAAATTATTTTTGATAATCAACTTAGTTACTTCACTGAGTGAAGTACTGTCCAGTACACTAGGACATATCCTGAAATTATTTCTTTATTTTAAAAGTCCTGACTTAAGATCTAGAACAATACTTTACATATAACAAAGCAATCAATAAATATGCTGAAAGAATGAGTAGAGATTTCTTATCCATATAAATGCAACACAAAAATAGTTAGTTGTGGTTATCATTAGTAAAGTTCTGGTTAAAGGTTTTTTAGAGTAACTGGTTCTAAATCCTCCATACCACAAATACAATGTTTTTATAACATTCCATTTAGGATCACAATGGCTTCCAATTCCAGAATGGCTATCAAATCATTACAAATTCTGTGAAATAAGGGATTTGACTGGGAATTTTAGGGTTGGTTAACAATCTATAATTCTAAAAATAATTAATGTTGTTATTGGGATTTATAACCAAACTCTCATACAAACTCTCTGAATTAAGAATAAGCCTAGCATGAGGTAAACATTAGGAATGGTGTGTCCTAAATAAGCCCAAGTTTTAGTTGATGGAATCTTGAAGAGAAAATTTGTTCCTTTTGAAATAACAGAATCCTTAGGTAGAAGATGGATGAAGGGAGAATTCCTCTTGCTAATAATGTGTAGTATTCTAAAGCTGCTAATAGATCATTCTTTTATAAGCCATTTGAATGACTACTTTTGAGAAATCCCACATGATTTCAATTAAAGTGGTCATTAAGGCCGTCAATAATTGAAGTAATATTTGAGAGGAAATTCTTTTGTAATATAATATAAATGAAAAAAGGTATCATCAATACCTCCGGGACTTTGTGTCTAGAAATGTGCAATAATATTAAGTATACATGAGAGGATGTATTTGAAATGTGGCTATATTTATTGTGACTTCATCCAAAGTTTCATAACTTTTTGATGCTGGGACATGTGTGAATACAAGAGCTGGAAGCTAAGCAGTGTTGTGGGACAGAAGCAGTGCCATTGGATGAAAGTAGCTGTGCATGAGAGACACTAAATAATAGCCCCACAGAAGCAAAAATAATTGGCTGAGGTATTCCTGGGAAGAACATGGGTTTCCATCTCCTTATGCCTAAATATAGTACCTTCATTTACCTCAACATCTGTCTTGCACCAGATTTCAGAACTTTTTTCCTATGGGTTCAGTCCTCACTTTGCACTTGATGTCTTGTGTCTTTTTATTTTTTTAAATTTTTATTTATGTATTTGAGAGCTAGAGTTACAGACAGAGAGAGTGAGAGACAGAGAGAGAGGTCTTCCATCCACTGGTTCACTCCTCAAATGGCTGCAATGACTACAGCTGGGCTGATCTAAAGCCAGGAGCTTTTATGGGGTCTCCTACATGGGGGCAGGAGCCCAAGTACTTGGGCCATCTTCCACTGCTTTCCCAGGCCATCAGCAGAGAGCTGGATCGGAAGTGGCACCCATATAGGTTGCCAGTGTTTCAAGTGGAGGCTTAGCCTATGCCACAGTGCTAGCCCCTGTATTGTGATTTTTAATCTTCAAAGTGTATCTGCTTTTGGCTGGTAGGAGATTATTGGTCGTATCCCTAATATCATTATTGAATTATCCGGTCCTGATTAAGGATGTCACCATATCCACTTTCTGCAGTAACTTGAATGTGATATTATTTCACCAAATTGGCCCACTCCCAACTAGCTTACCAAAATATTTTTAAAAATCTGTTTACAAGGGCTGGCACCATAGTGCTCTAGGTTAATCCTCCACCTTCGATGCTGGCATCCCATATGGGTGCTGGTTCTAGTCCCAGTTACTCCTCTTCCAGTCCAGCTCTCTGCTGTGGCCCAGGAGTGCAGTGGAGGATGGCCCAAGTGCTTGGGCCCTGCACCCACATGGGAGACCAGGAAGAAGCACCTGGCTCCTGGCTTCAGATCAGTGCAGCGCCGGCCGTAGTGGCCATTTTGGGGGTGAAGCAACGGAAGGAAGACCTTTCTCTCTGTCTCTCTCTCTCTCACTGTCTTTAACTCTACCTGTCAAATAAATAAATAAATAAAATCTTTAAAAAATCTGTTTACAAAAATTACTTTCTTTTAGGTACAACTCCTGACTCAGGAGGAGGAGTTATTCAGAGCCATTGACACATGTCCTACCTCAGTTTCCTGCAGTAACGTACAAGGTTTTATGGGAATTGTCCAAAATTCCTGTCTTTATATTCAATTAATTGCCTTTTTATTTTATTTTTAATTTCCTACTTACTTATTTTCATAAGAAAATTTAACATGAAATCTATACTTTCAACAATTTTTTATGTGGTCAAGCCATTACTACTAAATCACTTAAAAATTATCTTTTCCACTGGCAGGCATTGTGGCACAGCATGTTTAATCACTGCTTAGGATGCCTGAATCCCACATCAGAGTGCTAATTTGAGTTCTGGCTACTCTGCTTCTGATCCAGCTTCCAGTTAATACACCTGGGAAGGTAGCAGATGATGGTCTAAGTACTTGGGTTCCTGCCATCCACATGCAAGACCTGGATGGAGTTCCTGGCTCCTGGCTTCCACCTGGCCTAGTTATGGCTCTTGCGAGCATTAGGGGTATGAACCAGCAGATGGGCGATCTCGCCTTGCCTCGCCTCACCTCGCCTTCTCTCCTCTCTCTCTCTCTCTCTCTCTCTCTCTCTCTCTCTGTCTCTGTGCGCGTGTGTGTGTGTATATCTTTGTTACTCTGGCTTTCAAGCAAATTTCTAAAAACATGTATCATACCACCCAAGACTATATGATGTAGGAGGAGGGAACTTGTTCAAAAGTATTTTTTTAATGTAAGAACATTTTGTGAAGAAGACATTTTATTATCCTGGAGTTTAACCTGAGTATTTGGGGTTTCACAGAACTTCTCTCTATAAAGAATACATCCATCCATGTTAAAAAAAAAAAAGAAGTTGTAAATGTGCATAAGTCATAAACACACACAAGAGTCATTAAATGGTTTCATTGCTATTTAGTTTTTAAACATTTTATTCCAACTGCCTGAGGAGTCATCATTTCTCTTAATGTGATATGTTCCAATGCTGGGTATATTTGTCCTCTTGGATTGCTGAATAAAGCTGTGAGTACTGTGCGATTTCAGTTGTGCAATCTCTTTTTGTGTACGTTGGTTTGTGTGGGTTCACACCCACTGAGCTGCACTTTGAAAAAACACAAAGTAAAAAATTGAAACTATGCCATTTCACATAAACTTTAAGTTGTTTAAACACCATGCTAGACTTGTTAAAAAATAGACTTTTGGTTTACAATAGTTAGGAAATCTTTACAGAGTGTTGGCTGGATCTTATTCTGTATTAAAGGCTGAATACAACCCAGACTACCCTAGTCATTTAAGTAGCCAGAAGTTTTCATACTACTAAGCTATTCAATTCTTCTGCTTTGAATTATTATCTTGAATTGTGCTTATAAGAGCAAGACCATGTATGTTGGAAAAATTCCATGGTTTTAAAAGAATAATATTGCGAAATTCCTTCTTATAACTCCTTTATAAGATTTATTTACACATAGTTTATTCAAAAAATGTTTTTTAAGCTCCTATGAGTTGCCTGGGACTGCTAGATAGTTAACATATGAGGAAGAGTAGGCACTCATTTATCTCAAGAGGTTTATGGTCAATAAATAAATATGTGCAATGAGGAGTCAGAGATGCCAAGAAAACAGAAGGTATCAAACAGAATGGAGATATAAAAGAGGAAGGGAAAAGTTCTACATGAAGATGATTTGTAATATTTTCAATCAAGAGTTTGCATTTGAAGCTGCAAAATGTTAACTGTTAAGAGTAGACAATTCCTCCAGGAAAACAAAACCCCCATGAGATACCATCTCACTCCAGTAAGAATAGCTATACAAAAAAGATCAAAATATTACAAATGCTGGTGAAGTTGTGGGAAAACACAATTATTACACGCTGTTGGTGCAAATGAAAATCAGTATAGCCATAATGGAGAAAAGTATGGAGGTTCCTCAAAACAAAACAAAACACAATGAAAAAATTTAAAAATTGATCTAACATATGACTCATCTATCCAGGTAGAAACCAGAAAGAAATGAAATCAGCCTCTCAAAGAGATTCTTTTTTTTAAAAGATTTATTTATTTATTTGAAAGTCAGAGTTACACAGAAAGAGGAGAGGCAGAGAGAGAGAGAGAGAGAGAGAGAGAGAGGCCTTCCCTCCGATAGTTCACTCCCCAGATGGCCGCAACGGACAGAGCTGTGCTGATATGAAGCCAGGAACCAGGAGCTTCTTCTGGGTCTCCCACGTGGGTACAGGGGTCAAGGTCTTGGGCCATCTTCTACTGCTTTTCCAGGCCATAGCAGAGAGCTGGATTGGAAGTGGAGCAGTTGGGACTAGAACTGGCGCCCATATGGGATGCCAGCACTTCAGGCCAGGGCATTAACCCACTGCGCCACAGTACCAGCCCCTCAAAGAAATTCTTGAACTCTCATGCTTACTGCAGCAATATTTACAATAGCCAGAATATGGTATCAACCTAAGTATTCATCAATGGATGTATGAATAAAGAAAATGAGGTAAAGGTACACAATGGACTAATACAGTCATTAGAATGAAAACCTGAAATTTTCAGCAAAATAATAGAACTGGAGGTAACTATGTTAAATGAAATTGCCAAACACAGACACTGCATGTTCTCTGTCATTTGTGTAAGTTTTTAAAAGTAGCTATGAACTTGGAAAAGTGATTACTAAGATTGGGAGGGATGGGGCAGGAGAGATAAAGGGAAGCTGGATAGCAGTTAGCAAACATAGTACAACAAAAGTAGCAGCCTTTAGTATTCTACAACACAGTGAGAAGACTACAGTTTACAACCATGTGCATAATGTATAAAGAACCGGAGGACATGGGCTGGTGGGCTCCAAACATAAAGGAAAGGAAATCAAAATACTAATTGCCCGATTTGATCATGTCACAGTGTATATGTGTGTTGAAATATTGTACTATATCCCATAAATGTAGAAGTATTACATGATTACATGTTAAACAGGAATTATTAGTTTAAATTAACTTTAAAAGCATGAAGTTATTCTCAAAATAGATTCACTGAATTCTGACTTTGAATCTTAAGTCTACTGTCTGATAGCAATGTAAATTAAGTTACTTTTGATATTACAGACTGCGATCCTGAAACAGCAAACAATCCAAAATGTAAAGTATTGGGGAGAGTGTTTAGAAATTCTCTATAAATGCAGGTTATTACAAATCTTAGATGTTTATTTCATCAGACAAAAAGAGTGAAAAGCACAAAAATAATGCTTAGAATGTATACAAAGATAATCTTCTTCAAAATATTGCTCACTAATGTATCTGATGAAATTAAAGCAATAAATATATCCTAATGGAGGAAAATATTTCCAAAGTCTCTCCTCCCTTTTTTGTTTGTTTACAAGCTTGACTAAGTACTAAAGGCAAGTTGTTGTTGGATTTGGGGTATTACACCTCATGTAATACACTTTTATGACAAGCTGTGGATTTATGGACTACTGTCAATCAGAATTCAGAATAGGAGTTAAAAAGTTGGTCATTCGGACTTGCCTCAAATGATGGAGTTAGAAATGTGCCAGGTGATTCCAATACAATCCCTTCAAGATTGCATGTACCAATGTCATCTCACTAGTCCAAGTGATCAATTTCAGTTCACAATTCATCACACTGATTGGTCTAAGAGTCAAAGGGATCACACAAACAAGCCTAGTGTCTGCGAATATTAACTGATAGAATAAAAAAGGGAGAGAATGATCCAACATGGGAAGTGGGATACACAGCAGGCTCATAGAAGGGCAGATGGGCCGGCGCCGCGGCTCAATAGGCTAATCTTCCGCCTTGCGGCGCCGGCACACTGGGTTCTAATCCTGGTTGGGGTGGCGGATTCTGTCCCAGTTGCCCCTCTTCCAGGCCAGCTCTCTGCTGTGGCCCGGGAGTGCAGTGGAGGATGGCCCAAGTGCTTGGGCCCTGCACCCCATGGGAGAATAGGCGAAACACCTGCCTCCTGCCTTCGGATTGTTGCAGCGTGCCGGCCATGGCGGCCATTGGAGGGTGAATCAACAGCAAAAGGACGACCTTTCTGTCTCTCTCACTGTCCACTCTGCCTGTCAAAAAAAAAAAAAAAGGAAGGGCAGATGTCCTAAACAGCACTCTGGCCTCAGAATCAGCCCTTAAGGCATTTGGATATGGCTGAAGAGCCCATGAGAGTATTTTAGGCATGGAAAGCCAAGCCACTCTGGCAAAAAAAAAAAAAAAAACCTAAATGAAAGATCTGTGCCAGTGAGATCCCAGTAGAAAGACTGGGCCATCAAAGGAGGAGGTACCTTTCTCTGAAGGGAGGAGAGAACTTCCACTTTGACTATGACCTTGTCTAAATAAGATCGGAGTCAGTGAACTCAAGAGGCTTCCATAGCCTTGGAAACTTATGACTAGAGCCTAAGGAGATTTCTGATGCCATAAACAAGAGTGTCAAATTGCTAAGTCAACAACAGGAGTCACTGTGTACTTACTCCTCATGTGGGATCTCTGTTCTTAATGTGTTCTCCAATGTGAATTGATGCTATAACTAGTACTCAAACAGTATTTTACACTTTATGTTCTGTGTGGTGCAAACTGATGAAATCTTTACTTAATATATACTAAATTGATCTTCTGTATATAAAGAGAATTGAAAATGAATCTTGATGTGAATGGAATGGGAGAAGGAGTGGAAGATGGGATGGGTGCGGGTAGGAGGGAAGTCATGGGGGAGGGAAAAATCCATTGTAATCCATAAACTGTACTTTGGAAAATTATATTTACTAAATAAAAGTGTTTATAAAAAAATCCCAGTTAAAATGGCTTGAAAAAAAAAAGTTGGTTTTGCAACAAAACCATAAATAAACTTGTCAAAATGATCCCAGTTAAAATGGCTTGAAAAAAAAAAGTTGGTTTTGCAACAAAACCATAAATAAACTTGTCAAAATGATCTGATTGTGCATTGTGTGCCAAAGATGATAGAAATACCTAATACAAGGAAAATGTTGCCTTTTGTGATAACTTAGTAAAATAATTTCAAAACTTACAGAAATAAGTGGTTTTTGACCAATATTTCCTTTTATAATTTATTTTAAGAAATCAACTAAGTGCAGAAAAGGATTTATATCTAGAGAAGATCCAGAATGGCTAAGTTAGCTGTGGCCTAAGAGGTTTTCAATGATACAGAAAATATTCACATTAAGATATAAAAGCAAAAAAGCACAATACAGTGTCAACTGTATAAAGTCCATGAAATAAAGACTAGAAGGAAACAAGTAAAAATATTAATAATTATTTCCATTGGGAGGTAGGAATAAAGGTCATCTTTTTTACTCTTTTCAGTACTTTCAACATAAAAGAACATAGGACATTAGAATTAGACAAATAAATAATTAACAGATTGAAAAGGGGGAGAAATGCAGTGTAGTTCTATGAAATTCTTTAGTGGAGGAATGTTCAAAGGAAGAATTTTAAGTGAGGGTTTCTCTTTGGCCATCCATCTCTATCCATCAAGCTGTCATCTGTGGCCTCCATACATCCTTTCTTTGCTCTGAGTCATGTAAAATCATTTGCTTTCCCGACAATGCATCCACTGTGCAGTGCCATCTTTTTTTACATTTTATTCACATCTTCATGTTCTGGCCTGAGAGGCTCTGAAAAATCTGTCCCCAGAGTGTAAAATGCCTTTTCCAGCAGAGACTTGAGATAAGAACCAATCACTGGCCAGTCTTCAGTCTTTAATAGGAAAAGAGAGTTCCTGTGTTGTTTTTTTTGTTTGTTTTGTTTTTTGTTTTTTTGCTTTTTTGTAGCTGTGAAAAAAGTCTTGCTCAAATTGACCACCAAAAATTATTATTGTGTTTTCTTTTTCTTCATTGTGTCATAGCTAATACAATGATCTTTTCCCATGGCCATATTTGAATTTTATGCATAAATGCATAAATGCCAAAATTCAGCCTTAGGCCTTCAGGAAACTCCATATGTCTGCATTCTGTTTCAATCCTATCTGCATCTCAGGTAGAATACATGCTGTCAAACTGCATGTGGCCTGAAGAATGATCACTGGGATGTATGGTTTTCTTTCTTTTGCTTTTTATGCTAATAAATCAGCACTGTTGACTACTACAGTCACAGAGTCAAGTGAGAAAGCAAAAGCAATGAAAAATACAAATCCTAAGTATAACTGGTATTGTAAAATAGAAAACACAATTCATACTTTCAAGATGTTTGTAGCTTACAGCCATACTCTGCAGTATGGTAGCTACTAGATACATGTGGCTATTTAGCACTTGACCTGCAGCTACTCCAAATTGAGAGGTGCTGTCAGTGTAGAATGCACCCTGGATTTTGGAGACATTAGTACAAAGAAAAAGAATGCTAAATAACTCAAGAGCTTTGTATATTAATTACACACTATTTAGAATATATTAGAATAAGCAAATATTAGATAATTTCATATTTCTACTTTTATTGAGTGTAGCTCTGGAAAATTTTAAATTGTATATGTTCATTCCATTCATGACATGTTTCATTTCTACATAAAAATTCACCCATATGAAAATTAAATGATTAGACAAAAATGAATATAAATACTGAAAAATAATCCTTAGTAATGTGCATACATAATACACTTACAAATTAGCAATAAATATTGTTAGTTCAGAAGAAAAGATATGGACATGGACAAAGTCAGGACAAGTCTTGGAAAATGTGTCCAGAAAGTCACTGTGTTGCTTCAACTTAATGACCCAATCCACTCTGATGATTCTTCGATTTTGGTACCTCCAGTTATGTTTTAGTCTAATTCCTACCTTTTAAAGATTAATTCAATGCCTTGGATTTCTATTGTACGTTATGATGCTGTCTGTCTGACTCACTTCTAAATTGAAGTGCATATATAAAAAATTGAATCACTTCAATGATTTTAAATCACTCTTCAACGTGCAAGGCAATTTAAAATTACTGGAGTGCTTCCAATTTTTATTAGTCCTTGAATTTGGAAGTGATCTAGGTTTTTCTGGGCATGTGCAATGCACTGTGACTTAAAATTATTAAGCTTTCACATCGCCTCTCCACCCTTATTTTAAGAAACTGATTTCACTTTGCAATGGAAACCATCAGGAGGGTATGGCCTGGATGTTGCATGGATAACAAAAAACACAGGGGGAGAATGGCTTCCATTTAACAATGAGAACTATACTTCATAATTAGATAGTGTCTTGCCCAAAGATCTCTAAGTGCATCATAAACATTAGCTCATTCATCATGAAGACATCTTACAGGGGGCATATTTCCAGCGTGGGAGGGTGGGGTAGGACGGGTAAGGGCATTTAGATTGCCTTCAAACACTGAGGTGGGTTAATTTGAATGATGTGAGAGCTCTGCCTAGGACATTTATTTTTGGTGCTTTTTTATGTTTTTGTTTTTGCAAGGAGAAGGAGGTAATGTTACACTGTCTGATCCATTTGCAAATGTCATAAAAATTTAACGTGGCAATGCAGAATATACTAAATGAATTGCTTATCCCAAATAAACTTCAGCAGCAAGCATAAAGTGGTTGGTTTCCTAATTTAATTACTTTACTTAAACTTTGGAAGAAAACCATAAACCTTTCCATTATTTTCTTTCAAGTTAATTCTTTCCTGTTTAGCATATACAGAGTTCACCACACCTAACACATTTACCTGTAAAATGGTGTATCCAAGAATTTTTAAATCATAAAATTTTCCTCTGCTTTGTAACATGAGTTTTAATCAACATAGGAGTCTAGCAAAAGTTTTACAATGGAATGATTAAATTCAGAATCAAGAATAAGAGATTTGATTTTAAATGTAGACAAAGAAGCAGATGCCTACTTCACTATTACGCATCAGACTATTGAGACTTAATACTGCATGAGCAACAACCATGCTAAGCATTGAAAACAACGGTAGGAAACTGATAAAAATGAACCCTGTAACCTGAACCCTGTTATCTATCAGGATTATTGGAAAGGGAACATTTCAAGTGGGTTCACCACATGGTAACACAAGGGAAGGGCTTTATACAATCTACACTGTCAAAATTGGACTAGTAGTCTCTATAAAACATAATACAGTATGGTGGAAAAGATACCTCACCTCTAAAGATCTAGTTGTAGGTTATAACTAGTTATGGGCTATAACCAGTTATAGGTCCCATACAATAAAATAGGACTTAACCTGTAGCATTAACCAAGTCCTTAACAAAGCCAATGTGTTCTTCCATCTGCTGTAAAAAGCAAGACTAACTACAGCAAGTAGTAAAAAGGAAAAGAAGTGCTTAAGGCTACTCAAGGCTGGAAGAAGCAAAAACCAAATCAAATGAAGTGAGCTCCACGGAACTGAGAGAACTGCTTGCCTTGGACCACATACAAAAAGTATACCTACGAATGTAAAATTTCAATTTCAGCTCAAACAATTACAGTTCATTCTTCTAAACTGATAGTAGCAAAGCCTTGAAGAAATCCAGGCCACATCTTTCTCAGTGCATTCAGTAATATCTTAGCAAAGGTAATCTTAAAGCAAAACCTGATGTGAAATATATGTATATTGCTGTTGTCTAAAATCCTATTTCAAACAGCATAACCCACAGGCGGAAATAGAATTTACAGTAATATTGAGGATTAAAAGGAATGAGCCTCTTGTTTGGAAAATTAGCTAATCAATATGGCAAGCTTATTTTTAAAAATGCTCTAATTTTTTAAAATACAGCCTGTCCGCTCCAGCTTCCTGTATTTGACTCTGATAATAAAACTTTCAGTATGACTAATGCAGTTTAGCTAAACAAATTAGAGAGCTGCACCATTTGTGCTGAGGAGAAAGTTTCCATTAGCTACCGTAATGCTCTCTGTCTCTTCAGCATGGAGCGACTGTGAACCAGGCCAGGTAGGTGAGGCTCACTCTGACTTAATGAAACCTAAGCTGAAAACCAAAGAGAACTCAGAGAAGGGAACAAGGAAGACTCACTTTACCAGTCCTCCATTCTCTCATGCCTACATGCCATGAGCTATGAATTGAGCTGTGTAACCCCTCTCCTTAAATAATGCTGAATTCCTAACCTCTGAATGTGACTTTACTTGGAAACAGGGTCTTTGCGAGTATGATTAGTTAAGCTGCAATGAAGTCATGCTGGCATAGGGTGTCATCCTTCTAAGAAGAGGATTGTTGATGTGAAGACAGACACTTCGGGAAGAAGGCCATGTGACAGCAGAGGCAGAGTGATGTAACTGTATGCAAGAAATGGTCGAGAATTGCTGGTAACCTCCAAAGGCCAAGCACCATCGTGGAAGGAATCTGCTCAGAGGCTTCAGAGGGAGTGCAGCCCTCCTACCACCCCAATTCTGGACTGACATCCTCTAAAACTGTAAGAGAAGACATTTCTACTCTTACAAACCATGCTGTGTGAGGCAATTCCTTACAGAAGCCCTAAAAATCAAATACAGGGTATGAAGAAATACAGAACTTTCTGGGATGCCCAAAAGGCTGAGTGTGAAAAGTGGTGACTGAACTGGAAAGGAGTTGAGTTTTAATAGTGATTTTGCTGGTAATTAGCTCTGTGACCCTAATCAAATCAGTTCCCTTCCTTCGCTTCTGTAAAATACATTTATTGTCCCTATTGTTTCATGGTCTGTGAATCACTAGCTGAATAGATCAAGTGGGGGGGGGGGGACAAGGCTGGGAGTGGAGGAAATCAGGTCAAGTTCTTATCTCCATGTCAAGTGGGAAGATTGGAAGATGAGCAGAGAGGATGTTTGATGTGGCAGTTTATTTCATCTTGACCTCCCTCTTGAGGCCTACACATGACGTCTGCTCTCCCACATCAGCCCAGGGCACCGAGTACATGGGCTGTATTCAATAAGAATTCATCAATGCACCATCATTTAAAACAGTATTGTGTTCATTCTCTCACTGCCTTTGTAATGAGGTATCTGTTACACAGGGTAAGGAGAAAGTCCCTAGGATTAAAAGGAAATTTGTAGGTGTCCCTAAGAAACATATGGGCTAAAAGATAAAATAAGCAAAAATACAATGCTAGGGAATAACTACAGTGAACATATAGAGATGAGATTTACATACTTTTAAATTCATAGCAAATGAGATCTGTAAAGGAATTTTGTCAACTGTGATGCCAAAAGATTTATGATTTGGTCTATTTGATACAACAGTATATATAAAACCGTAGCATTTCGCAATAATTCCTTTTCATTAAGAAAATCTACGGTTTCTCAATAAGTAATGTTTCTCAAACCTAATCCAGCATTAACATGTTCATTAATAACATAGCCATCACCTATTTATTTTGCAGCTTTTCCCACTTTTTCTGAATGAGAATGAGCACTTGTTCCCAGAATCATTTAGTCATGATTCTGTGTCTTCTTTTACTGTGAAGATAGAAAAAAAAAAAGTGTCTGTTCTGCTCCCACTTTTGTACATTTAAACAAACTTGCAGTGTCTCCCAGGAACTCTGGCTGGAAAAGAAAACTCTTTGAGACTTGGAGTCCCTTAGCTGACTCAGGAGAGATCAAAATGCATGAGTCTGGTAGACTACATTTTGGAAGAGAAAGACAAAGGAGTTCAAGGTGTGGTTTCTGAATGTTCTTCTATGATTTGGGACTACCCTTACAGCTTCACAGAGCAGTAGACGTGGTGAGCTATAATTTGGTCAACCAACAAGTTTCAAAAAGGGAGCCAACCTGATGGAGGTCCAGCTCATCTCTTAGTTGACAAATGTAATAGCAAACTGGTGGTAAAGACCAGTTGCTTCAGTTTGTTTTTACAGAGGAAGAAATCTTGGTCCAGAGAGGAATTTACTTGCTCAGGAACATATATTAATGAATTGGTTAACTTCAAACTGTTCTCTATAGTTTTGCTTGCTACGATCATGATTTTTTCCTTATAAACTTAAAGAAGATTTTAGAAACATTTGAGATCCCCTTAATTATATACATAAGAAGTTTCACTC
Organism: Lepus europaeus; assembly: GCF_033115175.1. Taxonomy (NCBI): domain Eukaryota; kingdom Metazoa; phylum Chordata; class Mammalia; order Lagomorpha; family Leporidae; genus Lepus; species Lepus europaeus. The sequence goes on from NC_084839.1 coordinate 63,108,536, forward strand.
AAAATATGTATTTTAGAAATATAATAGAATTTCTGTAACTTCTTACTGAATAAATGAATAGAAGAATAAATAATTGAGGGATAGAAATATAGCATACTATTAATTACAAATCTTTTATAGCTACAATTCTTTAATATTTGTAAGTAATTTCCTACTCCCTCATTCTTATATTCCATCCTATCCCACTAAAATTGCATCCCCATCTTACATCCCAATAAAATCATCCTGCCCAAGCGATTTAAATTATCTTGTGCTTTATAAAAAGGAAACATGATTTCTGAACGCTGTTCCAGTGTTTGAGATCATGGCTTTTCTCACAGCTTCAAAGAACAGTACCTATGCTCAGAATTTACTTTTTTTTTTTTTTTTCGAACATCTACTTAAGCCCTAGCTTAGACTATCACATTGTTTGGAAATGTCTGGTATTAGTTTTATACTTAATACAATGTTAAGATATTCAGTTTTAAAAGGGATATGATAATCACATCAACTTAAGTTAATTCTCCTCACCTCCAAGAGAATGGAGATCCTGCCCTGCTTTGGACACCTTAAGTTGTAAGATATTATTACATTCCACACTTTAGTAAGAAATGGTGGGTGGGAGTAGATGAAAAATTAAATGTTAACATTGGTTGGTCTTCAAAAGTTGTGACTGATCATTGTTAATAACTATACTTTTTTTAAAATTCTGATTTCAAGAATAAATCAACTTTTGACTTTTCTTACCTTTGTACCATAAATGACAGTATAAAAATCAATATTTTTTAAGCATAGAATCTTAGAAACTTCATTTATTAGTTGTGATGTAGCTCTTTGGATTTGTTATTGTCCACTCATTTTGTAAGTGCATTTGTACTAAAGGAAAAGTTTGCAACATTGTCTTTCACTATGTAATTAAAGGTCAATACCATTTCCAATGTTTCTAATGTCATTGACAAAAGGTCCAAGGGAGTCAGTAACAACAAATAAATACTTAAAAGAAGGAATTCTTAAAGGAAGACATAAAAGACAATAAATTCTAACTACCCCATGGGGACAATTACAAAAAACAAAAAGAACTTTTTATGCAGTTGAAAAATGAATTGTATTATAGCAGGTCTCTAGCATATAAAAACAATTAAAAGAATAACTGTTATATTTTTCATTGTCTCATAATCTTATAAAATGAAATTTAATGAAAGGCGTGTGAATATATTTGACATGTTGAGTTTGAAAATCAGTCATAATCTAAACAATTGTTTGAAATCATGCTTGTCCACCAAATAGTTTAAGTGTAACATGTACTCTATAGGGGCCAGTGTGTGGCACAGCGGGTAAAGCCACTGCCTATGGTGCCGGTTCTTCTGATATAGCTTCCTGCTAATACACCTGGGAAAGCAACAGAACGGGACCCAAGTTCTTGGGTTCCTGAACCCAGGTGGGAGACCCAAAAGAAACTCCTGGCTCCTGGCTTCAGATTGGCCCAGCTCCAACCATTAGGGCCATCTGGGGAGAGAATCAGAGGATAGAAGATTTTCTCTGTCTCTTCCTCTCTCTTTCTCTGAAACTTTGCCTTTCAAATAAATAAATAAATCTTATAAAAATGTAATCTACGTAAGATAATAGAGACTTTTTAAAAAATCATAATAAAATTTATAAAAGAGATGAATCTAACCCATGGGATAATTTTACCCCCACCCCCACAACTTTCTAACCAGAGTCCAATAACTTGAAGGTGTTGGTCACAGTGTTGTGAATGCATAACTACTTGATGGAGAATAGTCAAGAACTCAAAGTAATTGAATAACATTCAATTTTCTCTTTTGCCTGATGTGTAAAGTGCCTGCTAATGGAGTGAGCCACAGGTTCTCTCAGAGAGGCCACTTTTCACATTTCAACCTGAAGAAATCAAGAGAACATTCTTAGGAGTGATATTCTAGACCACTGATCTCTTTTCAGAAGTAAATCCCCAAGTGATCATAGTTAACTATGGTTATTCTCTGGGGAATTTCAAAGGCATCTTAGACTCCTGCAGTGATATAGAAACATAAAAATTCGTTTGATAATCACCTTAGTCAAGTTTTTTCAGAGGTTATGGAATTTCAACAATTCTTACATTGAATAATTATGGCAAATAATTGTTCCGGTTCTTTTAAAAAAATTTAGAGAACATTTTCAATTTACATTATAGTTAAAGGTTTAATGCTCCACTAAATAAAAAGTTCAGCGAACAAAAAGCAAAAGTCCAGAGTTCAGCAGGAACACAGGCAAGAGCCATAAACAATAAACACATGAAACGATGTCAAGTTCACCAATGTACAGTAAACTTCAAGAAAAACAAAAATGATCAAAATTGTTGTAGTATATAACTCCCAACAAGTTGCCTGACAAAGATTCAAAACAAAGGTTAACAAAGCACTGTATTTGCAGCAAGACTGATACTCACAGGCATTTTTTTTTCTTCAATTTTAGCTCCCACATATAATGGAAAATGTGGTATACATCTTTCTGTGTCCAGCTTATGGACAGTTCAATATGATGTTCCCCAGCTGCAATCATTTTGATGCAAATGAAAAAAATCATTCTTGTAGCATAATAATATTTCAGTGAGTATGTGTGTGTGTGTGTAGCCTTTTCTTTATCCATTCATCTAATGATGGACAGTGTAGTTGGTTCCATATTTTGGCTATTGTGAACAGTGATACTATAAACACAGTGGTGAAGGTATATTGTTGACACATCGCATTCATGTCTTTCAGGTATATACCCAATAATGCAATTGTTGGGTCACATGGCAAATTTATTTCCAGTTTTTTTTTTAAAAATCTCCTTATTCTTTACTGTTTTCCACTGTGGTGAAACTAACTTACATTCCCAACAATAGTGTCTAAGAGTTCCCCTGTCTCCAAATCCTCTCCAGCATTTGTTACTTTGTATCTTTTGGTTAATGGCTATTCTGACAAGGGTGAGATGATATCTCATTGTGGGTTTGATTTGCATTTTCCTGATGACTAGTAATGATGAGCATTTTTTTTTTGATGTATTGGTTGGCCATTTGTATTTCTTCTTTTGAGAATGGTCTGTTGAGGTCTTTTGCCCATTCCTTAACTGGATTGACTGCTTTGTTGCTGTTGTTGAGTTTCTTGAGGTATATTAATTCTTTGCTGCATAGATAGCTTGCAAATATTTTCCTGACTTCAAAGCATACTACAAAGCTATAGTAATTAAAGCAGCATAGTATTGGCATAAAAGCTGACAGATAGATAAATGGAATAGAATATAGAGCCCAAAGCATAATTCATATACATACAACCAACTGACTTGGACAAAGTGCAGACCACACATTGGAGAAAGTGTAATCACTTCAATAAATGGTGCTGGCAAAACTGGATGTATGATGTAGAAGAAATAAAATTTGATCCCTATCTCTCATCCAATACAAAAATCAACAAATACAATGCAACATGGATCAAAGAGGCCAGCGCTGCAGCTCACTAGGCTAATCCTCCACCTGCGGCGCCGGCACCCCGGGTTGTAGTCCCGGTTGGGGCGCCGGATTCTGTCCCCATTGCTCCTCTTCCAGTCCAGCTCTCTGCTGTGGCCTGGGAAGGCAGTGGAGGATGGCCCAAGTCCTTGGGCCCTGCACCCACATGGGAGACCAGGAGGAAGCACTTGGCTCCTGGCTTCGGATGCAGCGTGCTGGCCATAGTGGCCATTTGGGGGTGAACCAACGGAAAAGGAAGACCTTTCTCTCTGTCTCTCTCTCTCTCACTGTCTAACTCTGCCTGTCCAAAAAAAAAAAAATGGATCAAAGATCTAAATTTAGGACCTGAGATAATAAAGTCGTTGGAAAAGGATATAGGGAAAACACTTCAAGACATTGGTATAGGTGATGACTTCTTAGATAAGACCCCCCCCCCCAATACACAGACAACAAAAGTAAAACTAGACAAATGTAATAATATCAAACTCAAAAGCTTCTGTACATCAAAGGGGACGATCAATAGAGTGAATAGACATCCAACAGAATAGTAGTTTCATATACTATAAATAAGAAAATATTGTGGTGCAGCAGGTTAAGCTGCTGCTTGCCATGCTGGTATTCCATATGAGCACCAATTTGAGTCCAGGTTACACTGCTTGCCATCCAGCTTCCTTCTAATGCACCTAGGAAAGCAGCAGAAGACGCCCCAAGTGCTTGGAGCCCTGCAACTCACATAGGAGACTGGATGGAGTCCATTCTCCTGCACCAGAACTGGCTGTTGCAGCTATCTGGGGAATGAAACAGAGGATGGAAGATCTTTGTTGAAGTCTCTCCCTCTGTGTGTAACTCTGCATTTCAAATAAATAGATGACTCTTTCTTAAAATATAATATAGTATTATTAATTATACCCCCAAAAGTTGAGCTGCAAAACTACAAATGTCAGTTTGTGGCTGCTGTTGATGGAAAGTATCCTCCAAATTCATCTGTTGAAGCCAAATCTTCAATGATGGTATTTGGAAGCAATCAGTGTATGAGGACAAAACCCTCATGAGTGGGATTGGCACCTTATAAGAAGGAACAGAACATAAGCATTCTGAGCCATGTTAAGGAAGGTGTCTGTCTGCAAGCCAGGAAGTGGGCTATCATCAGACACTGAATCTCTGTTTTTTCATTTTAGACTTCTCAGCTCTGGTAATATGAGAAGTAAATACCTGTTATTTAAACCACTCATGGCCTACTATTCTTGTTATAGCAACCAAATAATTTATGTCTTTGTATGGATCATGTAATAAAATATTTATTGTCCCCCAGAGTATTTACTAAACCAAAACAACCTCTCTTTGCCCATTTCTATCTCTGTCAAGAATTTGAATATTATAAGTTTTCTGAGCTTTTCCTTAGATTTACTGGAAAAAGTTCCTTGGATAAAGTAACTTAGTTTGATCCCTGTGCTGAGATCCCAATTCACTTCTCTCACAAATAGTTTAAATAAACACCAACAGAAATGTAAAACTGCTGATAATGGTGAAACTTCCTGGAATTATTTTAATTAAGACATACAGTATCAAGAATGGTTAATATTGTTTGAAAGTAAAAGCTTTCATGCCAATAGCAAAACCTCTCTGTGTGCACTGCTGGGTCAGCACTATAATTAAGAAAATTGCCTTCACTATGCTTGTTTGGTAATGCTATTATCATCTTTTTTCCCCTTTTAATAAGAGTAAACTACATGGGGATGTCCCCATTTATTCTACTTGCTTCCACTAACCCCTGATCCCACCAAGGCTATGCCAGGATAGCATTTAAATGACTAAATGAGCTACTTTATCATCTGGTTCACTCTTAAGTCTTTTACATATTTTTCTTGACCTCTAACCCACAGACTATTATTTTGACAGCTATCACTAATGCTATGTCCTGAGTAACCACACATTGACTAAGATGGATGGTGAAAGAGCTGAGGAGTTGAAAGAAATGGACATCTACTTTCATCTTCCTCTTGATTAAATCGAAACCATCCAAAGCTCTTGTGCACAGACCATCCTATGCAGTACTGCAACATATGAATAGATTTTAATGGGACACCCCATTCAGGAAGAGGAAAAGAATCCAACTATAAAACAAATAAACCACATGAACTAAACATCTAGAACTCTATACATTTGATAAATTATGACTAGTCAAGTATGAAATTAGAGTAATCAATGTGTGGTTAGAATTAAAATACTTCATAGTGTTCCACTGAAGAGAAGCCTTGCTGGTAAATTTAATGGAAAATTCCAATGTCAAGACACATAAGCTAAAATGACATAGTTAGACACAAAGTTTTGTCATATGTCTTTAAAGTGCAGGCTCCCATTGGAAGGGCCAGGTTGGTCTGCTATGACCATTTCTGTGGAACACCATGGTCTGTGGTTGCTTTGTAATTGTGAAACCATTACTAGGTTTAGACTCACACAATGTAATTGCCCCTCTCCTCCAGGAAATGACTGTAACTGAATTCAGTGACTTAATTTACACTGTAGGAAAGGCATGTAGTAAACATGGCAGTGACAGCATCCTAGAGCCCAGCAAGCTTCATAGTGATAAAGAACTTGACCAGAGTGTTAGATCTTGATAAGATGAAAGTGATACCAATTGCAGAGCTTAGAGTGGTATGAAAAAAGTTGATGGGGAAGGATGTATGGTATTGATAAGAAACTGTTCTTAAAATTGAGGTATTAATTTTTACTCAGAAATGTTGTCACTCCATTAAACAAGCTATGAGTAATTATTTGGGAACTGAGAGACAGGAGGAGGAAAATAAAATGCCATATTCAGAGAATGAGATCTGCCGAATAGATAAAGTATAGGGCTAACTGCTCCTAAATGTACATGTATTTTTTTTCAAATGTAGTTAAGACTTCAGTCACACCCTGTACCCCAAGCCTTCTCTCCATAATTTAAATTCAGAAATGAAATGTAAATCTACTTATGAATGATAGTGGGATAGCTAGGAATTTCTTCTAATTTTGTAGATAAGAAATAATCCAGAATGGTATGGTTATATTTCTTGAAATCTTGGAAAATGGACAACATCATCTCTTGAGATAATATCCAGTATAATTATTCTAAGCTGCTACAACATGTTTCATGGAAAACACCTTAAAATATGCAACATGTAAGTTAATTTGATATATGTCAATTTGCTGATTCTAAGGGGAAAATCTTTAAGCGTGAAAATCTTAAGGATATCCTCCCATGTTATAGTTACTGACAAACAACTAGACAAAGGAACACATTGTGTTATAATGGCCACACTTTTGCATGCTCGTGACCAGAGCCTCTCATAGTTTGTAAATTTCTCAATCAGCCAAAGAGAACCCTCCTCCAAAAAAAAAAAAAAAAAAAGGGGGAGAAAAACCTTCTAAGGGACTATCAATTTCTAAATCCATGATGTATGTATTTAGGTCTCCTCAAAAAGCTTGCTTTTAAAGAAAAGAATGTTGTTTTAACTCTCCTTTGTCAGAGGAAAACATGGGTAAATAAGTAAGTATGTCGAGCTTATCTTTTAGAGAATGACAATTTAGTTAAGTTCAAGCAAAAAACAATTCAACTTTGTGGTTTGTAGAATCCTGAACTATTAGGTATGATTCTTAAGTGACTCACTTCAACCTGCTCACTGATTCTTTTCTAAACAGTCAAATATCTATTGAGCCCTCAAATATGCCATCACTATAGATTTAAGGAAAGAAAAGAGCTTTCATAAAAGACCAGGAAGGAAAAGGAGTACACATAATTTAGGCTCTTGAGTCTTCTCCAGGACATGAAAAATAAGTAAACTGACAATGAAAACACTGGAATAAAATTCAACATATTAAAGTTTTAGAAATAGTACAGAAAGACCAGAGTAGAAAGCAAATGCTGAAACAAGAAAAAAAATATTTTTTCTTAAATTATAAGATTAATTAAAGGAACTCTTTTTCTTCTCATCTTGAAAAGTTGGATGTATAAAAAAAAATCTATAAGAACTAAAGCTATTTTATTGAAAAGCAAAATGATGACGACGATGATGATGATGATGAAATGTGTTTAAAAGTCAGCCTAATAAATAGAAAGGGAAAAAATTAATATATTTTCTAATAGCTTGATAGAACTGCCAATAACAAACTACCATAGATTTCTTGGAAGCTAGAAATCTGAAATCAAGGAGTTGGTAGGGTTGGTTTCTTCTCAGCCCTTTCACTCTGATTTGCAGATAGCAGGTTTCCTCTGGTTTCTTCACATGGTCTTCCCTTTGTGTGTGTCTGTGTCCTAATCGCCTCCTACTATGGGGATACCAGTCATACGGGATTATAGCCTAGGCTAATGGTCTTATTTAGCCTTCATTACTTCTTTAAAGACCCTATCTCCAAATACAGTCATCTTTCAAGATATGGGAGTTTGGACTTCAACATATGAATTTGGAGTCCATAACAAGTTTGAAGCTGTAGCATGAGTTTTGGGGTTACAAATGTCAGGATTATGTTTTACTGATTAAAACAACAACAACAACTTGGGGCCAACATTGTGGCTTAAATGGTAAAGCTGTTGCCTGTGACACCAGCATGCCATATGGGTACCGATTTGCATCCTTGTTGTTCCACGTCCAATTCATCTCCAATCCATCTCCTTGATAATGGCCCAGGAAAAGAAGAAGATGGCTCAAGTATTTGGGCCCCTGCCACCCATGTGGGAGGCCTTGATAAGGTTCCTGGATCCTGGCTTCATCCTGGCCCAGCCCTGGATATTGCAGCCACTGGGGAATGAACCAGCAGATGGAAGATGTCTCTCCCTTTCTTTATCTCTCCCTCTCTCTCTGTGACTCCGCCTTTCCAATAAATAAATAAATCTTTAAAATAATTGAATAAATAAGAAAAACTTCATAAGGACAGAGGGATTTGATGTTAAAAAAAAAAAAAAACTGGGGTAGTGTGGTGGTGCAGTGGGTTAATCCTCTGCCTGCCGCTCCAGTATCCCATGTGGGCACTGGTCCTAGTCCCAGTTGCTCCTTTTCCGATCCAGCTCTTTGCTAATGCCTGGGAAAGCAGTAGAAGATGTCCAAGTGCTTGGGCCCCTGCACCAGAGTGGGACACCAGGAAGAGGCTCCTGGCACCTGGATTCAGATCTGCCCAGCTCTGGCCATTCTGGCCATCTGGGGAATGAATACGAGGATGGAAGACCTTTCTCTCTGTCTCTCCTTCCCACTGTCTGTAACTCTACCTCTCAAATGAATAAATCAAATTTTTTAAAAAAAATTTAAAATTCTGCTTTAAGAAACATTATTTGGTTTGAAATTTGACATTCATTTTATTCAAAATAATGTGCTTCCAACAAAATAATTAGATTCCCTTTCAATTACCTCTGAAAATGGTTCTGAGCATAACAACAACCTGACGTGTCCATTCAAAACTTCATGCTCATCATTGTCTTCATCATCATAGTCATTGTCATCAAGCTAATATTTATTAAGCAATTCTTCATATCATACTTTGTGCTAGATATCTTGTAAGTATTATGTTGCTGAATCCTTATGAGAATGTGAAAGATTTAGTATAATAGCTATTCCTTATTGTAATAATAAACCTGAGACTGACAGAGTTAAATTATAATAGGAAGACGCAATACAAGTAAATGCTGGAGGTTGATTACAACCCATTCATGTCTGAATCTGAAATCTCTGTGCAGAACTACTTCTCATGACTGATGTGACACATACAGAAGGGGAAGCCTGTACTAGTAAAAATCTACATATATTGGTGTATATATAAACAATAGAAACTTCCAAGAATTTCTGCTGGATATAGAATACACTGAAGTAAATCTTGTTCTGACTTCTATGTTAAGGTGCCTTTGACCCAGGAAAGGGGAGGAAGAGTTCCAGGCAAAACATTCCCAATATCTCCTGAATTAGGAAAGCTGGAAGCAAACAGGCAGCAGTGAGAAGGAAATTCTCCCCGGTGCTTACTCTCAGCCCAATTCATGCTCAGCACTCTGGGCAGGGAGGAAAAGGAAGCAGGAAAGGAGGCTCTTTAAATATAGGATGAGGATGGGCTTTGGCCGTGTGGTTAAGATGCCCACATACCACAGTAGAGTGCCTGTATTCAAGTCACAGCTTTGCTCCTGATTCCAGCTTCTTGCTAATCTGCACCCTGATAGGCAGCAGGTAATGGCTCCAATAGTTCAGCCCCTGCCATTCACACAGACCTGGATTGAGTTCCAGGCTCCTGGCTTAGGTCTGGCTCAGCTTTTGACTGCTGGGGACTTCTGAGGAGTAAACCAGAGGATGGAAGATCTGTCTCTCTGCATGTCAAAGGAATAAATAAATAATATAGAAAATAAAAACAGGATAAAAACATCAATTGATAAGGAACTTGTGAAATAATAAAACCATCATTACTGGATTAAAATGCCAAAGATTCTAAGCTGGCATGAAGAATCAAAATGTAACTGCACTTCTTGAAATAACTTAAATGGCACTAATTACAACGACCCAAATTGGAAACTGTTTTTTAAAAAGTGCTACATGGTTCATGGAATACCAAGCAACTTTTCAAAGTTATGATCTACAAGATTATTTGTAAATAATGTATAAATATTTTTTATTCTTTAATACAAAAACCTGGGAGCAAAGTATTAATTACAAGATATCTTTTGTTGCAATGGAATTCTAAGTTTGCAAATAAATGATAATATACTTATTAACATAGGAAAAATATTTCAAATACTGTACAACCCCATTGTAGTGGGGTTAAACATAACTTTTGGCCTTTTATGTTTTAGGAATTTCCTTTAAAAAGGTATATTGTATAATAAAAATAATACCATTCTCCAAAAAATTAAAGAGGACAAAATTAAGGGCAGTTTACAGTGAAAAGGCATCTTTAAAACAACATGAGGAAACCTGTCTCAGAATAAGGGAAGTGTGCTATTGCATCTGACAGGTTATCACTGCTCAAGGGTTAGAGAATAAGGCAGATAGAATGCCAATGCTTCTGAAGCCCCAAATGAAGCAGAGGAAGTTGGTTCAGGCTGCTGTTCATCTAAGCAACACCAAGTCCTGTTAATGTGGTACTTGAAAGCATAAGGATTTACTCAATTCTCAAATCATACTCACTTGAAAAAGGCCACTAACCTAAACCAAAGACTCTCAACTCATGGCAAGAATCAACTGGGGATCTGTATATATGAAATACTTGAAATCTGTTCACCTTAGAAATTTTTTTAAAAAACCCACTAATCTGTACCACAAAAAATAAAAAACTATAAACAAAAAAATAAAGAAATGGCCGAATGTTAGTATTGCTGCAAATACAGTTTTGTCAAGCTGCCTTATAACTGTCAAACCACTGGTTAAGAATGATAACTGCTAGAGTTTTAATGATCTATGATTATTTTAAAATTAATATGTATGAATGGAACTGGCATCTTTTCATCTGATCATTGTTTATAGCCCTTTCCTATATTTCTGCTGAACTATAATCTTTCTACTTATTGAACTCTTTATTTAGTGGAGTACTAAACCTTTGACTAAAATGTAAATTAAAAATGTGTTGTTTCAAAAATTTAAAAAAGAAAAGAAAACAAGGGGGAGAAAAGGAGGGATGCATCATTATATTCTTAGATTTGTATCTATGAACTGTTCTCTATATTAGCATAATAAAAAATTTTAAAAAATGAAAAAAAAAAACTCAACTAGGGGATTCTTTTAAAAGATTGTTTCCCCAAGTCATTCTCAAGCAAATTAGACCATATTTTCTTGGATGGGCACAAAGCAATGTATTTTTAAAAGTTCTGCAGGTAAATCTACAAAGCAACCAGGATTGAGGACAATTAGTCTACCTCCAAATAATCATCTTGTAAAATGCAGGAAGTGCAAGCACTTTTATCTTTGACACACTCTTAGTTAAAAATCATCTACTGAGAATTGCTGAATTCCAATGTTTTCATGTTAATCCTTTCATGATGAGAAACTCTGTCTTCCTTTATTCTGAGCAGCAAATTTCTATCTGAGGCCATCAGCAGCCACTCAGCATTGTATAAAGATGAAGTAGACAACAAGTGCCATTAGAGGTGACTGTAAGAAGAAAGTAAATAGACCTCAGAGGGAGGACTGTCTCAGTCCTCACACAGATTTGCACTTTCTATTCTCTGTGCTCCCAAAGTCCCTGCCAATAACTCTGCTTAATTGTTGTGTCTCCCACTTGGCCTTTTTGTTCCTTCAAGCATGATATGTGTCTTCTCTATCATTTTTACCCAACATCTGGTAGGCAGTAGATGCTTTAACAAATGTTTGCTAATTAGGTAAAGAGATGAAGTAACAACCATTATTATTATGTACATTATATTATTTTCAGTTACATGACTCTAGAATTCTGTGGTATCTCTTTTCTGTCTTCTTAATGTCCCCATTTTCCTATACGTTGTTAAAATTGTTTGATAACAACAAACTTTCATGGGAAATAGTATAAATAATTCTGAATTATATTATGATACTGTGCCTAAATATGTATAAGAAATGTAAAAGTTATAATAGAATTTAACAGTGTATATGTCCAGCTATTTTGTTTTTATTTGCTTCAAAATTCCTTTCACTTATTGAGTAACAAGTTATTTATGCATGCCAAACTAAATTCTTTAGGGATAAAAATAACTGTAGTAAATAAATTTAACATGTTCAGGTTGGTGAACCATAGATCATATAGTCTGGATTTCCTCAATTAAAGATAAAATTTCTGGAGGCAAACGACTTAGGTATAAACAAATCCAATGTGCTCTGGGATGACCATGCTCATTCTTTTTTTAAGCTATTCATCCCCAAAGATGTCAAATGAAATTCAAACATTCCAGTACCCTTACGGGTTAAACTAATTCCTTGGAACTTTAGAGCTTAATATATGGCACAATCCATGTGCCAGGAGGCCAATGGGTTGTTTGACAGCAGGGGTCAACTCGGAAATTTCAGAACTAAAGAAAGATACACTATCCCACGAGACATCTACTATCTTTACTTACACACACTATGCAGGATCATTTAAGATACTGAATATTAGAAAGAGTATGCACGATGGCTTTTTAAAAACCATAGCAATTGTAATTAATTATTGCAATGAAGAAAATAGACAATGAGTTTTAAAAGATGCTTCATGTAAAACACACACACATGCACATGTGCCCTCATACACACATGGTCTGCCTGTCTGAACAGGTATTTTAGGATAATTTGCAGTAGAATATTTTGTGTTACTGCAAACAGTTAATTTATATTTTGTTTGTTAAATGCTGTTGTGAGAGTAAAAATGCAGATGAGTTTATTTCACACATTCTACTTCTTTTCCTCTACTCAGTTCTTTTTCATACTCCAGTAATCTTGATATAACCAAGTTGACTGGTGTTAAAACCTTAAGATTTGAAAACAGAAAACAATATTCTATAATCTTTGTTTTGGTTTCTTCTCCACCAAGCAACTGAAATTATATTGCTACTGCCATTGCTGATATTGAATAACAGTAAAAGCTTTATTATAGCTTGCATATCAATTGAGAAGAGTAAAGACATAATATAGTCATATATCAGAGGATGTTACCATGTGTTTCAATCTACAAATATGTCTTTCTCTAGCAATGGCATTTCCATGATTCTTTATTAAAATCATTAATTTTTATTTGATGAGTCACTATTACTCGTTGAAAGGTAATGAAGACTATTCATGTCATAGAACTGTCAAATGTACTCTTCCTATTTTCAGGAAAATGCTTACTGCATATTACAATACTTCATGCCTCACTACTAATGTTTACAAAAATCACTACAAAGATTTTTAAGTGCCATGTGTATTTATATATATGCTTGCCTAAAATATATATACGTATATATATATATATGAATTTACATATATATATATATATATATATATATATTTGCCTGAATGTCTAGCCCTGAAAAATAAGATAGAATCTTATCACATAATTATGAAATAACAAATTCATTTCCTTGGTAGGTTATATCAAATAAAATTGACACAGAATGAGCAAAAAGGAATGCACTGCTGGTGTTCATATCCTAGCTTAAATCTAGATTCTTATATCTGAATATTTCCTTTTATACCATCCCCATAATGAAACACAGGTATTTTGTCACAATAAAAATGTAACAAATTATAGATGGAAAAAGAAGTCTTCATATTTGAAGTTACTAATTTTTAGCTATGTGGAGGAAGTAAAGAAAATATGCTCATTTATCAGTGCCTGGCAGTTTCTCAATGAATTTGCAAACTTACTTGGGGTTTTGAAACCCTCCTTAAAACAAGACATTAAGAATTCATAAGTATTTTTTAGCTATAGTGTATTACACTTTCTTTTAATCATTAACTTGAGAACAGACTCAAAGGGGGAATAGTTTGAGATGCCATGTAGTAAAAGATTTTTCTTCCTTGATGCTTTATTATGAAAATTTTCAAAAATACATAAGAGGAAAATAATGACACAGTGAACACTCTGCACAGAGTGTTTTAAAAGTTGAGAAGTGATCCATCTATAGCTTTTATGTAACTAATATTAAAATAGAAAAATTCATGTTCACACACATATTTAATTAAAGCTGGAAATTAAGCATAGAGTTACAAAATAACAAAAACTATTTAAACTAAGAGAGAATATAGAGTAATTTATTAGAAATATATACCTTTAATATGAGTAGATCCATATTATTGCTGGTAGAATTATTCAAATGCATTAAAAATGGCATTCATTTGAAGCAAACTTTCACTGAGATATTGAAAAAAAAAGAAATAACATTTTTCTGTATTATCAAACTGCAGGAAAATCTGGATGGAACCATGCCAATAGATTTAACTGTAAGTTACTGTTTAAATTCAGTGTCCAAACTGTGGGAAGTGTGCTACTAGTAGTTTTGGCTTTTATACCAAACAATATAAAGATATTAATTCCATAAGTGCCTTCCAATCCTTACTATTTATCAAGAAGAAAACAGTTGTTTAATAGCATTATGCACTAAAGTCCTCTCTGCCCATCTGAATGCCTATTTTTATGATATATCCTTCAACAGGAACAGTTTTGAGGCAAAATTGATAACACTGATTTTCTTTTTAAAATTGCTTTCTATTTATGGTTGTTGAATGTGGTTTTATTTACACTTCAATATGAAATTTCTTTTACATAAATTTATTTAAGTGAAAGTGAATTCATTTGAAGAAGAATTAGGCAAATAATAATATAGACATAATGCAGAGTATAATAAGCAGAAACTAAATAGGTAGTCATCAAATGCCACAGAAGGAGAAATATTACTTTAATTGTTGCTACAAGACAGTGTTTTGAAAAATACATGATATTCCAAATGATGAAATCCCTCAAATATGTGTTTATCATCCTTCTCTACTTTTTGAATACTAATTTCTTGGTTTCTCTTGCCTAAAACTTGAATACATTCAAGATTCTGTTCATGACTGAAAACTCTCAGTGACCAAAGGTTCCATTTCCTTGAGGACCCTCAATCTATTGTAAAGACTACTTCTATTTACCAAGAGGGATGAAGTAAAATATTTTCAAACCTTCCCTGACTCAATGTCAGCCTGCAGCTTGAAAACCATTTTTTGCCAGTAGATTAAATTACCCCACAAACACAGTGATCTCTAAGCCATAAAAACAGCAGGCTAAAAATATGGGTGTGACTGTTTGAAACACAAAGTGAATATCATGTCATTGAAAGTCTTTAATTATTGACCCTTGACTCCATGTGGACTACATGAGTAAGAAAAAATTTCAACATCTATGATCATGCCTAAAACTCTTTATAGCAAATGTACGGTTTTAAGACAGGAGACTGGAATCATTGTATTTGAACCACTTGTAGATAATCTCCACAGTGAATGAGTTGAATTGAGCAAGATATTAAATTAAACCGTAGAATTTGTGAATGTTCATTTTATTCCAGAATTTCATACAGTTTAAATAAGTCACATTTCCTCCCTACCCACTCTTGCCAAAAGCAAAAGCTTTCAGATTTCAGAGGATGTTACCTCCAAAAATATTTGGGGTGAGGATGAGGAAGTCTTAGTAGGAGCAAACATAAAGTGTCCAATCCTATTCAGTAGAACAACACCATTGTTAAATACAGTTACATACACACACACACACACACTCATGAGAGAAAAAAAAAACTTTCCAAAATGTAATTGCTTTTATAATCCAAGTATTACAATATTTCATTATTTCATTTTACTAAACTCTGCTTTTAAAATGACTTAAAAATGCATCTCTCTGGTATTCAAATCATTTCAAATAAAGTATCCTATTATACATATAACTATATAGGTACTGAATCTTTAACTTTATCACAATGGTTGTACTGGAATAACTGGAGCCCATTCTCCTACAGTAGAGAGGATATCTGGAGTTAGTCACAGAAAATCACAGCTGGAGGCATAACTAGGATCATACTTTCTTCTTCTTGCAAGTATTTCACCACAGCCTAGCAGGCCCTTGAATCAAAGTGAAGGTCAGATTTTTCTAACCCTATATGGAAACATATTTTGTACTGCTCATAACAATTTTTAGCTTTTTATATTGCATTTGAAATTTAATTTTCACCATGCTCCCTCAGCCAGAATCATATTAACCACATTAAACCCTAGCACCATAACATGGATGCTAATGGGCCATGGTTAATGGACTAAAGTTTAAGTAGTCCTACAATTATTTTGTTCAACATAGACTGAGCCTCAATAATAAAAAGGATTGTGAAGCTAACAGAGAGATTTGGGTGGTTAAAATCTAAGAGGTAAAGAATTGTTTTATATTCATTATCATTTGTAATTATATAATGTCCACTATAGTTTCAACAGTGATAAGAGATTTAGAATTAAATTAGGGTTATAAGAGCATCTACTCCAGTTCTATAGACCAGATGTTATTTTTAGCTGGACAAAAAAAGAGCTTCAAACAAAATATTTTAGGTTTCAAGTTCATCGCTTAATTTTATATTATTCCATAGGATCTATATGAATATTATCTGCACTAAGTAGAATAGGAAATCTATGTGACTCAGTAGACTATTTCTTCATTCAGAGGTCTTTGATTAGGAACACTTGTTTCAATTAATTTCAATGAATACAGAAAAAGGAGCTTAACTTAAAATTAAATGCAACAAACTTCCTCATATTGCATGGCTATCAATTTGTTACTTAAAATGATAGGGCAGCCTAATAAGAAAAAAAAGTAAATTCATCTTTTTCTGAGTTTTTGTCAAGTCAATTGTCAGTTTTACCAAATATTATGGTAGAACTGGGATAGGGTGCGGGGAGTCAATCCGTTATCTTATTCTCAAATACCAAATTTCCAAAATATCCAATAGAAACATCCTCTGTTTTCCATAACTAAATCTACCAAGTCCCTTGCAAAGCTCATCCTATATTTAGGAACTGGATCCAATTTATCCCACTTACTTGGGAATCATACCCCACGGACGACTCATCCTTTGATTTACCTTCAAGGTTACACTTTTCTATGATACCGTTCCATCAACATTGCAGTAAAACGTACTCGCTGTCTTAGGGGAAAATAAATGGTTTTTGTTTTTGTTTTTGTTTGGTTTTTCCCAGCTATCTTTTTTCAACTCCCTGTGATATTCCTCCTGCTGACCTATCTCTTCCCGATCTTTAAATGATGACACTCAAGATACATCCTGTACCTTTCTCTCTTCTTAGCATTCCCTGGATAGGCGATTCCCTTCACATCCATGGCTGCTCCATCCGTTTATGCACTACCATATTTCAAGTTCACATTTCTGAAGCTGTTGCAGTTTGTTTTCCCCGGAAGACAAGAATTAGAGTGTAAGTAGTTCATTTTGGAGGTGGTCACAGGAAACATCAGGAGGGGACTGGGGAAGTGTGAAGGGGAAGGAAGCCAGTGAATGTTATCAAGTCAGTTACTGCTGTGACTTACTGGAAGGGAATCCCACTGGAGCACTCTGGGACATGGAGTAGAGCTGCCAAGGATGGAGAAGTTTAGCACTTCAATTTTCCCACACAGCTCTGCAGGGGTGTAATAGGTCTTCTAGTACAGTTACATTGAAATACGCAGTCAGAGGGTATTCTATGTGATTATTTTCTCTGGAAATGTAATGTACAAACATATTTAATTCAAGTTAATTTATCCTTTTAAAATAAATTTCATTGTGCGTTTTAGTTTTTTAGTATGAAGCTATGAGATACCTATAGATAGTAAAATTGTTGCTATAGTGAAGCAAATTAACCTATCATCACACATAATTACTTTTTGTGACAGTGCAGAAAGCACACATTTATTTAGCAAAATTGCCTAGTACAATATAATTTCCTTTATATAGTCGTCATATTGTACATTAGATTTCTAAACTTGCTGATCCTACATATATACCTCTTTGTATCCTTTAACTTGAATCTCTCTTCCTCCCTCATCCACATGCCTGGCAATCACCATTTTTTCCTGATTTCTGTATATCTGGTCTTTGAGATTCCATATATAAATAAAATCATGCAATATTTTTCTTTCTGACTCTGGTTTATTCCACTTAGTACAATTTCCTCCAGATCTATCCATGTTTTGACAAATGGTAGGACCTCTTTTGTT
Organism: Lepus europaeus; assembly: GCF_033115175.1. Lineage (NCBI taxonomy): Eukaryota > Metazoa > Chordata > Mammalia > Lagomorpha > Leporidae > Lepus > Lepus europaeus. The sequence continues at coordinate 63,126,648 of NC_084839.1, forward strand.
TTTAAGCCTGAATAATAGTCAATTGTACGTGTATACCACATTTCTTTTTTCTTAAAAAAATTATTTCTTTATTTGAACTGCACACACACACACACACAAAGAAAGAGAGAGAGAAATACCTTCCCTCCACTGGTTCACTCCACAAATCGTCACAAGGCCTGGGGCTAGAACAGGCTAAAGCCAGTGGTTTGGAATTGCATCACAGTCTCCCACGTAGATGGCAAGGAACCAAACACTTGGGCCATCTTCTGCTGCTTTCCCAGGTGCATTAGAGCAAGGAGCTGAATCAGAAGTGGAGCAGTGGAGACTCTAACAGGTACTCCAGTGTGGGACACCATCATCACTGGCTGTGCCTTAACTCACTGCACCACAACACCAGTCTGTACACCACATTTCTTTATGCATTCATTCATTCATAGACACTTCTGTTATTTCCATATATTAGCTGCTGTGAATAATGCTGCAATGTATATGGGAGTGCAAGTATCTTAGCAAGATTGTGTTTTCATCTTTGTATATGTAGTCATAAGAGACATACTTGGGTCATATGCTAGTTTTGTTTTTTAAAATTTCCTTAGGAACACTGCTTTCCATAATAGCCATACCAATGATCTACAAACCATCAACAATGTGTTAGAATTTCCTTTTCCCACACATCTGTAACTTCTTGTTCTTTTGATAGTAGTCATCCTAAAATATGAGAGGTGATATCTCACAGTGGATTTAATTTGCATTTCTCTAATACTTAGTGATGTTGAGTACTTTTTCCTATACCTGTTGGCCATTTTTATGTCTTCTTTGTAAAAACAACTGTTCAAGTTTTTGCTCATTTTTTAAAATATTTATATTTTATTTATTTAAAAGACAGAATTATAGGGAGGGAGAGAGAGAGACAGAGACAGAGAGAGCCAGACAGAGAGAGAGAGACAGAGAGAGAGAAAGTACTCTATCTGCCATTTCACTCCCCAAACGGCCACAATGGAAGAGCTAAGCTAAACCAAAGTTAGGAACCAGGAGCCTCCTCCAGGTCCCCGATGCAAGTGCAGGGGCCCAAGGACTTGGGCCATCCTTCACCACTTTCCTAGGTCACAACAGACAGTTAGATGGGAAGAAGAGCAGCCAGCACTAGAATCAGCACTCATATGGGATGCCAGCACTTCAGGCCAGGGGTTTAACCTGCTGAATCACAGCACTGGTCCCCTTTGTGCATTTTTTTAAATCAAGCTATTTGTTTTTAGGCTATTGAGTTGCAAGAGTTCTTATAATTTGGAATATTATCCTCTTATCAAGTATGTGACCTGTAATTTTTTTTACCAGATTCTAGGTTGATTTTTCATATTGTTGATTATTTCCTTTGCTGTGCAGAAATTTTAATTTAATATACTCTCATTTTTCTATTTTTGCTTAGGAAGTCTGATATTCTGCTGATATATATCATCAAATATAATGATAACATACATATTATCATTACCAGAGCTAATGTCAAGGAGATTTTCCCCTAGATTCCTTTTTTTTTTTTTTTGACAGGCAGAGTGGACAGTGAGAGAGAGAGAAAGAGAGAAAGTTCTTCCTTTTCCATTGGTTCACCCTGCAATGGCCACTGTGGTTGGCACGCTGTGGCCGGTGCACCATGCTGATCTGAAGCGAGGAGCCAGGTGCTTCTCCTGGTCTCCCATGGGGTGCAGGGCCCAAGCACTTGGGCCATCCTCCACTGCCTTCCCGGGCCACAGCAGAGAGCTGGCCTGGAAGAGGAGCAACAGGGACAGAATCCGGTGCCCCGACCGGGACTAGAACCCGGTGTGCCGGCGCCGCAAGGCGGAGGATTAGCCTATTGAGCCGTGGTGCCAGCCGCCCCTAGATTCCTTTTCAGGAGTTCTTTTATTCATTAAGAGTTGTTTCTGGGAATGGTGTTAGATAAGGGTCCAGTTTCATTCTTTTGCTTTTACAAATCCAGTTTTCCCAGAACCATTTATTAAAGAAGCTTTCCTTTCTCCATGCTTTTCCCCTTGATGCCTTTGTTGAAAAATTGGTGGACCAGGTATCTTTGGACTTAGTTCTGGTTTGTCTACTCTGTTCCATTGCTCTGTGTTTTGTTTTTATGCTAGTACTCTACTGTTTTGATTTGTAATATGATATAAAATCAAGAAGTGTGATGCTTCTAGCTGCACTCATCTTTCTTATTGCTACTTTGGCTATTCTAGTTTTTTTTTTTATGGTTCCATACAAATTTAAGAATTTTTTAAAACTTATATTTAATAAATATAAATTTCCAAAGTACATCTTTTGAATTATAGCAGCTTTTGCCCCCATAACCTCCCTCCCACCCACAACCATCCCATCTCCCACTCCCTCTCTCATCCCATTCTTCATCAAGATTCATTTTCAATTATCTTTATATACAGAAGATCAACTTAGTATATACTAAGTAAGGATTTCAACAGACTGCACTCACAAAGACACACAAAGTATAGAGTACTGTTTGGGTAGTAGTTTTATCGTTAATTTACATAGTACAACACATTAAGGACAGAGGTCGTACATGGGAAGCAGGTGCACAGTGACTCCCGTTGTTGATTTAACAATTGATACTCTCATTTATGACATCAGTAATCACCCAAGGATCTTGTCATGAGCTGCCAAGGCTATGGAAGCCTCTTGAGTTCACCAACTCTGATCTTATTTAGACAAGGCCATAGTCAAAGTGGAAGTTCTCTCCTCCCTTCAGAGAAAGGTATTGCATTCTTTGATGGCCCGTTCTTTCTGCTCACAGAGATCTTTCATTTAGGTCTTTTTTTTTTTTTTTGCCACAGTGCCTTGGCTGTCCATGCCTGTGAAACTCTCATGGGCTTTTTAGCCAGATCCGAATGCCTTAAGGGCTGATTCTGAAGCCAGAGTGCTGTTTAGGGCATTTGCCATTCTATGAGTCTGCTATGTATCCTTCTTCCCATGTAGGATCATTCTCTCCTTTTTAATTCTATCAATTATTATTTGCAGACACTGGTCTTTTTTAGGTAATCCCTTTAACACTTAATCCTATCTTTTTGATAAATTATGAACTTGAACTGATCACTTTAACAAGTAAGATGGCATTGGTACATGCCACCTTGATGGGATTGAATTGGAATCCCCTGGCACATTTCTAGCTCTACCATTAGGAGTAAGTCCGAGTAAGCATATGCCAAACTGTACATCTCTTATGTCTTATACACACTCTTATATTTAACAGGTATCACTTTTCAGTTAAATTTAAACAACTAAGAATAACTGTGTGTTAATTAAAGAGTTCAACCAATGGTATTAAGTAGAACATAAAAATATTAAAAGGGATAAAATAGTAAGTTGTTCCTCGATAGTCAGGACAAGAGCGGGTCATGTCACTGTTTCTCATAGTGTCCATTTCACTTCAACAGGTTTCCTTTTTGGTGCTCTGTTAGTTGTCACCAATCAGGGAGAACATATGATATTTGTCCCTTTGGGACTGGCTCATTTCATTCAGCATGAAGTTTTCCAGATTCCTCCATTTTGTTGCAAATGACTGGATTTCATTTTTTTTTACTGCTGTATAGTATTCTATAGAGTATATATATCCTATAATTTCTTTATCCACTCTTCTGTTGATGGGCATTTAGGTTGATTCCATGTCTTAGCTATTGTGAATTGAGCTGCGATAAACACTGAGGTGCAGACAGCTCTTTTATTTGCCAATTTAATTTGCTTTGGGTAAATTCCAAGGAGTGGCATGGCTGGGTTGTATGGTATACCCACTCTCACCATTGCTATTCAATACAGTCCTGGGAGTTTTAGCCAGAGCCATTAGGCAGGAAAAACAAATTAAAGGGATACAATTTGGGAAGGAAGAACTCAAACTATCCCGCTTTGCAGATGATATGATTCTTTATTTAGGGGACCCAAAGAACTCTACTAAGAGACTATTGGAACTCATAGAAGAGTTTGGCAAAGTAGCAGGATATAAAATCAATGCACAAAAATCAACAGCCTTTGTATACACAGGCAATGCCATGGCTGAGAAAGAACTGCTAAGATCAATCCCATTCACAATAGCCACAAAAACAATCAAATACCTTGGAATAAACTTAACCAAGGATGTGAAAGATCTCTATGATGAGAATTATAAAATCTTAAAGAAAGAAATAGAAAATGATACCAAAAAATGGAGAAATCTTCCATGCTCATGGATTGGAAGAATCAATATCATCAAAATGTCCATTCTTCCAAAAGCAATTTATAGATTCAGTGCAATACCAATAAAAATACCAAAGACATTCTTCTCAGATCTGGAAAAAATGATGCTGAAATTCATATGGAGACACAGAAGACCTTGAATAGCCAAAGCAATCTTGTACAACAAAAACAAAGGCGGAGGCATCACAATACCAGATTTCAGGACATACTACAGGGCAGTTGTAATCAAAACAGCATGGTACTGGTACAGAAACAGATGGATAGACCAATGGAACAGAATAGAAATACCAGAAATCAATCCAAACATCTACAGCCAATTTATATTTGATCAAGGATCTAAAAACAATTCCTGGAGCAAGGACAAAAAATGGTGCTGGGAAAACTGGATTTCCACGTGCAGAAGCATGTAGCAAGACCCGTACCTTACACCTACATGAAAATCCACTCAACGTGGATTAAAGATCTAAATCTACAACCTGACACCATCAAATTATTAGAGAACATCGGAGAAACCCTGAAAGATATAGGAACAGGCAAAGATTTCTCAGAAAAGACCCCAGAAGCACAGGCAGTCAAAGCAAAATTAACAATTGGGATTGCATCAAATTGAGAAGCTTCTGAACTGTAAAAGAAACAATCAGGAAAGTGAAGAGGCAACCAACAGAATGGGAAAAATTATTTGTAAACAATGCAACCGATAAAGGATTAATAACCAGAATCTACAAAGAGATCAAAAAACTCCACAACAACAAAACAAACAACCCACTTAAGAGATGGGCCATGGACCTAAATAGACATTTTTTTTTTAATTTGACATATAGTCAGACGGTGAGAGAGAGAGATAGAGAGAAAAGTCTTCCTTCCGTTGGTTCACTCCCCAAATGGCCACTATGGCTGGCGCTGTGCTGATCCGAAGCCAGGAGCCAGGTGTTTCCCCCTGGTCTCCCACGTAGGTGCAGGGGTTCAAGTACCTGGGCAATCATCCACTGCCTTCCAAGGCCACAGCAGAGAGCTGGAGTGGAAGAGGAGCAACCGGGACTAGAACCCGGCACTCATATGGGATGCCAGCACCACAGGCAGAGGATTAACTAAGTGAGCCATGGCACCGGCTCCCTAGATAGACATTTTTCAAAAGAGGAAATCCAAACGGCCAACAAAAACATGAAGAAATGTTCAGGTTCACTAGCAATCAGGGAAATGCAAATCAAAACCACAATGAGGTTTCACCTCATCCTGCTTAGAATGGCTTACATACAGAAATCAACTAACAACAGATGCTGGAGAGCATGTGGGGAAAAATGGACGCTAATCTGCTGTTGGTGGGAATACAAACTGGTAAAGCCACTATGGAAATCAGTTTAGAGATTGCTCAGAAACCTGAATATAGCCCTACCATACAACCCAGGCATCCCACTCCTTGAAATTTCAGAATTTTTGTAAAACATTTTTTGTAAATTTTAATAGACAATTTCACTGAGATTTTGATAAGGATTGTATGGAATCCGTGTATTACTTTTCGTTGTATGGACATTTTTTTTTTTTGACAGGCAGAGTGGACAGAGAGAGAGAGAAAGAGAGAAAGGCCTTCCTTTTTGCCATTGGTTCACCCTCCAATGGCCGCTGCGGTCAGCGCATCTCGCTGATCCGAAGCCAGGAGCCAGCTGCTTCTCCTGGTCTCCCTTGCAGGTGCAGGGCCCAAGGACTTGGGCCATCCTCCACTGCCTTCCCGGGCCATAGCAGAGAGCTGGCCTGGAAGAGGGGCAACCGGGATAGAAACCAGCGCCCTGACCGGGACTAGAACCCGGTGTGCCTGTGCCACAAGGTGGAGGATTAGCCTGTTAAGCCACGGCGCCGGCCATATGGACATTTTTATAATATCAATTATTTAATTCATTAATACAAGAAATCTTTCCAAATTCCAATTGGGTTATAATGGTGTATTATCCATTTTAACAGAAGGGAGATGGATGTACATTGGACACCAATAATATATCACTAAAGTATTATGTGACACATGGATTATCAGCCAGATCTCCATCTTTTGAAACTATAATGGGAACACAGTGCTCCCAGCTTTTGACAGGCTGCATATCTACTCTGCATACGTGGGAACATATATCCCTGGTTCTTGGTCCATCTCTAATCTCCTGTTTCATAGGCAGTAAATCTTTCTTTTTACCCTACTATTTCTTTTGTTCGTTTGTTTGTTCAAAGTGATCTTCCCAGGGTACTTTGTCATTCGACCTTTATTGCCTAAATCCCTTGGCCAGTGACAACTAAGTGCATACATATTCCCCACCTGTGCACTCTGTGCTGTAAAAGCATTGCAAATATTGATAAAGTTAGCAGCATGGGTGGGGAACAGGCATGTGTGGGAAATAATAAGGCTACGACACAAACATAAAGTAAAAAAATAAAAGGAGACAAAAGATTCTGCTTATACCAACAAATGGATAAACCTTTCATCTCCTGCCCATCTGTTCATCTCATCCTGTAAAAGCACAAACATACATTTCCCTGGAATGAAGCCTCATTTGCTACATATGTGAGTAGGCATGTTATCAAACTGTGAGAAGCCCAGGTCTACCAGTAGGCTAGATTGTTTTCTTTTGCTAAGAAGGAGAAATAATAATAGTATTTACTTCAGAATGTTTTTATACAGGTTAAATGAGATATTCCTTGTAATCATCAAACACAATGCCTGACACATAGTGAGCACTCAAGATGCTGATATGTTGCCAGCATCTGCCAGAAATTATTTTCTCCCAGGCACAGAGACTGTATGTGGCTACTTGCTCCCTCTCTGGCAAAAAAATTGTGAGGAGACGAGTTCCGCCGGGTATGTGCAAGTGCTTCTACACATCCTTTTCGGAAACCCTGTTGAAACTTCACCAAAGGGCATTTATCATACATGTCTGCTATCTGTTCAACAGTATATAGCTTTTTGAGGGTCTGTTTTTCCATTTACTTGTTTTAATTAAATGCTGCTGTACCTGCACTGATATAATTTGTCTGCTGATAACTCCTCTAGTATTGTAAATGTCATACTTTTGTCCTAACAGTAAAACTGTACATATCTTGGGGATTTAAAGAGTCCTCAGAGTAGAGATCATCTGCTCTACCTAAGACTGAGGGCAATAGAAGCTAAAAATTCACATCATGCTTACTGGCAGTGCGCTGCAGCTCTGGGTGAGAGATGCCCTTCTTTGGATTTTTTTCCTTCTGTACAGTACTTGAGAGTAACAGAGGACATGCTCCTTCCCTGCAAAGAGGTGTGCTCCTGATAGAGGAGGGATAACAAGGGATGAAGAGCAAATAGATTCAGAATTTTCATATAAAATAAAACAAACCTTTCTCCTCTCACATTATCTATTTAGGTTGGCAAATCTCTTACTGAGTGGGAGCAGGATTTTTTAAATGCTCACTTAAGATTTGACTTATTACTATTAGAATTAAAGATCAACTATGAAAGCAGAAATATGTTGCTAACAACTTAAAAATATTTAAGTAACAATATTCAACTTTGCTTTAAATGAGCCATACAATGGTTCTTTTACTAAAAGGATACGTATAATACCATAAGTGCATATAGTCCACACACAGATATGCCTACACACAGATGTCTATGGGTATTGCTTAACCTAGGGGGACCTTTGCCCATACCTTCACTGTGTATGCAGTTGGGCTGCGGCAGGTGCTCCCCATTGTAAGTTCTGGTTTACATAATAATTTGCTTAGCAGAGTAGCAGTCTAATGATTTGCAATCAGCAATGCCTTCCCCTGAATCAGCTTGGGTCTCAGCTTCCTCACAGTATTCATTAAGTAATTTTTTGATATTTATGTTCCACTCTTGTATTTTATTTTCTAGCAATGTGGTTACCATGTAGGAAAACCCTGACAGCTATGTTTAATCACCACAAAGAAGAGACTCAGTTCATTACATATTTGTTTATGTTTTGTTATTTGAAAATTGCCTGTGACTAAATAATGCATTATAATCCAATTTGTTGTGTTATTACAGTCATAGTTGTTGCAGATTGCACCATGCAAAAGAACTAAAGAAACAAAGGAACAGCAAAGAGGGGCAAGGGGATGAGGTCAAGTTCAAATCAGATTCGCTTTCACAGCCAAACAGCAAACAAAGAGTTGAAAGACATTGCTGTATCTCAGTAGATTATGAAACTCTCTGTTATAACAAAGATCATCAATGGGAACTAGTAAGCAGCTGCTAAGAAGAATGGTTGATAGAGAAATTAGATACAGGCCCAGCCTACCTCTGGTGTGAAGTACCAATGAAAGAAATAGCATTTATGGAGAAATTCTATTTCCAAATCGAAAGATCAGATTCATTCTCCCACGTATACACCTTATTTTCCTATGACTCTTGGACTTTGAACTTCCTGCTACATTGCATTGTCTTCACCCTCCCTCCCTCATACCATACGAATATCACTGTGCTTGGCACATAGTAAGTCTTTAATATATGTTACCTGTGATTACTCCTGAGAATATGTTAAACATTTTCTACCTTATTATTGCTTTATTGTTTAACAGACATCTTTCACCAGCCCAATATGGACTGCAAAATTGTTTACCTGTGTTAGCTAGGAAGCTTTCCTTATTCAGCCTGTATTTATTTACTTATTTATGCTGGAAAATGAGTCAACTTGATTTTGGCATGGCAGTATTATAAAACAGAATATTTTACAAATATTTCCGCATATTAGCAGTCAGTCCATTCATTACCAATAAAGCGTGGCTTTAAATAATGTCACATGTTTATTGGAAGCACAATCTACATTGTGTTAAAGATACC